>NC_026008.2:16103133-16320896 GCF_000442705.2 Elaeis guineensis | reverse complement strand
TGTAAGGATCCGGTTAGGTCCAATAATTAACATAATCATACTTGGTGTATCTAACCAACGAATGATTAAGCCCAACTTTGGTTGGCTCACCTAACCACCATTAGAGAGACACTTTCAAGTCATCATATGATGAGTGATAATTTCATTAGTCAACAAGCACCAGGCCTTTGGGTCTGCAATGATTATTGAGTTAATGGACTCATTATCAAACACCTTAATGGGAGGCTATGACTCAGTTATCTCCATAACTTTTCATTTTAAGGACCTAATAATTTTAGAGAATTTAAATAATATAGAGGATGAGGTCAGATGAACCAGCTTATCATGATCCTCCCACTGGCTTCACCAAGTCAGCTTAAGAGAGACCATTAAAAGGGTGGTCTAGGAGCACCTAAATCAGTCACACAGATTTACCTAGCTGACATGGGTCAGCTCGAATAGTCAAGTGATCCGATCAAAATATAATTTCACCAAGAGGCCAGGTAAGTTCGATCAGTGGGAGGGTCTGCCAAAGCTTGCCTTAGACACCATCAGAAATGCCAGGTAAGCGGCTCCTAATTAAAAACCACCGGTCTGATTTATCTTAGACACCAACTGGTTTAATTAGTTTCGATTAGATCACCTAACAGTTCGTGCTAGACCGCTTAGCCAAGAATCAAGTCCATTTGGTTCTCGTTAAAGACATGGACTTGACCAACTACAACTATTGTAATTGATCTAGAGAATCCTTGACCTAATCTAAGACAATAATTGATTAGATTTAGTCAATTCTCTAATTAAGTCCATCTTTAATCTAACCATAGGTCTAACCCAATTAATGGACCTAATTCTCACTAACACATTAACCCAATGTGTTATGATTTGTGTCTTAGATTCTTCAATTCACAATCCTAGAACCTAATCAAACAACTTCTTAATTCTTAATTAAGTTTTGGGCTGAGGGTTGGGTTCGGCTTTTCAAAAAATAATTTTCATATTTGTAAAATAATTTTATAATATGATTCTACCAACCATATTGCATGTTTGATTCATAATCAAGATGCAAGTGAAATAAACATGAAACTACTTTAGATCTAATCTAAATAGGTTCATGTAATTGAAATAATTTCAACTTTAAACAATTTCTTTGCACAAAAATTATTAATAAAAAGATTTTATTTTAGATTTAAACATCTTTTAAATCTAATAAATCATAAATTTAATCTAGATCATATCTAACAAATTTATGATTAAAGATAGATCTACACAAACTAGGACAACCTTTGCACTGTAAGGGGTAAACCTTACAGCAGGACAACCTTGCAGTTCGTGATTGATCTAAAATTTTAATTTTAGATTTAATAATCAGATTATAAATTAAATCTAATCTAAAAATAATATAAGCATGTATAATAATCATGTAATAAAGAACCTGGGCTCTGATACCAATTGTAGGAATCAGATCTAGGGTTTCAGGGTTAGATCTTGAAACTTTTTCAAGATCATACAGTGGAAGACTAAAATAAATCAAAATTTATTTTTTAAAATTAGAGAATTTTTAGATCTAAGATCCTATTACATAATTATTATATAGCATTAAATCAAAAATTAAAATATATAAATATAGCATGAACTACATGTTGATCATATCAACATGTTTCTATACTACATCTAATGTATGTATTAAACAATAGATCAGATCTATTACCTTGCAAGTTAGATGTTCTAACCTCACTGATCCAGGCTTGAGAATGATGTTGCAAGCCACACACACGTCCGACCTCTAGGAGTCATCCACACGAGCCCACGAATCTCGATCAGAAGTCCTGCTTCAGGAAATCAGCACAGTATGCTAGTACTGCGCTGATCCTTCTTTGATGGTTGATCAGGTGCCTCCTTCTTCTTGATTTGGACTCTTCCAAAGATGAAAAGTAGAAGGATGAGTTTCAGATCTGAGACACTTTCAGAAAACTCAAGATGGAGGGAGGAAAGATATGAAAACAAACAACCCTAGAAGAAGACCTCTTCTTCTTCTCGTTTCTCTCTCTAGACACCCTAACTTGTGTCTCTTATATCTCCATGACCCAAAGTATTTCACTCTAATTTTTGGATGGCTCAAAGGTCTCTCAAATTTATGTCTTCTACGAAAATTTTATAAAGAAACTCATCTTATATAGAGAGATATGATAGAGTCCTTGTCTAGGTCAAATACCTAGTCAAGGCTTATCCAAACATGGCAAGTTAAGGGGCGCCCAACTCTTGAGCACCTCCTCCATATTTTCGTACATGGATCACTAGCAAAGGATGCACAATGTAAACCCTAAAAGCCAAGAAAATTCCAAAAAAAAATTTGGATAAATTCGGTGCAAAATTGAAAGAGTTTTGGATTTCTAAAACTCTATCTCATAGAATTCGAAATCCAAACTTATTCCTTTTTGATTTGATCCAAACCACCTTCCATGTAAGAAAGAAGAGAGGAGACCTTTTGTGAACATGAGAGAGACTTGGGAGAGGGCTTTTGTCACACAAAATAAGTGGAGATTGGTGTTGAATAAGAGAGAGGGCATGGGGAAGGCTTATGTGGCGCAAGGTGGAATCCTAGTCTTACTAGGATTCTATCTTATGACTTGTTTTAATTTGGTTTTCCAAACCAAATCAAACCAAAATTAGATCAATCTAATTAAAATAAGTTTTAAACCAATTAAGAACCTAATTTAATCAGATTAAATTAGATTTAAATTAGATTTAATTTTTTAATCAAATTAAAAATTATATTGACCCAAGTCCTAGTTCAACTAGGACTAGTTTTTCCTTGCACTTGGCTTATCCAATAAACTAATTGACTTGATCCAATCAAGCCCAAACCAAATCTAATTAAATCATATTTAATTAGACTTAATCTCAATCCATTGGCTTAATCAAATTAAGCCAATTAGCAATCAAATTGCTAATCGATCCTCCTACAACACTTGCACTGGGTTAAATGTCAATTGTATTGATCATTTAACCCTAGAACGATTCTTAATCGTTGATCAACCATCCGATCGGATCATGAACTCTAATGTGTGTGACCTCATAGATCCGAACCTAAGTCGATAGTACAGGAATAAATTTTTATACCAATCGAAGTGACTATCTAGCAATGATACCCGACGACCGGATAGGTCGAATGTATAGAACAACATCCTTAGAACCCATGCGGATATAGTTTTCATATAATTCATCCCCTTGACCAAAATGATCATAGGACACCCAGAGTTCAACTGTCAACTCTGATTAGATTGTCCACATTGTATTTCAAAATATCAAATCCATATGATGGATTATCCTGGCCAAGGTTTTGCTAAATTGAAATACAGTGACTCATTCTTCTCCAACTCTTGGAGTGGTCAATCCCATCTCGATCATACTCTGACTTCGCAAGTACTTGACTGTGCCTAGAAGCCTTCCATCCCTGAATTAGAAATTCAGTTAGTCCAGTACCAAAGCACAGTGAGTTGCTTGCAAGTCACTGAGGCGATCTCAGGTCTAAGGGACACTTATACCTATATCCCATCAAAGATATTCTCGACAGCAGAATGCTCTAGAGTTGGTCACGTTCAATGATGATGTACCCTTACATCTCATCTGTATACCATACCAGTGTCTCCACACTCCTTGGTTAAGAGGACAACCAACCCATATAGCCTACAACGACCTATGCTCGATAGAAGCTGTCGTCCTTATTAAAAGCTTATCATTTGGTCATGAACAGTTTTAAGGACTAATCGATAAATCTTCTCTTTATCGAACTTAAATAGTCCTAAGGACTTCATCATAACAACGGAATTCATTAGAAGATGAAAGCTTATGATGAAGATGCCAAATATATTTTATTTATTAACAAATCAATTACAATACTTGGTTGCTCAACCGTCAACAGCTTGACGATTGGCTTTTTGGGACACATTTCCCAACAAGGCTAGCCAAGTAACTTACCAGTGGGTCATCCACATCACATGTGGAGTTTACTCTCTGCACCTCTATATATTTTTACTCGAGATAGTCGCGTGTTCTGCTGCTCTTTGTGCTTGAATATCTGGTGAGACCTAGGCTCCTTAGCAAAGGCTATAGTGCCATTATCTTTGCAATCTAGTGTCACAGCATCTGATAGTATGATAACTAATTTTACAACTAACATTACAACCAGAATGTATCCTACACATCTACAGTGTACTCAGCTTTTATTGATCGATTATTTGGAACCCTTCCAAAATATCGACATAGGAACACTCTCATGATATAGACATTCTACCTTCAACATCAGGCATAAAATCTAAATTGGTGTATCCTCCCACTCCTAGCTTTGATCCTTCTCCAAATTAAGAATATATCCTTAGTTCTTCTCAAGAGCTTAAGATCGTTTTCACGGCAATTCAGCACTCTCAGTCTAGATACAACAGATATTTACTTATGACAATCATGGTATAATCAGTTCAAGTACTTTATGGCATACGACTATGCCCAAGAGGGTAGCAGATCCCTCTTCAAGATTTCTATACTGAACACTTTCAGCATCCGATCTCTATTTTTATTTGTGAAAACACAAGCATCCAATTGCATCTATCACTATAGATCTTTAGGACACTCGCTTTATATCTTTTATGGAGAAATCTATATTCAACCATATTTTGACTGATGTCGGTTTTGGACACTCCCACTGATCTTTTTTAAACCCATAATTTCTCATATCTAATCAAACAATTTGACTATTCCAACTCTAAGATTTTTATAGATTTTGTGATCTC
This sequence comes from Elaeis guineensis, assembly GCF_000442705.2. Lineage (NCBI taxonomy): Eukaryota > Viridiplantae > Streptophyta > Magnoliopsida > Arecales > Arecaceae > Elaeis > Elaeis guineensis. The sequence continues at coordinate 16,316,130 of NC_026008.2, read as the reverse complement.
CTATCACAAGAAGTGAAATCCATAAGCTATTTCATATAGAAATCTTCAAAAGATCTCGACTCAGGAAAGCTATTTCATATCCCTTTCTCAGAGTCGATGTCATACATCGCTCATTGTAGGTTCTGGGATCATCTCTATGCTCTCCATCTTCCATGAGAAACGACTTTCTCTGCATCCTCTGCTAAGTATACCCGAGTACCTTTCAAGAAGATTGGAGATCCTACTATGTGTATGAAGTGAAGGAGGAATATACGTCTACTAGCTCATGATTAATATGTTCTTAAGATCCTAAGGCTCCCTGCTCTTCAGAGACACTCTCTTAGAGCATAACTTTCCTCCCACTGCTTCATCTTGGTTAAATAGTTTTTCAAGAAGATAGCATTGAGTCACAATCACATTGTAATCCCATCGGAAAGTAATATTCCAAACTCTTTTAGGATGAGCTTTATAGACCTATCATCTAACATATTCACCTGCTGTCCTAGACACAGGCTGGACATCTTTGAATCTCAAAATAATCAAGATTCAGTTCTCACCATATCATATCTTATATGGTGTGGTAGAAACAGGTTTAGAAAGAACCCAATTTCATAGAAATAAAGCATGTCCCTAAAGAAATATAAATAAATCAATGAATTTTATTATGGACTAGATCATATCTCATATAGTCCCATGACTCTTCTTATCTCATTGAGCTGAGATTTACTAAGAGGGGTCCAATATGAAACAATGCCATTTTATGAGATAATTGAAAAATTTCTTTCAACGGTATTGCATTCTCGATCCGATCGAAGTACCTTCAAAAATTTTTTGATTTGTTTCTCTACTTACATTTGAATTCTTTGAATCTTTCAAAAATTTTAGATTTGTATCTCATATACAAAATAGAGATAACTCCTTGGTTAGTATATCACATGGGCTACACACATCAAATGTGTACAAGGATAAGTATCTCAGTGGTCCTTTTCCTCTTATCCCATAAGAGTAGCTTGGTCATATTTTTTCAAAGAGATGATGCACAAACTAGATTTGACTCAACAGTCAATGAGCCCAAGTCCATATTTTTTTAGTTTGTTAATCATTTTTCTCCAATATGACTTAACTATAGGTTCCACATATATTTTAAATTTTATCTCAATTTTGGATCTCTCAGATCCAATGGCATTCACTGATTGCTCAATTAAGTTCACATATGCATCAATATACAAATGATAGAGACTGTCTCTAAAAACTAAATCCAAACGATGATTGCAAAGGATAGATATCCATGGCCACAGCAACAACTGTTGCCCTATAGCCAATTCAAGGGTTACTTCCTCAGCCCTCTACCTTTCCATCGACTCTACATTAGAGTCTGTAGCTCAACTAGAAGAAGAAAAAATCGTAAGGATAATATTGAGCAATTTCGACATACCTACTCTAGGTGTATTTTTGTTTCATTAGGCTCTCTAGGTATTTACCTCTAAACTCTTTCAAGATTTCTTTGTTATCAACACTTTGACCAATTCAGATAAAGTGCCATGATCATCTTTCATATGGTAGTTTATCATAAACTATCTATATAAACTAATCAAGAATCACAGGATCAAATATATAAGCAATTCTTTATGCATGGTCATGTCGAGCTTTTTAAGCTCTTTAATATCCTCGATCATGATCAAATAATGATCATAGACTGATTGCCCATCATGCATCACATGCGCTGTGCGACTCTGATCACCTCACAATACTTGTGGATGAATCAACATGTTGTTGGTAGTGTACATGTACTCATGCATAGCACCTATCTTTATTATCATTGTTCATCCACTCATCAAGTATAGCTCATTGACTATGGGTTGGATGGATTGTTAATTGGTAGAGAATATTATTTAATTTTTTAAAATTAAGAATAATTTTTAAATTTGTAAACCAGTCTATGTACTCAATTTTGGTTAATCGATTGATATCTAGGATTCAAGCTAGAGGGTTGGAAGTTGACATAATGAACAGTAAAGAGCAAAGATTCTAATTGAATATTTGTATTTATTTTATAATTTTATTTTAGGAACTTTTAGATGCAAAAAGAGACTCTCACTATTATATCAGAACTCCCACACTCTCCAGGTGAAGAAACAAAAATTCTAATACGATAATTAGATTTCTAGTGGGTGCTACGACCCCACCGATGTCGTGCACCTCACCTAACAGTTATTGGTAATACGAATAAACATCGATGCATAGATAACTCTTTGCCTAGATGCTTCTCTAAGCATATTGCAGCCACTTGGTCTCTAAGTCATGTGGGCTCACCTAACAATTATTGCCCGCACTTCTTAGTTAAGTCAGACCCACCATTCATAAGCAGGTGTAAAACTGTCATTGGATCCCTCACCAAATAGTTATTGGGCCCAACCCTATCTTTACCCCACAGCAACTCTTTGCTAATAGAGTGGTTGCGTATTTTCGATGCAACTGAACCACTATAACAGCTGGGAACAATCAACGTCGGTAGCACGTCTGTACATCTACAACGGTGGAAGACCTTGGACTTAATATTTTATAGAGAGATTTGAGTTTAGGTCTTATCTAATCAATCATCATATGACTGATGTAATTGACATGGGCTGAATCAAGCCACCAAGCAATCATATTTGTGACTCAATCTTTCAAATTGGTCAGGTAAGTGGAGATTGGTGGGGGTCCCCATTGCTTTTCTTAGACATCAATAAATTGATCAGATAAGCGAATGAAACCAATTAAATAGTCACCTTTGAATTACTTGCCTTAGACACCAATTGGATAATTGATCAGAATTGGTTAGCTCAAGTGAATCGAGCTCAAATCAACAAGCCAAATTAGATCCTTAGATTAATCGATCTACATATGAGACTCAATCGATTTGTTCAACAATAATTGTATGATCATTAACTTAATTGATCTAACTCAATTCAATACTTGACTCAGTTTAATCAATTATTTAATTGAATTAAATCCATATGACTCAAATAAAAAATCTTAGATGTAATCCTATTACATAATTTAATTTTTAATTCTTTTATGACTAAAATCCTCATGCACAAATACAAATTTTAGATTCTAAAATCATATTTCATATCTAAATATTTTGCATGAAAGTAAGTATTAAAATATAAAAATAATTTTCAAGTTCTAACATACAAACATATATCACATATATGCATGTAAAATCAGATCTAAACAAAATTTCAGATCTAAACATGATATCATATATCTCATATACTAATCAGGATCAGATTAAAATTAAATTTATGATTGAAATATGTAATCATATATCATACATATGAATCAAAATTCAGATCACAAAAAAAATTAGATTTCATGCATGTATCTATTTTACATGAACTAGAACTCTTTCTAGATCAATTTTCAGATCTATGCATGCATCAACATATCAACTATATATTCTAAAATTAAATTTAAAATTAAATTTTAGATTTAAAGATCCATCCATACATCTCATGTATCAAGAAAAAATTAATTTTAAATTTTTTTAAAAACATGTATATTAAAATTTAGCATATGAAAACCCATGGCTCTGATACCACTATTGGATTTTGAGGTTTGATGTATGCATATGTATTTCAAAATTTTATTTTTTAAATACCGTAGTAGAGAATAAGATTAAAATAATTTTAATCTTAATTTTGTATGTATAAAAATATAAAACCACATGACCTATTTCATATGTTGAAATTCAGATTGTGATCAAATCATATACCTGTTTCGCAATCTCTTTCTTCAAAACTGGATCTGAAAGAGATGAGGCTCTCTATTAGCCGCACAAGTATCTGACCTCTATGAGTATCCACTCAAGATCAGCTTGGAACAGCCCTCTATAATCTAAATTTTAAATCTTCAAAATTCAGCCTGCTGAATCTGAACGAAGCCTGGATCGCGATCGACACTTGATCTTTCTTCTTGATCTTCTTTTTCTCTTCTTCTCTAGAATTTTTCTTTCTATGTGCTACTACCAGATGTTAGAAACTAGTAAGGAAGAGGTACGCAAACTTTTTTAGGCATGGGACTCCTTGGGATGCGCATCCCAAGGGAAGGGCATGTAGAACGCCCAAAAGAAGAGAAAAGGGGAGGAAGAGATGGCATAGGGAGAGCCTTTGGGTGTGAGGGGCCACTGGTTTTGATGCTCTAGAGACCTTAGGGGAGGTCCCTTTAAATAAGCATAAGGATTAAATCCTATTCAATCTCATAATGCAAGTCCTACTTGCATTAGGATTCCTATTAATTTAAGTTATCCAACTTATATTAGGAAGCCCATTAGGCACCAACAATTTGAGCCCTTGCACCCACAATTAGACACCCCAAAACACACCTGTTGGGTATAAAATACCCCCCAGCCAAAGTTCGTGTCAGGAGTGACCCTCCAGGGATTCTACCGACGTCCGACCTTCGATGACATCTTTTCGAACCTCTCCGACGGCCGAGCCTCCGCAATATTCTCGAGTTCTGCCGACAGATAAACCCCCACCAGTGTCGATCGGATTCTCCACGATGGACGGACTCCATCCAAATTTCTACGGTGGTCGACCACCTTCTAGACTTCATCCGAGCTCCTACGGGACCCGGACTTCTTCCCCAAACTCCGACTACAGGAAGACTTCATCCGAGCTCCTACGGGAGCCGAACTTCTTCTCCAACTGCAGGTAGACTTCGTCCGAGCTCCTACGGGAGCCGGACTTCTTCTCCAACTGCAGGTAGACTTCGACCGAGCTCCTATGGGAGCCGGACTTCTTCCTCGAACTTCGACTACAGGAAGACTTCATCCGAGCTCCTACGGGAGCCGGACTTCTTCTCCAACTGCAGGTAGACTTCGTCCGAGCTCCTACGGGAGCCAGACTTCTTCTCCAACTGCAGGTAGACTTCATCCGAGCTCCTACGGGAGCCGAACTTCTTCCCCGAACTCTGACTGCAGGTAGACTTCATCCGGGCTTATACGGGAGCCGGACTTCTTCTTCGGCTATAGGTAGCCTTCATCCGGGCTCCTACGGGAGCCGGACTTCCGCCCTGAACTCCTGTTGCAGGTAGACCTCATCCGAACTCCTACAAGGGCCGGACTCCGAGCTTCTACTGTAAGCAATCTACTTCGAGCTCCTACTGTAAGCGATCTACTTCGAGCTTCTACCGCAGGCTTCAGCCAAGCTTCCTTGACATATGATCCTCATCCGGGCTTCTACGGAGATCGGACTTCAACCGAACTTTTATAGCGGACAGATTCCGGACGAACTCCTACGACACATGGACTACAGCAGTTGGACCCCTCCAGCGAATGAACCTCTCCAGCGCCATCCGATATCCATTGTCGGTCGACCCTCTGCCAAATTCTGCGTGAAACCGAACTTCATCTACGGAAAGCCTCTGACTGAGCTCCTACAGCAAATGGCCCTCGACTGCAGTATTAACGCCCAAGGCACCCAACGGTAGAAGGCTCGCTAGCAACATCCGAGCTCCTCTCAGATGGATAGCTACCTCTCTCCGCCAGACACCTCAATCGAGCTTCGGCCGACAGGCCTGGACTCCCTGGCAGGCCATAGTAATGGCCACAATTCTGCTCCACTTCCTGCGATGGATTCCGCGTGGCTCCACCACTCTCTGGCAAGTTGCGACAACGAACACTGCTCCACTCCTCGCAACAGGCTCCACGTGGCAGGCCACGGTGATAGCCACGACTCCACTCCACTACTCTTCATAACAAACTCCTCCTGGCCCCGAACGGCCCACTACCAGGCAGTTACAAACGTCGCTATCAGTCTGTTGCACCCTCCGCCTATAAAAAGGGGGACCCCATATATGTTATTCTCTAAGCTCTAATTTCTATCTCGAAACTCTGCTAAAATTTTCATTCGAGCACTCCATTCTTGTTGAAGCAGAGAACTGACTTGAGCGTCGGAGGGTCTTGCCGGAGCACCCCCAACTCTGGTTTAGACTTTATTTGCAGGTCCCGGTGGCGACCGCGACTCCCTCGACTCCAGCTTCTCTGACGCCGGTAGATTTTTGCACCAATAGGATTGGCGCTAGAGGAAGGGCTGTGTCTTCGCAGTACCCTTGTTCTTAAAGGAGTGCTCAATGGGACCACCTCCGACCATCTTCTCCGACATTCTCTTCTCCTTCCTCTACTAGATCTTCGCCCGATGCCTCCCCGCAAAGCATCTACTTGACGATCCACGGCTTCCGCGGCCAGATCTCAGGCTCCGGCCTCACCTCCAATTTTCCAGGTTCCTCCTCCTCCTCCGACAATGGTGGTTGGTGCGGAGCAATTCAACCTACTGGTTCAGCAGGTCAGAGGCCTCACTGAAGCAGTGCAGGCCATGCAGCAGCAGCAACAGCCGCAGGCGTCAGTACGACCGAAGAGAACATCGTCGGAACTCCAAAATCTGACAGTAGGACGGGCCACTTGGGTCAGTCACCCCGTCTTTCTTGAAAAGATGAATCCAAGGGTGGAGAGCCCTCAGTCAGATCATGATTCTACTCTTAGAAGATCTCTACCTCCATTCTGCCAGAAGACCCTTAAGACTCGCAGTCGAGAGGATTTCCTAGATCGAAGGCTCCAAGAGATGAACCGACGGATCGAAGAACTCCGCCACGCTCCCTCCGCTTATGGTGAGGACATTTGTACTGACCCTCCCTTCTCTCAAATGATCATGCAGGAACCGATCCTGCCAAACTTCAAGCTCCCTCAATTTGAAAGCTATGACGGGACTTCGGATCCAGTTGATCACTTGGAGGCCTTTCGGACAATGATGCTACTCCATGGCGTGTCAGACGCCATCCTGTGCCGAGCTTTCTCATCCACCTTGAAGGGAGCAGAGAGAAACTGGTACTCGATGCTGAAGTCGGGTACCATCTTTTCCTTTGATCAGATGAGCCACCAGTTTGCGGATCATTTTGTTAGCAGTCGGCGTCCCCGGAGGGGTTCGGAGTCCCTCATCAACATCAAGCAAAGGGAGGGGGAGTCCATTCGAGCTTACGTCAACCATTTCAATGTCGCCGCATTGGAGGTCCAGAACTTGGATCAATCGATCACGATGGCTGCTCTGAAAGGCAGCTTTCAAAAGAACGACCTTCTATTCTCCTTGGAAAAGAAGTACCCCAAGAATTTTGCTGATTCGCTGGCTCGGGCCGAAGGGTACGCCCGAGCAGAAGAAGCCTTTAAGATGAAGGATGAGGAGACCGTGAGAGAGCGACAGGCGGGAGACTCGAGTAAGCCCGCAATCGAAAAAGAGCTGAGAGAAGCTCGACCACGTTCTCGAACTCCTCCCGGTTACAAGTGCGCCCAGACTCCTCTCCGAAAATGCAGGCAGGGAAGCTCGGAGTGCAGGGTTCGGCAGGGCTCTCCCCTAGGAAGATTCCGCAGCTATGCCCCCCTGAACGCATCAAAAATCCAGGTGCTGATGTAAGTCAGAGAGCAGCTCCCAAGGCTAGAAAGGATGCACACACACCCCGGGAAGTGCAATCCTAACAAGTTCTGCCTCTACCATCGTGACCACGGCCATGACACAGAGGAATGCATTCAACTCCGAGACGAGATCGAGGAGCTCATCAGACAAGGTCGGCTCGACAGGTTCATTCGACGTCGGCCTGAGGGTAGAGAGGATCGGCCAACGGCCCTACCGCAACCTGAGCGGCTGAGGAGGGAAGAGCAGCCCAGAGATCGGCCTCCAATTGGGATCATCAACTCCATCTCTAGAGGACCTTGACGGGGAGCAGACCTTCTATAGTCCTGAGATTTGAAAAACCTGTAAATGTATTACGAACGACTTCGCTTTAAATCAAGATTCCTTTCAGATTTGCACATCTTTTCTTTTTGGCATGGACTTGTAGTGACAGGGGATAACCCCTTCAGACAATGAAAATGACACCTAATATGGGCAAAATCGAAAGTCCGATTATTTTAAGATCGGACTGGGGGAGAGGCCCTACAACATCCTTATGTGCCCCCACAGCCATTTTAGGGATAGGGGGGAGAACCTCGTCCTAACATGAGCAAGGTCGAAGGCCCGATTATTTTTAGACCGGATGGGGGGAGAGGCCGTACAACGCCCTTATGTGCCCCCACAGCCATGTTAGGGACAGGAGGAGAACCTCGCCCTAACATGAGCAAGGTCGAAGGCCTGGTTATTTTTAGACCGGATGGGGGGAGAGATCCTACAACGCCCTTATGTGCCCCCACAGCCATGTTAGGGACAGGAGGAGAACCTCGCCCTAACATGAGCAAGGTCGAAGGCCCGGTTATTTTTAGATAGAATGGGGGGAGAGGCCCTACAATGCCCTTATGTGCCCCCACAGCCATATTAGGGACAGGACGAGAACCTCGCTCTAATATGAGCAAGGTCGAAGACCCGATTATTTTTAGACCGGATGGGGGGAGAGGCCCTACAGCGCCCATATGTGCCCCCACAGCTCTGTTAGGGACAGGAGGAGAACCTCGCCCTAACATGAGCAAAGTCGAAGGCCCGGTTACTCTTAAATCGGATGGGGGGAGAGGTCCTGCAATGCCCATATGTGCCCCCACAGTCCTGTTAGGAACAGGAGAAGAACCACATTCTAACCTGAGCTGAAATCAATTACATCAGAAATAGGGGAAGGACCTCATCCTGACACCAATTAAGGTCTGGTCATTCAAGACCAGATAAGAAAAAGAAAACCTTCTCAGCGGCCCCTCCACGCTCCTGCGACCCCACTATGAGCAGAGGGAAAACCCTCACTCGAGAAAAGAAAAAGAAAAAGGGGAGGGGGTTAAAAAGGAAAGCGACGAACTGCATCAGTGATAAATGAAAAACAAATTACATCAAAGATACAGGGAACCTCATCTCAGCGAGGATTGGGGTTCTTATCAAAATTTCCGATCTCCAAGAGAGCTCTCAACACAGGCCAAGGATAAGACGGCTTCCTCAGGGTGACGAGAAGCTCAGACCTCCGAGCTCGAACTCTGAAAGGAGGCATCAAACTCGAATGGTCTCGAACAAATCTGCGGCCATAAACAAAAGGATGGGTCAATGCAACGATGATCGGGTACCTCTGAACGGCATCGATATCAAGCAAGGCAAAAGTCGAAAGAAGCTCGACAAACGACAATTCAACACGTGAGTAAAAGAGGTAACGAAAAATTCCCTTCTCATGTCATTAACTAAGTATGCATTACAAAGCCCTTGAGGCTGAAGAAGAAAGATGATAAGAAAAGCAAGCTGACGTGGCGACGACCAGGAACCTCCAGACAATATCGGCATCGAACGGGATAAAAAATGAAAGAAGTCCGATGAACGACAATTCAACACGACGTGCGGGCAAGGTAACAAAGATCTTCTTTTCATTTCGTTAGCAAAGTATGCGTTACAGAGCCCAGAAGGCCAAAAAAAAAAAACAAACAAACGGCAAAAGAAGATATATAGAAGGACGAAAGGCAAAAAGACCCCTAAGGGGGCCCGGCTTCTTCTGACTTCGAACTTTCAGCTTCGACCCTCATCAGGGAGTGCCTTAAGCTCTCAACTTCTTCTTCCAATTCTTTCTCCCTCATTAGCATCTCCATATACCTTCGATGAAACCATTGGTTTTCGTTCTCTGCCTCTCAGAGCCTCTTTCTCAGGATCTCAGATTCCGCCTCCGCATCCTTGACTGCCTGCTGCTCGTATACCAGCTAGATCTTCAACTGCTATAGCTCGACCTTCTCCTCCCCAAGGGCGACAGATAGCTCTTCTATGGTTCCTCTCAGGGATTGGAGTTCATCGGGATCCCGAACAGGAGCAAACTGTGCTCCTTCAGATAACTGCCTTTGAAGGTGGGCAACCTCGTCGGTCGCCATCCTGAGCTTCCCCCTGTAGTCATCCACCTGCTTGCACCAGCCGGCCCGATACACATTATAGTTCACCTCAGCATCCTGGAGCTGTTGCTGAAGGTCGTAGAACTTCTTTGACCATTCTTGGTCACAATCAGCCCGAGTTGAAAGCCAGGACGAGCTTCTTTCCAACTGGCTGATCTTCTCTTGTGCAGCCGACAGCTCCACTCTGAGAGAGCTGATCTTGTAAGCTTGAGCCCAAGATCGATCGCTGGCATGCTTCTTATGTTCCTCGAGCTCCTTCTCGAAGTTCACTTTCCTCCGGTTGTACTCCATGATCCCTTTCACGTGGAGGTTCCGAAAGTAGGTGGCCTCTACAGTGGCCTCAGAGTGGCTCTCCCTCAACCTGCGAAGTTCGTTCTCCATCTCCTTTGACTTTTTTGTTAAATGATGAACTTTCTTCCTCAGATGTTGTATCGTGGACTTCAGCGGAACTCTCTGTGGCAAGGGAAGCGCTTCAGCAAGATGCTGCCATCGGGGGACAAAAGCGTCAAGGCGCGGCTCATTGCAGAAAGAAAAAAAGAAAAGAGTAAAGAAGCCCCCCATAAGGAGAAACTCAATTTTATTGATTGAATGTTTCTTAAAGACAAAAGAAAAAAGAAAAATTGCAATAAAAGAAAATTACAAAGTCAGAGGTCTCAGACCTCCGAAGTAGGAGTTGGGGAGCTCGGTGCTCTTGGAAAGGGGGCTGCAGTGGCAGCGACAGTAGGAGAGGGCCCGGCTTCGTCTTCAGACACCTCGTCCAAGAAGCCGAGGTCGAGCTCAGAAAATTTCTTGACCATCTTCTCTTGGCAGAGCTCGAACCCTTTGATGAATGCATCTTGGCCGAACTTGACGTTCAGGTCTCTCATCTCCGCAGAGGCCTTGAACTCCTCCACCGCTTGGACCCTGGCCTCCGAGATCAGAACCGAAATCTGCTCCATCAAATTTGCGACCTCGGCCTCCGCCTTCCTCACCATCTCCTCCGAGGCCTACTTTTCTTTCTTAAGGGCCTCTTGGAGGTTGGCTACCTCGGCAGCCTTTTCCTTGATGCGGGCGGCTTCAGCCCGGTGACCCTCCTCCGCCTGGATGGCATCCCTCCTCGCCTGATTCGTTGCCTCGATGTTGGCAAAGAGCTGGTGCCCGATCTACAAGGGCGGCCAAGAGGTCAGACTAAAAGTTGAGAAGTTAATTAAATAAAGGAGCAAGGAGAAGGAGGAAAGTGAATCTGTTTACCTCGAGAAAGGACCCTAGAGAGTCCCAAATCCGCTGTTCAGGATCGACGCAAATGATCCTCTAGACGACTTCGGGCAGGATGCAGCTGTCGACCAGTCACTTTATCAGGTCCCTGTCATTAAAGGGATTCTCCATCGGCCCTTCTTCGGAACCATGGGATTCTTCGATGGCGGCTCGGCGGCCGCTCACCCTGTGGGCCACCGTCTTCTTTCTCCTCCCCCTCTCAACCCTTGGCACCTCCTCGAAGCGGGCCCCCGAAGCGGGAACCTCAGCAGGAGAACTCCTTGAAGAGGCCTGAGGAGCTGGAGGCTCGGCGTCTGAAGGAACATCGACCACGAGAGCCACCTGGGCAGGCATGGCCAAGCTCGTTTCCTCTGTTCTGGCCTTCTTTGCCGACCCGGAGGCCGCAACGCCTTTTCTTTTGTGAACCTTAAGGCCCCTGGCAAGCACCCGTGCTGCTTCGGCGTCCATTCCTGAAGAAAAAAAAAAGAGAGAGAAAAAGAGATCAGCAATGGGGTGAAAAAGGAAAGAGGTGACGCGCAGTCAAAAAAAAAAAAAGGGAAGAGAAGAAGAAAATAAGAAGAAAGGAAAGATGGAATACTCGCAGGATCCAGGGAACTCAAGCCGATGATGAACAGAAACTGCTCATTCAGAAGGTTGGGAAGGGAAGGAGTTGGATAACTAAGAAGCTTCTGAGCAGTCTGAAGGTCGTCCTCCCCCAGGCTAGGAGCCCGGCGGATAGAGTCCCTCAAGGAGCCCCAAAGGGGCAATCCCAGCTTTAAGGTCGGACATTGAACGTAGAGGTACTTTTTCTTCCAGTTATGGATAGAGGAGAGAACACCTTTCAGTAACCCCTTCTTGCCGAATTGAGGAGAGAAGTACCACCAGTCCTTTACCGAGGGGTGGCGCTTGAAGGTGTAAAAATACCTAAACAAAGAAAGAGATGGCTGAACTTTGACTATGTGGCAAAGGGAGAGAAACCCTATCAAAAACCTAAAAGAATTCATCGCGACTGAAGCTAAAAAAATATCTAGAAAATAGAAAAGAGCGACGACGAAGGGCGGAAGCGAAAGTCGGAGCCCAGTGCGAAAGGCCTCCTAGTACAGGCAGAAACGGCCAGGTGGGGGAGTGCTGGCCCGGTCGGCGGGATCGGGAAGCTCCAGATCGTACTCCGGAGGAACTCCATACTGATCCTTTATCAGTAAAAGTTCATCCGAAGTCAGAGAACAGAGAATGGCATCCGGCGCAAAAATCGAATGAGACCCAGCCCTAGATGTGGGTTCGTCTACAACATGAGGGTTCTGGGGGACTGAGGCAGACGAGCTCCTAGAATCGCTAGAGGTGGAGGTGCCAGAAGACATTTCAAGCAAGAACCCTAAAAATTCCGAAGAGATCAGGCGGAATAAGGGCTGAAAGGTTCGTGGGAGACCTAACAAGAAGAATACAGCAGAAGAAAAATAGAGGAGAAGGGGCACCTAGATGGCAAGAGAAGGAACGAAAGTTTTGGGACTAACCTAAGTCGCTCTGAAGGATGCAGAGGTGCAGGGACAGGGATGACTCGAAGAACACCTAGGGCCAAAGCGGACACCAAGGAAGGTCAGAGCTCTTGGAGAGAAGGTGGGCACCAACAGGACTTTCAGATAGAATGAAACTCCTGGAGGCAGAAAGGCAGGTTTAAATAGACCCTGGGTCCGGTGCTATAATGATCGCAGATCTCCCCAGGCCGACCCATGTTTGCCATGTGTCCCACTCGCCACAGTAGGCGGCTAAAAGCGGCTGACAGCTGACAAAGCCATTACTGCACCATACCTAGGGCAATGCTCCAGCGAGAATTTCAAAAGGTCTCTTCAGATCGCTCTGATTTGAAAAGACTCCAGCACGCGCACATTAAATGCCTGGATTTTCGAGGGCGATCATGCACAGATTCAAGGGGGCAACTTCGGCTGTAAAATTTTTTTTGTACTTCCTTCATTCGAAACTCGAACTCGAAAGTAGGGGGACTGGTGTTGGGTATAAAATACCCCCCAGCCGAAGTTCATGTCAGGAGTGACCCTTCAGGGATTCTACCGATGTCCGACCTTCGGCGACATCTTTCCGAACCTCTCCGACAGCCGAGCCTCCGCAACGTTTTCGAGTTCTGCCGACGGATAAACCCCCACCAGTGTCGACCGGATTCTCCGTGATGAACGGACTCCATCCAAGTTTCTACGATGGTCGACCACCTTCTAGACTTTATCTGAGCTTCTACGGGAGCCGGACTTCTTCCCCAAACTTCGACTGCAGGAAGACTTCATCCGAGCTCCTACGGGAGCCGAACTTCTTCTCCAACTGCAGGTAGACTTCGTTCGAGCTCCTACGGGAGCCGAACTTCTTCTCTAACTGTAGGTAGACTTCATCCAAGCTCCTACGGGAGCCAGACTTCTTCCCCGAACTCTGACTGTAGGAAGACTTCATCCGAGCTCCTACGGGAGCCGAACTTCTTCTCCAACTGCAGGTAGACTTCATCCGAGCTCCTACGGGAGCCGGACTTCTTCTCCAAATTTTGACTGCAGGTAGACTTCATCCGGGCTCCTACGGGAGTCAGACTTCTTCTCCGGCTGTAGGTAGCCTTCGTCCGGGCTCCTACGGGAGCCAAACTTCCACCCTGAACTCCTGTTGCAGGTAGACCTCATCCGAACTCCTACAAGGGCCGGACTCCGAGCTTCTACTGCAAGCGATCTACTCCGAGCTCCTACTACAAGCGATCTACTCCGAGCTTCTACTGCAGGCTTCGGTCGAGCTTCCTCGACATATGATCCCCATCCGAGCTTCTACGGAGATCGGACTCCGACCGAACTTCTGTAGCAGACAGATTTCGGACGAACTCCTACGACACATGGACTCCAGCAGTCGGACCCCTCCAGTGGATGAACCTCTCCAGCACCATCCGACATCCACTGTCGATCGACCCTCTGCCGAATTCTACGTGAAACCAAACTTCATCTACAGAAAGCCTCTGACCGAGCTCCTACAGCAAATGGCCTTCGTCTGCAGTATTAACGCCCAAGGCACCCAACGGTAGAAGGCTCGCCAGCAACATCCGAGCTCCTCTCAGATGGATAGCTATCTCTCTCCGCCAGACACCTCAACCGAGCTTCGGCTGACAGGCCTGAACTCCCTGGTAGGCCACAATAATGGCCATGATTCTGCTCCACTTCCTGTGACAGATTCTGCGTGGCTCCACCACTCTCTGGCAAGTTGCAACAATGGATACTACTCCACTCCCCATAACAGGCTCCACATGGCAGGCCACAGTGATAGCCACGACTCCACTCCACTACTCTTCATAACAAACTCCTCCTGGCCCTGAACGGCCCACTATCAGGTGGTTACAAACGTCGCTATCAGTCTGTTGCACCCTCCGCCTATAAAAAGGGAGATCCCAGATATGTTATTCTCTAAGCTCTAATTTTTATCTCGAAACTCTGCTAAAATTTCCGTTCAAGCACTCCATTCTTATTGAAGCAGAGAACTGACTTGAGCGTCGGAGGGTCTTGCTGGAGCACCCCCAACTCTGGTTTAGACTTTCTTTGCAGGTCCCGATGGCGACTGCGACTCCCTCGACTCCAGCTTCTCCGACGCCGATGGATTTTTGCACCAACAACACCCAAGAGATATCCCATATAAAAACAAAAGGCCCTCTAATCAATGGACATGCCCAAATTGATCAAATCAAGGTGGTGCCCCATAATAACTATCAAGGAGATTCATAAAAAACTTGCACCCTTAATTTATGTGATTTACAACCTTAGACACCCAATAATTGAAGTCTTATGAATCTTATTCATGTAGATTATTAGTAGATAATTAAGTTAAAATTAACTTATCAAATAAGTAATCCAATAGAAGAGGAATTGGATCCAACCATGTGCTAGCAAGGTTATCATGAACCTAATAGGTTTCTCTAAATTTAATTGACACTTCATAAGCTCAATTACTTATTCCAGACCTAATTTCTTTATTGTGTGATCTCATAGGTTCAATTCTATCTGGTAGTGAGACATACAATGATCTCTATCATAATATCATTGAATTTTTTTTCAATAGATCGAAATAATTCCACTTTAACTCAACAAAGATTGTCGATCCAGAACAACCCTAGTGAGCTCTCACAATCCACTAGTGATACCTAGCAGTATGTAGTGACAACCTAATAGAACTGAAATGAACCTCTAGGTGTAGTTAATGTGTGATTCAGTCCCTCTATCGTGAGTCCCGACTAGATGATAGATCATGGATAAATCGTCAAACCTCAATATCGGTCATATGATAGATTCAATCAGCTTAAGTCCATATGTGATTCTATGAAAATTTTTTTCTATCAATCACACTGCTATGGCCATAGACTTAAGGACTCAGCCTCTTAAACCTCATAGGACTACTCCCTTCTGCTAGGGTCAATAGATCCTATCTTGATGCACACCCCGCTCCTACAGTAGCCAACTGTTGCCAACATCCACTACAAGGACTCCTTGAGACCCATGTTGATGTGTCAGTCAAACTCCAGCAACCTCACTATGAGCAGTAGTGTCATCCCAAGTCAAAGGACTAGTCATACAATTGTAGCATCAAGAAAGTCACTAACGAGTGAGCAGACATCCATGTGACTTCTCTTGTTGGCACACTCAATGCTAGTTGTTCTCTAACAACCACCTGCACTCTCGCTTCAGTGTCTCTACACTACAGACTGGAGATCTATTTGTCTGAAGAAAGCGATCTGTGCACTAGTCTATCTGGATCAATCACCATCCCCATGATGATTCTATAACCAAGAGCAATTTAGGAATCAACCATCAATGATACATGTCTCAAATTTTTAATTCTTTGAGAATATGTGTCATCATCTTGTTAATTTCTTAGATGATTCATGGACACATAGACATGAATAGTAATATAACTATCCAATAAGTACAAAATCATATCCTAAAATATGAAATGTGTCAGCCATGATTGGCTTCTAGGGCATACATCCAACACCATAGCCTGTTAGTGTAATGTACACGTTTGACTAGTGCCCTAAATTAGATAGTCACTAAAGCCTGCCTTTGGCATAGTTGACTTAGTCACCTTTTATTAAAAAGGATGAATGAGCCAGTGATGTTCTGAGTTTGGTACATATTGATATATTTACACTCATGAATATTAGTACCAGAAGAGAGCTTTACTACATTAAAATTTCTAACAACCTGTCTTGATATGGGTGCATCTTGCTTATGAAGCACCAATTTGAATCGGTTGAAATGTTTAAACAATTCTGTAATGAGGTAAAAAAACAAACTGCAAAGAGTATTAGAATTCATCGATTTGATCGATAAAGTGTATACCTTTATAATAAATTTTTAACATGTCTTGAAGAGAATTAGATTCTTTCTTAATGGACCTCTCCTGAAACATCATTTTTTTAAAAAAAAGGGATGTCTGAAAAGAGAAATTGAATCTTGTTAGACATGATTCGGTCCACTGTGGAGTTTGCTGGTCTGCCTGAGGTTATGGTTTAGAGACTACTTGATATGTGCTTAAGAACAATCTGAGCAAATCGATCATCAAAACTCCATATGGGATATGGACTTGGATAATATGATACTCTCTTACTTTAATGTTAAGGATATCGAATTTATGTGAAATGTTCACAAACCGACTAGCTTGAATTTTGGTCTGATAAATATTATATTAAGGATATTTTTTCTATCTCCCTGATGGATATGAGATGTTCATGAATCTTAAGGTATTCTTTTTGAAAAAAAAAATTCTTGGTGAAGGAACTGATGCCATTAAGACCAAGCTTGGTGAAGCTTGATAGGTAGAGGAACCGACTCTGACACAAACCAATAGAACTAGAGTTGATAGATCAATTTTGGAGCCCAATGTAAAGGCATCATTGAGTAGATATGGTAGAATACCATATCAACTGAATAGATACTTCAATTTTTAAGTTCGAGATGGAGATTTGATCTCCCATATAGATGCAATACAGGGATCTAACCTTGAGAAGTGGCTTGGAGCCATTAAGTCTGAAATGAAGTCCATGAAGATCAACGATGTATGGACATTCGTTGATTCATCTAAAAGGATAAGACCCATAGGGTGTGAGTGGATTCTAGATGGATTAGAGGTGCAGACAGAAAGGTGGAGACCTATTAATTCTATCCAGTTATCAAAAGATTTCATCAAAGTTATAGTGTTGACTATGATGAGAAGTTTTTCTTATGATAATCCTCAAGTCCATTCGGATTGAATCAAACTTCTCGAAGTTGGAATATACATTTTGAACATATGGTTTCATTGAGAACGAAATGGAATTCTGTATATACAAATGGGCTAATAATTCTGTAAAAGTATTCTTTGTATTGTTTGGATGAAATTCTCTTAATCGAGAATGACATCCCTATATTACAGGGAATAAAAATTTGGTTGTCATCTCTGTTCTCTATAAAGGTTTGGAAGGTTATTAGAACCATCCTTAAGTATTTATGAAATACTAAGGATCAATAACTCGTTTATGGAGAGTCTGACTTAAAACCTATGAAATATTGATTCCAGTTTCTAATCGAATCGAAATGCTAAAGTTATGTCAGGTTATGTTTTTATCCTATAAAGGAAGAGCAATATGCTGGAAAGATTTCATGCAATAGTAAGCAGTCAATTTTATTTGTGATATGGAGTTCTTTGCAGTATTTGATGCTGGTAAAGAAGTTGTTTGATTATCAAAATGTATCAGTGAGCATGGAGTGGCACCCTCCATTGATGGTCCAATCTTTCTGTATTCACAGTGGTACTGGAGCCATAGCTTAAGCGATGAATTGATGTTCCATCTAAAAATCAAATATTTTCTATATTACAATCAACTTGTTCGATAAGATCGAAATAAAGTCAACCTTAGAAAGATCGACTGAAAGAAGAATGTGACTGACCCATTGACTAGAGCAATCGGATCTAAAGAGTTTAATAATCTAAAATGGAAGATGGGTATTTGATACCAATCTGATTGGCTTTAGTTCAAGTGGGAGTTATTGAGAAATATATCATAAAGTCAATCATCTAGGTTGTAGATGATTGTTCTCCATACAAGTATATGAATTATAAAATAATAAATATTATCTGACGGATTTATCATAAGGAATACATCTTTCTAAATAGAACTCATATATTATGATGAAGTCCTTAGAGCTACTTTCAAAATGATAAAGGAGAATTTATCATGTAGTTCTTAAATCCTGCTCATGACCAAATGATACAATTGTTACAAGGATGACAATTGTATTGAGAGTCGGTCATTGTATGCCATATTGGTTGGTTGTTCTCTTAACCAAGGTGTGTGGTGACATGGGTATGGCATATGGGTGAGCTATAGAAGTATATTTCACTGAGCGTGATCACTTTTGGAGCACTCTACTGTCAAGAGTTGCTCTGATGGGATATGGGTATAAGTGTTCCTCAGATCTGAGGCTATCTCGGTGACTTACAAGCAACTCACTGTGCTTTGATACCGGACTATTCGAATTTTTAATTTAGTAACAGAAGATTTTTGGGTATAGTCAAGCACATGTGAAGTTTAAGTGCGAGTCAAGATGGGATTGATCACTCTAAGTAAAATTAGAGATGATGCATCACTGTGTTTTAATTTAGCAAAACTTTAGCCAAAGTAGTCTTAGTGAGGAGTCACATATTTTTTAAGGTTGAGACACAATGTGGACCACTCATTCTGGATTGACAGTTTAACCCTTAGTCATCCTTGAGAATCAAATATCAAAGGGATGAATTAAATAGTAACTATATCTACATGAGTTCTAGAGTATTGCTGGGCATATATTCGGCCTATCCGAATGTTGGATCCCATTGCTAGATGGCTACATCGATTAATACAGAAATTATTCTTATGCTACTAGCTTAGGTTTGAATCTATGGAGTCACACACATAGAAGTATCTGTCTGATCAAATGATTGATCGATGATTATGAATCATTGAAAGATTTAATTATCAATTTGATTAATGATTAATCCTATACAAAGGTTGTAATAAATTATTTACTAATGATTGATAAATTAAAAAAATAATTAATTAACAATATGATTGTTAATTGGCTCAATTTGATTGAACAATGGAGATTGGATTATATCTAATTGAATTGGATTCAATTAGATTGATTTTGGATTGATTGGATGCATCTCTATTGAATAATAGGGCATGTTCCAATTGATCTCAGGGATGCAAATTAAATTCTAAATTGAATATGATTCAATTAGTTTTATATAAGCTTGGATTGGATCTAACCCTATTGGATAATAGGTTTGATTGGATCAAGCCCCAATGTCAAATGAATTCCCTAATCTCCATTTAGAAATAATCCTTGGATCAATGGGGTTTTAATCTAACTAATTTCCAATTGGATTGGGGTATAATTGGATACATAATTGGACTAGGACCTAATTAGTTAGTTTATTATAACTAATTCCTAAATTGGTTAGGATTGGATCCAAGAATTAGCTAGAATTTGATCAAGATCTTGAGTCCTATTTGGAATAGGACTTAACCAACTAAACCAACCCATGTGCTACTTATTCCCACACACCACACCTCTCTTAAATGAGAGATCCCATGCCCTAAAAGTTTGTGCACCCTCTCCTCTCTTCCATGAAGAAAAAGTGGCATCCTTCCCTTCTTTCTTGCCACCCAAAGAAAAGAAAAGAGAAGGGGGCGTCCAAGAGTTGGACACTCCATATCCCATGCACCTTGTCTCTTCTCTTCTCCTCCCTTATTAAAAGGATTTTTGAGATCTTTAATTGCTGGTTCTTGAGTATCAAAGAGGACTTCTTTTGTTAGTTTTACAGTAGAAAATTAGAGAAGAAAAGTTCTTCCCAATGAGAGATGAAGAAGGAAGAAGAAGGGTCATATTTCTTGTGCGCAGCCTTGAAGAAAGAGTTCTTCTTTCAGATTTTTTTTATTTTTTTAAAATAAAAATTAGATTAGATCTAATTTTTAATATGATAATTTTAAAAAAAAATAACAAAAAAATCTGGTTGGGTATTTGGGGCTTCCTAAAGTTCTAGATCAAAGAAGAAGAAGGGTCTTCTTTCTTATGCACATCCTTGAAGAAGAAGGAGTTCTTCTTCTAGATTTTTTTTCTTTTTTTTAAGATAAAAATTAGATTAGATCTAATTTTTAATATAAAAATTTAGAAAAAAAATATCAAAAATTTTGGTTGGGCGTAAGGGGCTTCCTAGAGTTCTAGATCAAGGAAGAAAAAGAGAGAAGAAGAGAGAAGAATGGTTCTTCTATTGGATCTCTCTTTTGGATTTTTCTAGAGCTCAAAATTTTATATAATTTTTAGCATAAAAAATTAGATTAGATCTAATTTTTATCATGAAAAATTAGAGAAAAAAAATTCTTCTTAAGGGTGTGAAAGGAAGAGAGAAAGGTTCTTCCTTGTGCGTGAAAAATTGAGAAGAAAAGTTCTTCTCTTGATCTCTATTGTAGAGATCATATGCATGGATCCAAGAAGAAAAAGAGAGGGTCTGCTTATTTTTCATCTTTGTGTTTCCTCTTAGATCAGCCAATGCATGGTGTCTTCACGAGCTAGTACTTTCGAAGAGATCAATCAGCACAGGAACTTCGTGTGGATACCCATAGAGGCTGGACACGTGTGTGGCTGCCAAGCATCATGAATAAACAAGTATTATAAATTTTGGATGCAGTGATCTACTATCCGCACTCAAGTATAAAGTTTTTAATTTAATTAATATTTAGATATGATCTAAATATAAATTAGATATGATCTATACTTACTGAATTTTAGATTTTAGATGTGCATACATGCATATTAGTTCATGTCATAAATCCTGTATGATGATTTTAGATTTGATCTATGCATGCATTATAGATTAAATTATTTAATCTATGTATGTTCTGCTGTAAATTTTTAAAATGCATGCGCATCACCCACCATGCTTTCCTTCACAAACTCTAAGGTAAGAAAGTATCGGCTTATGCCTAGTCCATATCTTATATGGAGTCATTGCAACTGATTAATTCAGAATCCAATTCAGAACATGACAAGTAGTCTCAAGAGTATAACCCTAAAAGGAGACTGGTGTTAGATGTATGTCCAAGAAGTCAATATGGCTGACACCTTGTAATTAATCTAGAGCATAATTTTGTACTTAATATATTGACATGATCAATAAAAGAGTATATTTCTTTTTATTCAAGTATAATGTATCCCTGAATCATCTATGGAATTAGTTTTGATACATATTCTCAAGGTGTTGAGAATTAAAGATATGTATTTAATTCTTAAAGGCTCCCGATCATAAGATCATCATGAGGATGGTGATAAATCCGGATAGACTGGTGTACAAATTGCTTCCTTTGAGATAAATGGATCTCTAATCTAGTGTATAGAGATACAGGGCGATGAGTGCGGATGGTTGTTAGATAACAACTAGCACTGAGCGTGACCATACAAGAGATCACTTAGATTTTTATTCAATCGTCAGTGATTGTCTTGATGCTGTAGTTGTGTGATTGATCCTTTGATTTGAGATGGTACTACTGCTCGTAGTGAGGCTACTGGAGTTTGATTGACACATAAACATTGGGCTCAATGAGCTCTTGTAGTGGATATTGACAATAGTTGCTCTATTATAAGAGTAGGGTGCGTATCAAGATAGGATCTATCAATCTTGATAGAGAGGAGTAGTCCTATGAGATTTGAGAAGCTAAGTCCATGAATCTGTGGCTACAGTAGAGTGAGTGATGGAAAAGAGTTTTCATAGACATCATATCTGGACTTGAGCTAATCAAATCTATCATTTGACTGATGTTGAGATTTGATGATTTATCCATGACCTGCCATCTAGTCGGGACTCACGATAGAAAGACTGAATCACATGTTAACTATACCTAGAAGTTTATTTCAGTTCTATTAGGTTGCCACTATATACTGTTAGGTGTCACTGGTGGATTCTGAGAGCTCACTAGGATTGTTTTGGATCAACAATCCTTGATTGAGTTAGAGTGAAATTATTTCAATCCATTGAAAAGAGTTTCAATGATACAATGATAAAGATCATTGTATGTCTCACTATCAGATAGAATTGAATCTATGAGGTCACACAACAAAGGGATCATACTTAAAATTAGTAATTGAGCTTATGAAGTGTCAATTGAGTTTAGAGAAATCCATTGGGTTCATGGTAGCCTTACTAGCATATGGTTGGATCCAATTTCTCTTTCAGTTAGGATAACTTATTTGATAAAATAATTTTAACTTAATTATCTACTGATTATCTATATGAATAAGATTCATGGACTCCAATTGTTGGGTATCTAAGGTTATGGATCACATAAATTAAGGGTGCAAGTCTCTTATGAATCTTCTTGATAGTTATTATGGGGCGCCACTTTGAATTGTTCAATTTGAGCGTGTCCAATGATTTAAGAGCCTTTAGTTCTCATATGGGGTGTCTCTTGGGTGCAAAAGAGGGTGTTTATTTATGGGTGCAATGGCTCCAATAGTTGGTGCCAATAAGGGTTCCTAATATAAGTTGGAAAACTTAAGAAAAGAGGAAGCCCAATACAAGTAGGACTTGTACTTTGAGATTGAATATGATTCAATCTTTGTGCCTATAAAAAGAGACCTCTCTCAAGGTTCTAAGACCATCCAAGCTGCCCCCTCTCCATGCCCAAAGAGCTCCCCATGCCCCTCTTCCTTCTCCCTTGGGCGTCCCATATATGCCCCATACTTAGGACGTGCATCCCAAGTGTTGCACACACCCAAGGTGTTAGGCAGCTCTTCATCTACTGGTTGTTGGTCTCTTGTAGCACCACAAGGCAAGGAGAAAGGCTAGAGAGGAAGAGAAGATAAGGATCAAGGAGAAAGATCAAATATTGATCGCGATCCAGGATTCATTCAGTTTCAACAGGTTGAATTTTGGATAATCAAAATTCAGATCTTAGAAGGCTGTTTCAGACTGATTCTGAGTGGATACTCATAGAGGTCGGATACTTGTGTGGCTGATAGAGAGCCTCATCTCTTTCAGATCTAGATTTGAAGAAAAAAATTATGAAACATGTATATGATTTGATCACAATCTAAATTTCAGCATATATCAATTTCAGCATATGAAATAGATCCATGTAGTTTTATATTTTTATGTATATAAAATTTAGATTAAAAATATTTTAATCTTATTTTTCACTGTGGTATTTAGAAAATTAAATTTTTAAAACACATATGCATACTTCAATCCCAAATTCCAACAGTGGTATCAGAGCCACGGATTTTCATATGCTGAATTTTGATATACATATTTTTGAAAAAAATTTAAAATTAATTTTTTTCTTAATACATAAGATGTATAGATGAATCTTTAAATCTAAAATTTAATTTTGGAATTTGGTTTTAGAATATGTAGTGGATATGTTGTTACATGCATAGATCTGAATTTTGATCTAGAAAGAGTTCTAGTTAATATTTATGTGAAATATAGATGCATGCATAAAATCTAAATTTTTTTATGATCTAAATTTTGATTCATATATGTGATATATGATTGTATATTTAGATTATAAATTTATTTTTAATCTCATTCATGACTACTATATGAGATATATGATATCTTGCTTAGATCTGAAATTTTATTTAGATCTAATTATACATGCATATATCTGATATATGTTTGTATGTTAAAATCTGAAAATTATTTTTATATTTTAAAACTTACTTTCATGCAAAGAATTTAGATCTGAAATATGATTTTAGAATCTGAAATTTGTGTTTGTGTATGAGAGTTTTGGTCATGAAAAAATAAAAAATTAGATCATGTAATAGGATTACATCTAAAGTTTTTGATTTTGAGTCATATGGGTCTAATTTGATTAAGTAATTGATCAAACCAAGTTAAGTATTAAATTGAGTTAGATCAATTAAGTTGATGATCATACAATTATTGTTGATCAAATCAATTGAGTCCCATATGTAGAATCGATTAACCTAAGGCCTAATTTGGCTCGTTGGTTTGAGCCCGATTCGCTTGAGCTAACCAATTCTGATTAATCAATCTATTGGTGTCTAAGGTAAGTTAATGAGATGTGGTTATTTAATTGGTTCCATTAGCCGACCTGACCAATTCATTGGTGTCTAAGAAAGGCAACCGGAGGATCACTACTGTTCTCCACTTACCTGACCAATTTGGAAGATTGGATCTTGAATTAGGTTGCTTAGTGATTTGGTTTAGCCCATGCCAGTTAGATCAGTCATATGATGATTGATTAGATGAGACATAAATCCAAACATCCCCATAAATATTAAGTTCATAGGTCTTCCACCATTGTAGATGTGCGGGTGTGTTACCGACGTTGATTGTTCTCGACTGGTCACAGTGATTCAGTTGCATCGGGAACATGCAACCACTCTATTAGCAAATAGTTGCTCCAGGATAAGGATGGGGTTGGATCCAATAACTATTAGGTGAGGGATCCAATGACAGTCTTGCACTTGCTTGTGAACAGTGAGTCAGGCTTAACTAAGAAGTGTGGGCAATAACTGTTAGATGAGCCCACATGACTTAGAAACGAAGTGGCTGCAACATGCTTAGTGAAGCATCTAGGCAAAGAGTTGCCTACGCATCAGTGTGCATGTTATCAATAACTGTTCGGTGAGGTGCATGTCATCGATGGGACCGCAGCACCCACTAGGAATCTTTGGTCATATTAGGATTTTCGTTTTCTTCTCGAGGAGTGGAGGGATTCAAAAAATTAGTGAGAGTCATTATTTGCATCTTAAAGTCCCTAGAAGTAAATTAAAAATTAAGTATAAAAGTCTAACTTGAATCTTTACTCTTACAGTTAAACCGTCATGTCAGCCTCAAATCCTCTAGCTCGCATCCTTGAAACCAATCGTTTGATCGGTAATAATTTCAAAGACTGGCTCAGAAAGCTTAGGATTATCCTGACTTCAGAAAAGTTAAGCCATGTTTTCGATCAGGATCTCATTGTATTGCCAAACCATCCTACTACTGAGCAGAGGCTGCTTTTGAGAAGTGGACGGATGAAGATAGTCGGGTTAAGTGCTATGTGCTGGCGTGTATGTCAAACGAGTTGCAAAGCCAGCATGAGCATATGCCCACTTTTCAGACCATGATTACTCACCTACAAGAGTTGTATGGTGAGCAGAGCCATACTGCGCGCTTCGAAGTGTCCAAGAGACTCTTCAACCTGAAGATGTGCGAAGGACAGTCTGTCCATGAGCACTATATGACAGTGATCAAGGACATTGAGGAGCTTGGAAAACTCGGGCTGGATATGTAAAAAGAATTACTAATGGATTTGATCCTTTAATCCCTTACCAGCTCATATAGTCAATTCATTATGAATTTTTATATGAACAAACTTGACTACACTATTCTCGAACTTGTCAACATATTGGTCACAACAGAGGGTACCTTGAAGAGTTCAAGGGGCTCTGTTCTTGCTGTGGAGTGGACTTCTTCTTTCAAGAGAAAGTCTATTGGAAGGAAGAAGGCTAAATCCGCAAAGAAGCAGAAGAGAGAGAGCAAGCCAAAGAAGGATGGTCCTAAGGTGGCTGAAGTAAAGGGAAAAGTGTTTCCATTGTCATGCTGAAGGCCACTGGAGGAGGAACTATCCTAAATACTTGGAGAGCCTGAAGACCAAAAAAGGTGATAAACCTTCTGAAGGTATGCTTGTAATAGAATCTAACCTTACGATTTTTTCTACTTCTAGTTGGGTATTAGACTCTGGCTCAAGTGCTCATATATGCACCTCTATGCAGGGTCTGATAGAAAGTAGAAGGTTGAGAGAAGGTGACATGATCCTTCAGATCGGCAATAGAGCAAAGATTGCTACAGAGGCCATTGACACTTACCCTCTCTGATTAACGTCTAGTGTTAGATTATATTTAAAAGACTGTTATTATGTTCTTGTAGCTAGTTGGAATTTAATTTTTATATCTGTGCTAGCACAGGAAAATTTTGAAATTAGTTGCAATAAAGACTTTTGTTCCATTTATTTGAGAAATAAATTGGTTGCACGAGGTCATTTAATTGACAGTCTTTATCACTTGCATGTTAATACGAACGTGAATCTAAACAAGCAAATAGTGAGTGCCATAGGTCAAAAGAGATCCAGAGATGAAATTAACCAGAAGTACTTGTGGCACCATAGACTAGGTCATATTGGAGAGAACAGGATAAATAAACTGAAAAAAGATGGGATCTTTGGCTCTCTTTGCCCAGAGTCATATCCAGCTTGTGAATCTTGCCTTCAAGAAAAGATGGCTAAGTTATTCTTTATAGGACATGGGAAAAGGGCCACAGAGTTACTTGCCCTGATACACACTGATGTGTGTGGGCCATTTGATGTTCAGGCTAGGGGTGGTTATAGCTACTTCATTATCTTTACTGATGATCTCTCACGGTATGGGTATGTGTATTTCATGAAACATAAGTCTGAGGCCTTTGAAAAGTTCAAAGAATTCAGACATCAAGTAGAAAAGCAGACAGACAAGCTTGTTAAGGTTCTTCGATCTGATCGAGGAGATGAATATCTTAGTCAAAAAATTTTAGGATATCTTAAGGACAACGGCATAGTCTCTCAGCGGATCCCTCTTGGAACACCTCAGCTCAACGGGGGTATCCGAAAAGAGAAATAGGACTCTATTGGATATGGTCCGATCCATGATGAGCTTCACTGATCTACCCTTATTTTTTTGGGGACATACCTTGTTAACTGCAATTCACTTATTGAATAGGATTCCATCAAAGTCTGTTCCTACCACACTGTAGAGACATGGTTCGATAAAAAGCCGAGTTTGGGTTATCTTAAGACTTGGGGATGTCCAGTCTATGTCAAGAGACAGATGGTGAAAAAGTTGGAGGATAGATCTATTATAGCTCATTTTATAGAATATCCAAAAGAATTCATGGGATACTACTTCTACTTTTCATAAGATCACAATGTGATTGTGAGTCAAAATCTCGTATTCTTAGAAAAATAATTTATCCAGGATGGTGGCAGTGGGAGGCTAGTGGAGCTCAAAGAGAAGGTCTCTGAAGAGCCCAGAGCTTTAGATCCTCAGGAACTTGTGATTTATGAGCCAGTAGTTGATGTTCCTCTACCACCTCATGGATCTAGCAAGATCTTCCGACCTCTTGAAAGGTACATAGATATGCTTATGGAGGAAGTGAAGAAAATGTTCTTTATGGAAGATAAGGGTCATACTGATGACCCTAATATCTTTGACAAGGTGATGTCTGACATCAATTTCAAGAAGGAGTTAGATGCAATGAAGTCAGAAATTGACTCGATGCACTCGAACCAAGTCTGAACTTTAGTGGATCCACCTGAGGGTATTGTACCTATTGGGTGTAAATGAATCTACAAAAGGAAGATAGGTGCCGATGGTAAGATAGAGACCTATAAAGCTAGGCTTGTGGCTAAAGGTTATATCAGTGTGAAGGCATTGACTATTAGAAAACCTTCTCATCCGTAGCCATGCTGAAATCCATACACACTCTGCTTGCTGTTGTAGCTTATTACGATTATGAAATCTGACAGATGAATGTGAAAACTACCTTTCTGAATGGATATCTTGAAGAAGATATTTATATGAAGTAGCCTATAGGTTTCACGTCCGGTGATGGTGATCATAGAGTCTGTAAGCTGCAAAGGTCCATATACGGATTGAAGCAAGCTTCTCAGAGTTGGAATCATCATTTTGATGAGACAATCAAATCGTTTGATTTCAACAAAAATGAAGAGGAACCTTGTGTATACAAGAGGGTCAGTGGGACCGTGATCACCTTCCTCATATTATACGTGGATGATATTCTTCTTATTGGGAATGACATTCTCATGCTGACCATGGTCAAAAGATGGTTGTTCAAAGAATTCTCCATGAAAGATCTAGGGGAAGCATCCTATATTCTTGGAATAAAGGTCTATAGGGATAGATCTAGACGGATGCTTGGCCTGTCACAAAAGCTGTACATAGAGAAGGTGCTAAAGAGATTTAGCATGAAAAACTCCAAGAGAGATCTTTTACCTCTCAGGCATGATATTCATCTCTCCAAGACAATGTGTCCGATCACATCTGAGGAGGTTCAGCGCATGAGTAGGATTCCTTATGCTTCGGTAATAGAGAGCCTCATGTATGCTATGCTATGTACTCAAGCTGATATTGTCCTTGCTATGAGTGTCACGAGAAGATATCAGTCGAATCCAAGCGAAGAGCACTGGACAGTTGTGAAGAACATCCTTAAGTACTTAAGAAGGACTAAGAATTTGTTCTTGATCTTTGGAGGAGACTCTGAGTTGTAAGTTGAGGGATATACTGATTCAGACTTCATGTCTGATCCTGATGATAGAAAGTCTATATCAGAATATATGTTCGTTTGCAATGGTGGTACAGTCAGCTTGAAAAGTTCTAAGCAATCCATCATAGCGGCTTCGACCATGAAGGCTGAATATGTCGCTACTTTGGATGCTGTGAAAGAAGGTTTCTGGTTCAAAAAGTTCATTGCGAAACTTGTGGTTATGACATTGGATGCCATACCACTATACTGCGACAACAATGGAGCCATAGCACTTGCTAAGGAGCCAAAGTCTCATCAGAAATCAAAGCACATCGAGCAACATTATCATATCATACATGACTATCTCGATAAGATATATGTCGAGGTGTGAAGAGTAAACTCTACGGATAACGTGGCAGACCCGCTGACTAAGCAGTTAAGCCAACCAAAAATGGAAGTCCACCTTGAAAAGATGGGATCTAGATTTATGGCCAATTGGCTTTAGTCCAAGTGGAAGATTGTTAAATGTCTGTCCTAGAAGTCAATATTGCTGACACATTGTAACTAATCTAGGATATAATTTTGTACTTAATATATTGATATGATCAATAAAAGGGCAAATTCTTTTTCATTCAAGTGTAATGTGTCTCTGAATCATCTATGAAATTAGTTTCGATATATATTCTCAAGATGTTGAGAATTAGAGACATGTATTTAATTTCTAAAGGCTTCCGGTCATAGGATCATCATGAAGATGGTGATAAATTTGGATAGATTGGCCCACAAATCACTTCCTTCAGGATAGATGGGTCTCTAATTTATTGTGTAGAGACATAGGGCGATGAGTGTGGGTGGTTGTTAGAGAACAACTAGCACTAAGCATGACCATACGAGAGATCACTTGGATTTCTATTCAATCATCAGTGATTATCTCAATGCTGTAGTTGTGTTACTAATCTTTTGACTTGAGATAGTACTACTGCTCACAGTGAGACTACCGAAGTTTGATTGATACATAAACATAGATCTCAATGAGCCCTTGTAGTGGATATTGGCGACAATTGGTCCACTGTAGGAGTAGGGTGTGTATCAAGATAGGATCTATCAACCTTGATAGAGATGAGTAGTCCTATGAGATTTGAGAAGTCAAGTCCATGAATCTGTGGTCACAATAGAGTGATTGATGGAAAAGAGTTTCTATAGACATCACATCTGGACTTGAGCTAATCAAATCTATCATATGACTGATGTTGAGGTTTGACGATTTATCCATAACCTGCCATCTAGTCGGGACTCACGATAGAGGGATTGAATCACATGTTAACTATACCTAGAAGTTTATTTCAGTTTTACTAGATTGCCACTATATACTACTAGGTGTCACTGATAGATTGTGAAAGCTCCCTAGGGTTATTTTGGATCAACAATCCTTGATTGAGTTAGAGTGAAATTGTTTCGATCCATTGAAAAGAGTTTCAATGATACAATGACAGAGATCATTGTATGTCTCACTACTAGATAGAATTGAATCTACGAGGTCACACAACAAAGAGATTATGCCTGAAATTAGTAATTGAGCTTATGAAGTATTAATTGGGTTTAGAGAAATCTATTGGGTTCGTGGTAACCTTACTAGCACATAGTTGGACCCAATTCCTCTTTCAGTTAGGATTACTTATTTGATAAGATAATTCTAACTTAATTATTTACTGATTACCTATATGAATAAGATTTATAAGACTCCAATTGGGTGTCTAAGGTTATAGATCATATAAATTAAGGGTGCAAGTCCCTTATGAATCTCCTTGATAGTTATTATAGGGTGCCACTTTGAATTGTTCAATTTGAGCGTGTCCATTGATTAGAGGGCCTTTAGTTCTCATATGGGATGTCTTTTGGGTGCAAAAGAGGGTGTTTATTTATGGATGCAATGGCTCCAATAGTTGGCACCAATAAGGGTTCCTAATATAAGTTGGATAACTTAAGAAAAGAGGAAACCCAATACAAGTAGGACTTATACTTTGAGATTGAATATGATTCAATCTTTGTGCCTATAAAAGGAGACCTCCCCTAAGGTCCTAAGACCATCCAAGCCACCCCCTCTCCATGCCCAAAGAGCTCCCCATGCCCCTCTTCCTTCTCCCTTTCTCTTCTTCTCCCTTGGGCGTCCCATATACGCCCCATACTTGGGACGCACATCCCAAGTGTTGCACACGCCCAAGGTGTTGGGTGGCCTTTCATCTGCTGGTTGTTGATCTCTTGTAGCACCACAAGACAAGGTGAAAGGCTGGAGAGAAAGAGAAGATAAGGATCAAGGAGAAAGATCAAACATTGATTGTGATTTAGGCTTCGTTCAGATTCAGTAGGCTGAATTTTGAAGAATCAAAATTCAGATCTTAGAGGACTGTTCCAGGCTAATCCCGAGTGGATACTCATAGAGATTGGATACTTGTGCAGTTAACAGAGAGCCTCATCTCTTCTAGATCTAGATTTGAAGAAAGAGATTGTGAAACAGGTATGTGATTTGATCATAATCTAAATTTCAGCATATATCAATTTCAACATATGAAATAGATCCATGTGATTTTATATTTTTATACGTGCAAAATTTAGATTAAAATTATTTTAATCTTATTCTCCACTATGGTATTTAAAAAATTAAGTTTTTGAAACATATATGCATGCTTCAATCCCAAATTCCAACAACTGGCAGACTTGTAAACCTTATCAAAGATCGGACTATGTTTAACAAAGTTGATTCCAATAAGAGAGAATCTTATTTTCTTTTAGATTAGTCAAAAATTTATTGAAAAGGTATTCTCCTCCATGGTCTGATTAAAAAATTTTAATACTCTTCTCAATTTATTTCTCTACCTTATTAAAGAATTATTTGAATATTTTAAATAATCCAAATTTATAGCAAACATATTTGTAGATCTATTACATCAGTATGTATCAGACTAAGAATATCATTGGCTCATTCATCTTTTCCAGCAAAAGGTGACTTGATCATCTTATTAAGGAGATAGGATTGACAGATTGACAATGATTCACAATCATTAACTTCGAGAATTATCTCCTGTTGATCCTATTCTTGTTTATATGATCGAGCCTAAATTGCCAAAGGTAGGCTTTCATGATATTATCTACTCTAAGGAGTTTGTTTGTTGTGTACAGTATACTAACAGGCTGTATAAATGTCATTTCTTAGTTGTTCACATAATTTTGACATCATTCATAATGATATCACAAAATTATTAGACAATAGTGATAATCACTAAAATGATATTATTAGAATTGAAAATAAGCTCGATGATTTTTAAAACCAAGATTGGAACATAACTTCCATCTCTAATATTCAGGATCCTCTTGTTATTTTTAAACTTTCTACTAATCTGAAGTCGTTACGATAATTTGCATGGACTTTCTTATATTCAATACTACGACAGTAGTGTCATAGATAGAGAAATCACAAGGTGTTATCATATAAGTACCTTGTCCAGCAATCATTGCTGATTTCTCTTTCTTAGCCTGTTCAGATCAAGGGACTCTACCAAACTAGGTCAATCTTAGATTCTTTTGTTAGGTCAAACTCATTAGCCCAAGCATGAGTCTTTTGCACCTTCTTTTCCTTTTCTTTCTCAAAGATTATTGCCCACCGAAGATACATCTTCAGAGGTGCAAAAGAACTCCTTCAATATTTGGAGGATTTTCTCCCACTGAGTATAATCAAATTTACAACTAAATTTATGTTCTTTACTGCTCTCAAAAAAAATATCACATGGTGATATGATCATTTGGCCACTTTCGATAAGTGCCTTTGATCGCATCATGTATGTTGGATGTGAGAATATCAAGTGCTGAATCTATAATCATATTTAGGATCCATTCATGCTCTAGAACTATTTGTAACTTTCGATACCATCTATCAAAGTTGGATCCTATAAATAACTCACTGTCAAATAGTAAACGGAGCAACAAACATCTAGCTATAACTGAAAGGAAAATATAAGATTTCTATGTTTATGAATTGATCAAGCTTAAAAACTTGGACTTTAGTCTAAAGGTTCTCCCACTATTTTATATGAATTGGTAGCCTCTACCTCCAATTCAAAAAATTATTTTAATCTCTTAGCGAGTGCTAGAATCCACACAGACTGCATACAGATCCGAAGATTGCTCGATCAACCCATATGCATCTATGGGTAGGTTCTCAACCATTTGTTTCTCCAAATAATTTTTAGTAGTTAATTTAACCTCAAAATTCATTTCAGTAGGTGATGGGCCTCCACTAAAAGTTTTGGTTAGGTCAAACTATTAACATGAACTTACTCAGTGATTCTAACTAATGAATGATCAGGCCCGAGGATGGCTCGATCAATCCAACCATCGTCAGATAGTACAACAGAGTCATCATATGATGAATAATAATTCTATCATTTAGAGAGAACACCAGATGGATGGTGCCTGCAATGTCAATTAAAAATAATGGACCCATTACCAAGACATAATCCACCAAATTGGTTAGGTAAGTGAGATCGGTGGGAGGGTCTGCTAAGCTTGCCTTAGACACCTGAAATGGTCAGGTAAGCTGCTCCTAATTAAAAACCATCGATCAAAATGCCAAACTTACCTTACACACTAATTGTTAACTAGTTTCGATTTGACCAGCCTAATGATTCAGATTCAAATACTGAGCTACAACCAAGATCTATTTGGTCTAATCAAAGATATGGACTTGACCATCTACAACTATTGTATTGATTCTAGAGAATTCTGATTTAATCTAATTCAATATTTGGTTAGATTTAATCAATTTTTCTATATAGTCCATTAACTCTTTGATTCTAACCTTAGGTCTAACCCAATTAAGAGGACCTGATTTGAGCTAACCCATGCCCCCATGTTTTATGCAATGTCATTAAATCTTAAATCATAATTCTAGATCTAATCGATTCTACACTTAATTCTTAATTAAATTTTTGCATCAACATGGGTTTAGATTTAGGATTGAAATACAATTTTAATTTTTTATTTTGTAAATAATTTATAATAAATTTTATGCAAAAAATTTTTATTCTAAAATTGGATCAACTCAATCAACATTGAGCTAGCTACATAAGGAAACTGGGTCAACTCAGTTCAAAACTGGGTCAGCTCAATAATTATGCAAGCATGTTTCAGATTTGAAAATTTTTGTATAATCTTAAAATAAAATTAATCATAAACACCTTTTTAGATCATATCTAAACTTGTTATGATCCAAAATTTTATTTTCTCTTAATTAAAATAATTTTAATTATATAGATTATATATTTTTCTTTCATACAACTTTGTATCACGTATCACAAATCATGTATCACAAACCTAGGGTTTCAAGATCTAGAGTTTTGTAGAAAAATAAGTTCTTCCTTTCACATTTTTTTTCATGAGATCTAATCACATGGCACCCCTACACACCATAAGAGCACCCCATCAAATGAAAAGCGAAGGCCTTTAAACCCTTCTCGCTCCTATGATCAAACGGCCTCGTGATCAATCTAATCCAAGTACTTGCTAATCAAATCATCTAATCTAATCACATATCATATATGTTTAAATTTAGATCTAATCTAAATTATATCAGATCTAATTACAACCTTATATCATATCTAAATCAGATTATAAATATCACATGCATCATAAAAAAATAGATTTTATCAATGATCAACATAAATTAAGATAACCTTTTCACTGTAAGGGGTAAACCTTACAGCAGGATAATCTTATATCAGTTTGTGCGATCAGCCATTAATTAAATTTAGATCTAAGAAATCACATATCAAATCTAAATAAAATTAAAATTTAGATTTAATATGCACATATAACATGTCATAACGAACCTAGGCTCTGATACCACTATTGGTGAACATAGACGATTTCATGCATATATTTTAAAATGTTTTTGAATAAATTATAGCAGAAAGCAAATAAATTAATCATATTAATCTAACATGTATATGATTTAATCATCAAATCAACTTACTCTAGGATCTATGACATGATATGTTGCATATAAAATCTAAAAAATACTGAAGATAAAATCTGCATGCCTGGATGTAAGTGGTAGATTATATCTACATCTATCTGAGTTCAGAACTCAATACCTGAGCATAGACCGATGATCATCGCTACTGAGAGATATGATAGAGATGATCCTTACTGATTGCTCACAGTCGCACATGCATCCAGCCTCTATGAAAAGTCTACTCGAAGCCCCGATCTGATCGATCTTCTCAAAAATGCTAGTTCACATGAAGACCTTTTTTTGGCTGATCTGGATTATTTCTTTAAGTCTCAAAAATCTTTCTAGAAGTTGAATATGGATTTTTGGAGGAGATGAAGAGGAAGAAGAAAGATGGAGAAGAAAATAATTTTTTTCTAATTTATTCTCTCTTCCCAAACCCTTAGGACCAAAAAAACTAGAATTCAGATTTTTGCGCATACCCAAAGAGAAAGGACTCTCCTTCTCTTTTCATGCTATGAACTCACACCTAAGGACTTCTCACCATGAAAGCACTTTTCTCTAGCCTCTTACACACATAAAAGAGAAGAAATAGACCCCTTTTTATTGGCATGTAACAAGGTTGGGTGAAGAGTCCTAAGGATCTTGGACTCTTCAAGATATATCGCCCTTCCATAAATTCCACGCCCCAAAAAAAACAAGGGATGCCCCTTCTTTTATTTTTTGACATGAAACTAGATCCTAATCTGATTTTGCATGATAAAAGTTCTCCTCAAAGTGTTGCACACATAAGAAGAAAAAGTAAGTTGGCATGTGGAGTGATTTGGATAAGAACAGATTCTCTTGATAAGGAATGTTTTGAAATCCAATTTCATAATCTTTTTTTTATCAAAACTAAATCAAATTTGAATGTGAGAAAGGAAGAGATAATTCCTCTTTGACATGAAAAAATCTTATGCAAAAACCTCTTGA
Source organism: Elaeis guineensis (assembly GCF_000442705.2). Lineage (NCBI taxonomy): Eukaryota > Viridiplantae > Streptophyta > Magnoliopsida > Arecales > Arecaceae > Elaeis > Elaeis guineensis. The sequence goes on along the minus strand of NC_026008.2, from coordinate 16,280,725 downwards.
GCATGGAGAAAGTTGGCATCAAAGTGGGAGGCACATGGGGAGGAAGAGTCCAATCTTATATGGACTCTAGGTTTCCTTATTTGAATCCAAATCAAATCATATCTGGTTTAGCCCAAATAAAATATATAAAATCTATTCTAATTAGATTTATAAATTTTTAATCAAATTTTAATCAAATTAGAAATTAATTGAACCAAAATTTTGATCAAATTAGGGACAACTCTCCCTTAGCGATTAGATCATCTCATAACCTGATCAAGTCAAACCTAATTGAATCTAATTCAATTATATTTTCATCCTTTTTGCTCAATCAAATTGAACTAATTAATAATTTAAATAATAATTAATCTTGTATTAATTTACTAATACTTGGTGAATAAATTCATTGCAACTTTTACATAAGGTTAACCATCAATCAAATTGATGATTAAGCTCCTGAACGATTCTCAATCATTGATCAACCATATGATCAGTCAGAAACTTCTTTTGAGTGTGACCCTATAGATTCAAACCTAAGCTGGTAGTACAAAAATAATTTTTTGAACCAATCAATGTAACCATCTAGCAATGGTGACCCGATGTCCGGATAGGTCGAATGATGATGAAGCAATTTTCAACAACCTATTGGTGTATGATTACGTTATAATTCATCTTGTTGACCCTAATTCTCAAGGATGATCTAGAATTTAACTGTCAATCCTAGATAAATCATCTATTTTGTATTTCAATCTTTCAAATCCATCACATGGATTATCCGGATCAGATTTTGCTAAATTGAAATATATTGATACATTAATTTTTACTAATTCAGAGGGATCAATCCCATCTTGACTCACGCACTGACTTGACAAGTACTTGACTACACCAAAAATTTTTTATCACTGAATTAGAAACTCAGTTAGTCTGACATCAAAGTACAGTGAGTTGCTTGCAAGTCATTGTGGTGATCTTAGATCGGAGGAACACTTATATCCATACCCTTCGCAAGCTACTCTTGACAGCAGAGTGCTCTGCAGTTGGTCATGTTCAATAAGATGTACTCCTACATCTTACTTGCATGCCATACCAGTGTCTCTACACCATTTGGTTACAAAGATAACTAACGTATATGGCACACAACGACCTACACTTGATATCTCTATCATCCTAGTAATAGCGTATTGTTTGGTCATGAACTAATTTAAGGACTACGCAATAAATCTTCTTTTATCGATCAAAATAGTCCTAAGGACTCCATTACAACATAGGAATTCATTAGAAGATGTAACCTTATGATGCAAAAGAATAAATAATTTTTATTATTTATCAATTTATATACATTTATAATTAGCACAATCGTCAAATGATTGGCTTTAGGACACATTTTCTAACTAATTTTTTATGACCTCCATCAAATTGAGACTTATGATAGAAGAACTGAATCATATGATAACTATACCTAAGGATTTATACTTTCATTCTACTAGATTGTCGATACATACTGCTAGATATCACTGATAGATTGTGGGACTCATCGAGCATCGTCTTGATGATTGATAACCCTCGAAGGATAGAGTTAGAATTATTCCAACCCATCAAAAAGAGTTTTGATGATATTGTGATTCAGATCACAATATATTTCACTACCAAATAGAATAGAATCTATAGGGTTACACATTAAAGGATTTAATCTTGAATTTATCAATTGAACTTGTTGGTGCAGAATTCTATCGAAGTCGGAGAAGCTGGAGCTGGGACGATCGTGGCCGCCATCGGGACATGCAAAGAAAGTCTAAACTTGAGTTGGGGGTGCTCCAGCAAGACCCTTCGATGCTTAAGTCAGTACTCTACTTCAAAAGAAATGGAGTGCTCGAGCAAAAATTTTGGTAGAGTTTCGAGATAGCGTTACCAACTTAGAGAAGAACGTGTCTGGGGGTTCCTTATTTATAGATGGAGGATGTAACTGACCGATAGTGACGTCTGTAACTGTCTGATAGTGGACCGCTCAGAGCCGTGTGGAGTTTGTTACGGAGAGTAGTAACGTCAGGGGTCGTTCAGGGCCACGTGGAGCTTGTTGCAGATAGTGGAGTGGTGTCCGTTATCGGGACTTGCCAGAGAGTGGTGGAGCTGCATGGAATCCGTTGCAGGGAGTGGAGCAGGGGGGCGGCTCTTGTCGTGACTTGTCAGAGAGTGATGGAGCTGCATGAAATCCGTTGTAGGGAGTGGAGCAGGAGGGTGGCTCTTGTCGTGACTCATCAGAGAGCTCAGATCTGTCGGCTGGAGCTCGACTGGAGTGGAATGGCTCTCTATTGTTGGTCTGGGAAGAGCTCAGATATCTCCGAAGCTGCTGATGAGTCTACTGTTGTCGGGTACCTTAGGCACTGATACTACAGGTGGGAGTCACCTGCTGTAGAAGCTCGGATAGAGACTTTTCATTGGCGAAGCTCGGTAGGAATCCGATTGCTAGAGAAGTCCGTCTAGGATTCGCCTGATGTGGAAACTCGTCTGAAGATGATCCGTTGGGGAAGTTCGGTTTTATGAAGGATTAGGTGGAGGGTCGGCTGGTGATGGACTTCGGATGGCATTGGGAAGGTTCGGCAGACATTGGAGGTGATCGATCATTGTAGGAATCCAGCTGCTGGAGTCCAATCATCGTAGAGGCTCGTCCAATATCCAACCGCTATGGAAGTTTGGTCGAAGTCTGGTTCTTGTAGAAGGCTGAAAGGAGACTGCTTATTGTAGAAGCTCGATCGAAGGTCAGTTATCGTAGGAGCTCGGAGTAGCGACCTGGCCGATGAGTCCTGTCCCATTGTAGAAGCTCGATCGAAGATCGGTTGTCGTGGGACCCGACTACGAAGAAGCTCGGCTGAAGTCTACCTATAATGAAAGTTCGAAAGAAATATGTTTACAGCAGAGGCTCGGATGAGATTTGCTTACAGTAGAGATCTGAGGTAGACCGCCCGCTGTAAGGGTTCGGAGCAGTCTGCTTGCAGCAGGAGTTCGGGGCAGACCACTCGTAGTGGAAGTTCAGAGTAGATCATTCATAGTAGGAGTTTGGAGTAGACCATTTGTAGTAGGGGCTCGGATGAAATCTACCTGCAATAGGAATTTGGGGCAGAGGTCTGGCTCCCGTAAAAGCTCAGATGAAATCAGAAAGGCGGTCGACCACCGTAGAAATATGGGTGGAGTCGGGTTGCTGTAGAAATCTATCCTTGGGGAAATTTGGCCATGGACAAAGTCTGGGAAATTCGGATTAGAATCCATCATGGCTGGAAGAGATCTGGAAGAGGTCTGGAGAATGGTCGATCATTGTAGAAGGTTGGTAGATAGTGAAGCTCGGAGAGCATTTGAAGTAGTTTGGTGGACGACTGAAGAAGTTCATTGTTGGAGAAGTCTGGAAGGGTGTTATCATAGCTCAGACAGTTGGGGGAGTTTAGAAAAGCATCGCACCAGGTCAGAAATTTGGCTGCCAGAGAAATCCGGAAAAGATGCCGTACTAAGTCGGAGGGATCTCGGGAGAGTTGGCCTCTTATGAACTTTGACTGGGGGTATTTTGTACCCAACACCAGTCCCCCTACTTTCGAGTTCGAGTTTCAAATGAAGAAAGTACAGAAGAATTTTCACAGCCAAAGTTGCTTCCTCAATTTTCGTGCTTGGTGGTTGCCAGATATTTGACGTTCGGCATGCTGGTATCGAAGTCTTTTCGAAAAAGATTTCTTCTTTTTGGAATTCTCGTCAGGACGTGGCTCTAGGTATGGCGTAATAATGACTTTGCCAGCCGCCTGCCATTTCCAACAGCCTGTCAAGGTGGGTGGGACACGCGGTGAATACAGACCGGCCAACGGGGATCCGAAATCATAAGTGCGTCGGATCCCGGGGTCTATTTAAACACGTTCTCCTCCTTCATAGGTTTCACATTGCTTGAGAGAATCTCTCAGTTCCCCTCTTCTTCCCTGAGAGCTCCAATTTTCTCTAGCATCCTTCCCGGCCTTAGGCGTTTGTCGAGTCGACCTCCATCGTTCTCGCCATTCCTCTGTGCTCCTGGGGCTGATCTAGGTTAGTTCCAAAACTTTCTGTTGTTTTCTTATCCTTCCTTCTTCATATTCTATTTATTTAGCTTTCTCGGGGGCCTGTCTGCTATTTTTTCCAATTTTCTGAGATTTTTGTGGCTTCCGTCTGATCCAAAATATCCTCTGATATCTCCTCCTCTAGCAGTTCTAGGAGTTCGTCAATCCTAGTTCTCCATAGTTCCGGTACCGTAGACGAACCCGTAGCTAGGACCGAACCTTGTCCGGCCTTTGCGCCGGACACCATCCCTGATTCTTTGACTCCGGATGAACTCTCACTGATAAGGATTCAGTATGGAGTTCCTCCAGAGTACGAGCTGGAGCTTCCCGGGCCATCTGGTCGGGCTAGCGCCCCTCCTCCCGATCGCTTCTGTCTGTACCAGGAGGCCTTCCGTGCTAGACTTTGGCTCCCACTGCCACCCTTCGTTGTTGCTCTCTTTCATTTTTTGAACATTTCTCTAGTTTCCATCGTGCCGAACTCCTTTAGGTTTTTGATAGGGTTTCTTTCCCTTTGTTGTTTAGCCGAAGTTCGGCCGACTCTTTCTTTGTTTAGGAACTTCTACACCTTCAAGCGCCATCTCTCGACAAAGGATTGGTGGTACTTCTCCCCTCAGTTCGGTAGGAAGGGGTTGCTGAAAGGCTCCCCCTCTTCTGTTCATAACTGGAAGGAGAGGTTCTTCTACATCCGATGCCCAACCTTAGAGCTAGGGTTACCCCCTTGGGGTTCTCTGAGGGATTCTGTCCGTCGGGCCTCTAGCTTAGAAACGGACGACCTCGAGGCCTCAAAAAAACTCGAGGCCTATCAGGCTCCCCTCTTCCTCGAACTTCTGAGGGAGCAACTTTTGTTCAACATCGGCCTGAGTCCCCTTAACCCTACCGGTATCTCTCCCCTTTGTTTCTTTTTTCTTCTTCTCTCTTTTTTTTTTTTGGGTACCTCCCCTTCTTCTTGTTCCATCTCGAAGCCATGCTGATCTTCTTTTATCGTAGACATGGATGCAAGCGTGGCTCGGAGGTTAGCCCAGGGTCTTAAGACCCACAAGAGAAAGGATGCCTCAAGTTCGAGGTCGGTGAAGAAAGCCAGGACAGAGGGGACAAGCTCGGCCGCGCTTGCTCCGATGCCCATCACCGTCGAAGTCCCCTCCGACGCCGAACCTGAAGTCCCCCGAACCCTTTCACAGAGCCCCCCGGCCGTGGGTCCCATTTCGGAGGTTCGTCTCGAGGGGGTGCCTGGGGCCAAAGGGAGGAAGAGAAAGAAGACCCTAGCCCGGAGGAGTCGCAGTCGCAGGGCTGCCGCCGAGGGGGTCGGCAGCTTCGAGGAAGACCTGGGGGAGAATCCCTTCAACAACAGGGACTTGATAAAGAGGCTGGTTGAAGGGTGCATCCTGCCCGAGGTCGTCGAGAGGATTGTCCTCGCTGATCCCGAGCTGCGGGTCTGGGACTCTCTGGGATCATTTCTCGAAGTAGGCTAACTCACCTTTTTCCTCCCTCCTGCTTCTTCAACTTAGTCTTGAGCTCTCATATCGACTCCCCGACCTTTCTTGTAGATTGGGCATCAGCTCGTCACCAACGTTGAGGCGGCGAAGATCGCCAAGAGGGAGGCAGCTCGGGCAGAAGAAGGTTGCCTAGCCGGGGCCGCCCGTCTTGAGGAGAAGGTCGCCGAGGTCCTGAGTCTTCAAGAGGCATTGGAAAAGGAGGGACAAACCTCATCCGATCTGAGGACTATCTTGGAGGAGGAGAGAGGGAAGGCTGAGGTCGAGGTCTCCGCATTAAGGGCGCAGGTTTCTGAGTGAAAGGACCAGGCTTCCAAATTGAAGGAGCAGGTTTTCAAGCTAAAAGCGCGGATTCCATCCCTGGTCTCGGAGGCAAGGGCTCGAGCAGTGGAGGAGTTCAAAGGCTCCTCTGAGATGGAAGATCTGAAGGTCCAGTTCGGCCAGGACGCCTTCATCAAGGGATTCGAGCTCTACCAAGAGAAAGTAGCTGGGAGGTTTCTCAAATTGGATCTCGACTTCCTAAATGAGGCATCCGACGATGAGGCTGGACCGTTTGATGCCGCTGCCGATCCTCTTCCAGTCGGGACCTCATTGACTGCTGTGGCCGCCACTAACGATCTTCCGGGGATGCCGACCCCCTCTACTTCTACCCCAGAGGTCCGGAACCTTTAGTTTTGTATTTTTTCTTTGTGGTGATTGTTCCTTCATTCTCTTGTACTTGAAATTTATTTGATCAATGAAGTCAGATTTGTCTTTACGGAGGATCCCCCCTCTCTTTTTTTTTGTATCCTTTTCTTTCTTTTTATCTTCTGGCATTAATTTGAGTCATGGCGCTCTTGTCCTCCAATGACAGGTCCTACCGAAGCTCTTCCCCTGTCGGAGGGTATTCCCTTGAAGTCGATGATACGAGACCTTCAAAAGAAAGTTCGTCAGTTGACAAGAAAATCCAACAAGCTGGAAGACGAACTTTGCCGGCTGAAGGAGAGCCATTCAGAGGTCACCGTGGAGGCTACTCGGTTTCGGGACCTCCACAGGAAAAGTCTCATGGAATACACCAAAAGGAAAGCCGACTTCATCACGGAGCTTGAGGAACTCTGAAAATATGCCAGCGACCGATCGTGGACTCAGGCTTCCATGATCAGCTCCCTTAAAGTCGAGCTGGCGGCCGCACGGGAAAAGATCGACCGGCTGGAAGGGAGCTCATCCCGGCTCACAGTCCGGACTGACCGCAATCAAGACTGGTCAAAGAGGTTCTCCGACCTTCAAAAATAGCTGCGGGATGTCGAGGCGACTTACGACACCCACCGGGTCGGCTGGAGCAGACAAGTAGAGAACTATTGAAGGAGGCTCTAGATGGCGATTGACGAAGTTGCCCGCCTTCAAAGGCGGTTATCCAAGAGAGTCCAGCTTGTCCCTGCACAAGGTTCTGGTGAGCATTGCTCCTTGAGGGGGACTATGGTGGAACTGTCCGTAGCCCTTGGGCGAGAGGAAGCCGAAGTACGATGGCTGAAAGTTCAGTTGATCCACGAGCAGCAGGCAGTTAAGGACGTCGAGGCGGAGTCCGAGGTCTTGAGGAGGAGGCTTCGAGAGTCGGAGGACGAGTGCCAGTGATTCCACTGGATGTTCCAGGATATGCTGCTGAAAAAGATGGAGCTAGAAGAGGAAGTCAAAAATTTGAGACAATCCATAGCGGGGGCTGGAATCGAGAGCTCAAAATTGGAAGAAACTGGGCTTCCTTAGAGCCTCTTTTCCTTTTCTTCTTCCTTATCTTTTTGTTTTTTGGCCTTTAAGGCTTTGTAATGAGTACTTCACCAATGAAATGGAAATGAAATTATTCATTACCTTGTCTATTCTGGTATTAAATGGTTGTTTACCAAACTCCATTTGTCTTATGTCTTGTTCTGCATCGATGGAGTTCGTAATCCCTTGCCGGTTCTTGCTTTGAGTCGTCGTTTGCTGAACTTCTTTTGTCTTCCATCTTGTTCGATGCCGACGCAGTTTGAAGGTTCCTGGCCGTTGCCGTGTCGATTTGCCTTTAGGGACCAGAGATTTTTGACAGGAGTTTTCTCTTCCGTCGAGATAAGGTCCCTTGTGCTTTTGATGTAGTTCATTTCTTACCTATTACTGGTGTAGTTCGTCGCTTTTTCTTTTCACTTTCCGCTTTCTTCTGTGTTTGAGTGAGGGTCTTCTCTGCTCATGACGGGATCGTGAGAGTGTAGAAGAGTCATTGGGGAAGCTTTTTTCCTTGTTGATCAATCGAGTTTTTGCTTGCATCGGGATGAGGTCCTCACCTTATTTTTGACAGCTGGCTTCAGCTCATGTTAGGATGAGGTTGTCCTCCTGTTTCTAACAAGACTGCGGGGGCACATAAGGGCCGTTGTAAGGGCCTCTCTCCCCATCCGGTCTTTAAGAAATCGGGCCTTCGACTTTGCTCATGTTAGGATGAGATTCTCCTTCTATTCCTAACAAGGCTGTGGGGGTACATAAGGGCCGTTGTAAAGGCCTCTCCCCCCATCCGATCTTTAAGAAATCGGGCCTTCGACTTTGCTCATGTTAGGATGAGGTTCTCCTCCTATTCCTAACAAGGCTGTGGGGGCACATAAGGGCCGTTGTAAGGGCCTCTTCCCCCATCCAGTCTTTAAGAAATCGGGTCTTCGACTTTGCTCATGTTAGGATGAGGTTCTCCTCCTGTTCCTAACAAGACTGTGGGGGCACATAAGAGTCGTTGTAAGGGCCTCTCCTCCCATCCGGTCTTTAAAAAATCGGGCCTTCGACTTTGCTCATGTTAGGATGAGGTTCTCCTCCTGTTTCTAACAAGGCTGTGGGGGCACATAAGGGCCGTTGTAAGGGCCTCTTCCCCCATCCAGTCTTTAGAAAATCGGGCCTTCGACTTTGCTCATGTTAGGACGAGATTCTCCTCCTGTTTCTAACACGCTTAGTTTCATTTGTATGGGGAGTTATCTCCCATCGTTATAAGCTCATACCAAAAGAAAGAATGCACAAATATGAAGAGAGTTTTCATTCAGGGCAAGTTGTTGGTAATATATTCGTAGATTTTCCAAACTCTATAACCGCGGAAGGTCTGCTCCTCGCTGGGGGTCCCCCTGAGACGGAGTTGATAATCCCAATTGGAGGTCGATCTTCTGGCTGCTCCTCCCTCCTTGACGGTTTCGGTGGCAGGGCCCTAGGCCGATCTTCTCTTCCTTCAGGTCGGCATCGAATGAACCTGTCGAGCCGACCTCGTCTGATAAGCTCCTCGATCTCATCTCGGAGCTGAATACATCCCTCCATATCGTGGCCGTGGTCACGATGATAGAGGCAGAATTTGTTTGGGTTGCACTTTTCGGGGTGCGAGCGCATCCTCTCCGACCTTGGGAGCTACTCCCTAACCTCCATCAGTACTTGAGTTTTCGATGTGTTGAGAGGGGCGTAGCTATGGAATCTTCTGGGAGGAGAGCCTCATCGAACTCGATGGTCTGGGCTTCTTTGTTTACGAGTTTGGGGAGGAGTTCGGACGTGCCTATGTCTGGGAGGAGTTCGAGAACATGGCCGAGCTTCACTCGACCCTTTTTCGACTGCGGGCTTGCTCGAGTCCCCTGCCTGCCGCTCTCTCATGGTCTCCCCATCCTTCATCTTGAAGGCTTCTTCTGCTCGGGCATATCCTTCGGCCCGAGCCAGCAAATCAGCAAAATCTCTGGGGTACTTCTTTTTCAGGGAGAACAGAAGGTCGTTCTTTTGAAGGCTGCCTTTCAGAGCGGCCATCGCGACCGATTGGTCCAAGTTTCGGACCTCCAATGCGGTGATGTTGAAATGATTGACGTAAGCCCGGATGGACTCCCCCTCCCTCTGCTTGATGTTGATGAGGGACTCCGAACCCCTCCGGGGACACCGACTGCTAACAAAATGAGCCACAAACTGGTGGCTCATCTGATCAAAGAAAAAGATGGTACCCGACTTCAATGTCGAGTACCAGTTCCTTGCTGCTCCCTTCAGGGTGGATGGAAAAGCTTAGCATAGGATGGCATCCGGCGCGCCATGGAGCAGCATCATTGTCCGAAAAGCTTCTAGGTGGTCAATCGGGTCCGAGGTCCCGTCATAGCTTTCGAATTAGGGGAGCTTGAAGTTTGCTAGGATAGGTTCCTGCATGATCATTTGAGAAAAAGGAGGGTCAGTACAAATGTCCTCACCATAAGCAGGGGGAGCATGGCGGAGTTCTTCAATCCGCCGATTCATCTCCTGGAGCCTTCGATCCAGGAAGTCCTCACGACTGTGGGTCTCGAGGGTCTTCGGGCAGAATGGAGGTAGAGATCCTCCGGGAGTAGAATCGTGATCGGACTGAGGGCTCTCCACCCTCGGGTTCATCTTTTCAAGAAAGACGGGGCGACTGGCCCAAGTGGCCCGCCCTACCGTCGGATTTTGAAATTCCGATGATGTTCTCTCCAACTGCACCGACGCCTGTGGCTATTGTTGCTGTTGCATGGCCTGCACCGCTTCAGTGAGGCCCCTGACCTGCTGAACCAGCAGGTCGAATTGCTCTGCTCCGACCGCCATTACCGGAGGAGGAGGAGGAGGAGCCTAAAAAACTGGAGGTGAGGCCGGAGCCTGAGATCTGGCCGCAGAGGCCGTGGATCGCCTGGTGGATGCTCTACGAGGAGGCATTAGGTAAGGGTCTAGTAAAAGAAGGAGAAGAGAATGTCGGAGAAGATGACCAGAATCGATCCCGTTGAGCACTCCTTTAAGAACAAGGGTACTGCAAAGATGCAGGCTCCTTCCTCAAGTGCCAATTCTGTTGGTGCAGAATTCTGTCGAAGTCGGAGAAGCTGGAGCTGGGACGATCGTGGCCACCGCTGGGACCTGCAAAGAAAGTCTAAACCAGAGTTGGGGGTGCTCCGGCAAGACCCTCCGATGCTCAAGTCAGTACTCTGCTTCAATAGAAATGGAGTGCTCGAGCAAAAATTTTGGCAGAGTTTCGAGATAGCATTACCAGCTTAGAGAAGAACGTGTCTGGGGGTTCCTTATTTATAGATGGAGGATGTAACTGACCGACAGAGACGTCTGTAACCATCTGGTAGTGGACAGCTCAGAGCCGCGTGGAGTTTGTTATGGAGAGTAGTGGCGTCAGGGGTCATTCAGGGCCATGTGGAGCTTGTTGCGGAGAGTGGAGTGGTGTCCGTTGTCAAGACTTGCCAGAGAGTGGTGGAGCTGCATGGAATCTATTGCAGGGAGTGGAGTAGGAGGGCAGCTCTTATCGTGACTTGTCAGAGAGTAGTGGAGCTGCATGGAATCCGTTGCAGGGAGTGGAGCAGGAGGGCGGCTCTTGTCGTGACTCGTCAGAGAGCTCGAATCCATCGGTTGGAGCTCGGCTGGAGCGGAATGGCTCTCTATTGTTAGTCTGGGAGGAGCTCGGATGTCTCCGAAGCTGCTGACGAGTCTACTATTATCGGGTACCTTAGGCACTGATACTACAGATGGGAGTCACCTACTGTAGAAACTCGGATAGAGACTTTTCATTGGCGAATCTCGGTAGAAATCCGATTGCTGGAGAAGTCCGTCTGAGATTCGCCTGATGTGGAAACTCGTCTGAAGATGATCCGTTGGGGAAGTTTGGTTTTATGAAGGATTGGGTGGAGGGTCGGCCGGTGATGGACTTCGGATGGCATTGGGGAGGTTCGGCAGACATCGGAGGTGATCGATCGTTGTAAGAATCCAGCTGTTGGAGCCCGATCATCGTAGAGGCTCGTCCAATATCCAACCACTATGGAAGTTTGGTCGATGTCTGGTTCTTGTAGAAGGCTGAAAGGAGATTGCTTATTGTAGAAGCTCGGTCGAAGGTCAATTGTCATAGGAGCTCGGAGTAGCGACCTGGCCGATGAGTCCTGTCCCATTGTAGAAGCTCGATCAAAGATCGATTGTCGTGGGACCCGACTATGAAGAAGCTCGACTGAAGTCTACCTGTAATGCAAGTTCAGAAGAAATATGTTTACAGTAGAGGCTCGAATGGGATTTGCTTACAGTAGAGATCTGAGGTAGACTTCCCGCTGTAAGGGTTCGGAGCAGTCTGCTCGCAGCAGGAGTTCGGGGCAGACCACTCGTAGTGGAAGTTCGGAGTAGACCATTCATAGTAGGAGTTCGGAGTAGACTATTTGTAGTAGGGGCTCGGATGAAGTCTACCTGCAATAGGAATTCGGGGCAGTGGTCCGGCTCCCGTAGGAGCTCGGATGAAATCAGAAAGGCGGTCGACCGTCGTAGAAATATGGGTGGAGTTGGGTGCTGTAGAAATCTATCCTTGGGGAAATTTGGCCATGGACGAAGTTTGAGAAATTCGGATTAGAATCCATCATGGCTGGATGAGATCTGGAAGAGGTCCGGAGAACGGTCGATCATTGTAGAAGGTCGGTAGATAGTGAAGTCCGGAGAGCATTTGAAGCAGTTCGATGGACGACTGAAGAAGTTCGTCATTGGAGAAGTCTGGAAGGGCGTTATCATAGCTCGACAGTTGGGGGAGTTTAGAAAAGCATCGCACCAGGTCAAAAATTCGACTGTCGGAGAAATTCAGAAAAGATACCGCACTAAGTCGGAGGGATCTCGGGAGAGTTGGCCTCTTATGAACTTCGGCTGGGGGTATTTTATACCCAACAGGACTTATGAAGTTCTAATTGGGTTAGGATTTATTGAAATCCTATTGGGTTAAAGAGAATTATACTAGCACATAGTTAAACCAAATTCTTCTCAAGATTTTGATTGGATCAAGTCTATTACATTGAACCTAACCTAAATCCATTGGGGTTTAGCTGGGCACCTAATTGTGAGTACAAAAGGATTGGATTAAGTCAATGAGTGGACTAAATTATCTTTTCATTATCTCTTCATTATCTCCTCATTATCTTCTCATTTATTTCCTAATATTATGTGTGGAATTAAGGAAAAGAAGAGATGGTGCCATGCATCTCTTTTGGAAAGTCCAAGGGGTGCCAACCTTGGATTGGTGTGAGGAAGAAAGAGGGGCCCACCCCTCTCTTGCATTGGCATGGAAGAGGAGAGAGAGAGAGGCTATGCCCCCTCTCTTATGCATGAAAAGTCCTAAGGGGCGCCAAGTGTTGGCACCCCTCTACTTGCCCTCTATTATTAGGGGCACCTACTCAGTCTGCCTTATCTGACTGGGGCACCCCATATGCTTACCAAAAGAGGTTGATATCCTATCAATTAAGTCTAATTTTAATAAAAAATAATCAAATTAAAAAGGTAGAAATCTTTATGAGATAAGGACTAGCCTTTTTAAGTTAATTGGTTCTTGATTTGGATCAAGGAAGGGTCTATATAAAGAGATTGTCTCTTAGGGTTTTAGAAGAATAGAATTTTATGAAATCAAAATTTTCCTCTCTCTCTTCCCCATGCCATACCCTCTCTCCCTCTTCTCTTTCCCATGCCCAAGGATTGGGTGTCCATCTTCCATATGCCAAGAAGAAGAAGAGTCTCTTCTATAGCAAGGAACAAGGAGAAGAAGGCGGCAGCTCAAGGGTTGAAGTTGCAATCAAGATCATTTACTGATCAAAGTTCAAAGAGGCATAGGTCTTTCTTAGAGAAGAAGGATCTATCATGAAAAAAAAATTCAAGGTTGATCCCAATGGATATTTGTAGAGGTCGGATACGTGTGCGGCTTAAGGACCTTCGAATCTGAGATCATCGGTAGCGATGAATTTCTACCCACGCAAAGGTATTGAGATTTGATCTCATATTTATTTTAATTTTTAGATTATATGCATGTCTTTATTCCTAGGCTTGGGTAGGATTATATGAGATCTAATGCATGTAGGGTTAAAGGATTTAATTCGATTCATTTTTTCACTGCTCTTATAAAGATTTTTAAAATCTATGCATATCTGATTTTCTAACAATGGTATCAAAGCTATTGATTTTTTAAAGACATATATAATCTAGTTTTTATCTTAGATCTAAAAGTTTTGGTGATTTAAAATTGATCTTGTGCTAGTATAAGGTTGTCCTAGTATAGGATTTATCCCCTATATTGAAAAGATTATCCTAGTACAAGATTGATCGATTTTAAAAATAATTTTTCAAATGATTAAATCAATCTTTTGGATCTAAAAATTAGTGTATATGATATGCCTTATTTTATCTTTAGATCTAAAATTAGAATGATTAAATATTCACATCAAACTAGTATAAGGTTGTTTTGCTATAAGGTTTACCCCCTATATTGAAAAGGTTGTCCTAGTTTGATGCGAATCGATTTTTTGAAAAGTATTTTTAAAAATATTTTAATCATTATTTTAGATCTGATTATATATGTATTTGATATATGTAATTTTAATTTTAGATCTGAAATTTAATGTATATGCGATACATATTTTAGTTTAGATCTGAAACTACATATATGTGATATATATGACATTAGGTTTAGATCTGAAATAGTTTCAAGATTATAAGCCACTAATACATGCAATGAAATATTATCTAAAATTATTTTTGGATCTAAAAATAATATTATTGCATGTGGGTGTGGGATGAACAAATTAAGTCAAGTGATCAAACTACAATTAGGGATAGATTGATTAGATCAGACTAGAATCCTTGTCGATTCTGAGCAGTTGATTGAACCTAATCAATGGTTGATTATGATTAGGTCAAAGGGGCTCAAAATCGAGTTTAGTTGTAGTTGGTCACATTGATTCATATTTTGATATGTAATGATTGACTCAAGATCAAATTTGGCTCAGTGGTTCGGACCCGTTTCAATAGGTTAATCTGATCAATTCTAATCAATTAATTTGGTGTCTAAGGCAAGTATTTAGATGGTGATTATTTAATTAGTTTCATTGCCTGATCTGGCCAATTTGATTGGTGTCTAAGAAAAACAACGGAGGACCCCCACTCATCTTAACTTACCTGGTCATCTTAGGCGATTCAGTTTCTGTTAGAAAATCAGGTAGGCAGCATGTGTATATTTCAAAATATTTTTGAACGTAGTGGAAAACAAACAGGTTAAATCCTTTAACCCCACATGCATATAATCGAATCTAATCCTACCCAAGCCCAGGAGAAGAACAAACATATAATCTATAATTTAAAAATAAATATGAGATCGAATCTCAATACCGTAGCGCGAGTAGATATTCACTGCTACCGATGATCATGGATTCGTAGATGATCGAGTCGCATACATATCCGACCTCTACGGATATCCATCAGGATCAAGCTCGAACTGATCTCCTCGTAGTAGGTTCTTCTTCTCCAAGAAGAATTTTATCTTTAGAACTTAGATCAACTTCTTGATCTAGACTGTGGAATCAACTCCTTGATCTGTAGCCTTCTTCTTCTCCTCGTTCTTCATTGTAGATGGACAGCACCTCTACTATTGGCATGTAGAAATATGGGATGCCCAATCCTTGGGCATGGAAGAGAAGAGAGGGAGGAGAGGAGACATGAAGAAGAAAGAGGGAGAGATTTTTCTCACAAAAATTCTATCACCTTTGAAATCCTAGAGACATTCTCTTTATATAGATACTACCCTGACTCATAATAGGAATCCAATTATCTTAAAAAGGTATATTCTTATCTCATAAGAATCTTCTATCTTTTTAATCTAATTTTTTTCCAATAAAATCATATATAATTGGCTTTCAGCCCCATAAGGTAGGTACAAGAGGCCCTCATAGAATATAAGTCAGGTAGTTGTTAGCGCCCCAAATTAGGGTTTTGGTCAAGAGAGGAGGCATGGCCCCTCACTCTCTCCTCCATGCCATGCCACATAAGAGGGGTAGGCCTCTCTTGCAATATCCTGAGATTTGATGCCCCATTTCCTGTCAAAATTGAAGGAAGGTGCCATCCAATCTTTTCTTTTATTCCACACACTACTTAGAGATAATTAGGAGATAATGAAGAGATAATGTTAGGATAATTATACCAACTAATTGACTTAATCAAATCCTCTTGGGCTTTCAATTAAGAGCCCAATTAAAATTCAAATGGATTTAAGTTACGTTTCAGGCTATGGACTTGATCAAATCGAAGTCTCAAGAAATATTAGGTTTAACCATGTGCTAGCATGGTTCTTATAAACCTAATAGGATTTCAATAAACCCTAACCCAATTAAAACTTCATAAGTTCAATTGGTAAATTCGAGATTAAGTCCCTTAATATGTGACCCCATATGTTTCATTCTATCTGGTAGTGAGATATATTATGATCCTCATCACAATATCATTGAAACTCTTTTCAATGGATTGGAATATTTTTAATTCTACCCTTCGAGGGTCATCGATCATCAAGATGATATCCGATGAGTCTAATAATCCACCAATGACACCTAGTAGTATATAGTGGTAATCTAATAGAATGAAAGTATGAATCCCTAGGTGCAGTTATCGTATGATTCAATCCTTCTATCGTGAATCTCGACTTGACAGAGGTCGTGAAAAACTCGTCAGACCCCATTGTCAGTCATATGCAAGATTAGCTCAACTCGAGTTCATTTGTGAATCCCATGGAAACTCCTTTTCAGTATTCACATTTGCTTTGGCCAAAGATTTTTTGAACTCAATCTCGCAAATCGCATAGGACTTCACCTTTTCTACCAAAGTCAATAGATTCTTTTTGGGTGTATCCTACTCCAAACAGCGAACCTGAACCTATTGAAGCTAACATACACAACAAAGATCTGAATGGCTAAGGATCAAGAGAATGTGTAGTCAAACTCAGTAGTCTCATTGTGAATAGCCAATGATACCGTACGTCAAAGGAGCACCCACACCACTACAGCATCGAAAAGATCACTGACAAGTGAGTAGACATCCATATGGTTCTCGTGTTGGTCACGCTCAGTGTAAGTTGTTCTCTAACAACCACTCGCACCTTCATCCCAGTGTCTCTGCACCGCAGATTTGAGACTCATCTGCCTAAAAGGAAGGTGAACAGTACACCGATCTCAAATGAATTGATCACCATCCTCTATGATGATTCTTTGATCAAGAGCATTTAGAAATTAATCACTAATTAATATAACTCTCAAATTTTTAACTCTTTAAGAATATACAAAAATCATCTTTGTTAATTTCTAAGACAAATCATGGACACATAAAGATGATTGAAAAGAAAAAGCCTTTTATTGATAATAAAAAGATTATAAGTATACATTTAAGTCCTGAATTTATATAATGTGCCAGCCAACAATTGGCTTCTAGAGTACAAATCCAACAAACTCTCACTTGATCTAAAGTCAATTGGCCATATACTTAAGACCCATCTTCTCAAGGTGAGCTTCGATCTTCTATCAGTTGAGAGATTTGGTCAGCAGATCTGCCACATTCAGTACTGAGTCAACTCTCTATACCTCGATGAACTTCTTCTCGAGGTATTCGTGTATGATGTAAAACCGTCACTCTATGTGCTTGAACTTCTGGTGAGACTTGAGCTCCTTAGCGAGGGCTATGGCACCGTTGTTGTCACAATGTAATGCAATGGCATCTGATGGCATCACATCAAACTCCACAATGAACTTCTTGAACCAAAAGGCTTCCTTAGCAGCTTCAGAGACGATGATGTACTCGACTTCCATAGTTAAATCTGTAATGATTGGCTGCTTGAAACTCTTCCAGCTAATCGCACCACTATTGCACAAGAAGATACACCCCGATGTAGATTTTCTATCATCAATATCAGTCATAAAGTCTGAATCGGTGTATCCCTCAACTTTTAGCTCCAACCCTCTATCAAAAACCAACATCAAATCTTTAGTCTTTCTTAAGTACTTAAGGATATTTTTAATAATAATCTGGTGTTCTTCATCTGGATTCGTCTGAAATCTACTCATGACACTCACAGCAAGTACTATATCAGGACATGTACATAACATGGCATACATGAGGCTCCGTATTGCTGAAGCATAAGAGATCTTACTCATGCACTAGATCTCCTCAAGTGTGTCAGGGCACATCTTCTTGGAGAGATGAATGTCATGTCTAAGGGGCAAAAGACCTCTCTTGGAGTTTTTCATGCTGAACCTTTTTAGCACCTCCTCTATGTACATTTGCTGTGAAATTCCTATCATTCTCTTAGATCTATTTCTATAGACCTTTATACCAAGAATGTAGAATGCTTCTCCTAGGTGTTTCATGAACTCTTTCGACAACTATGCTTTGACCGACGTTAGCATGGAACCATCATTTTCAATCAGGAGAATACCATCTATGTAAAATATGAGGAATGTGACAGTACTCCCACTGACCCTTTTGTATACACATGGCTCCTCTTTATTTTTGATGAAATCAAACATTTTGATCACATCATTGAAGTGAGTGTTCCAACTTTGAGATGCTTGCTTAAGTCCATATATGGACCTTTGTAGCTTGCAGACCTTGTGATTACTATCACTGGATGTGAAACCTAGAGGCTGCTCCATATAGATATCTTTCTCAAGATATCCATTTAGGAAGGTGATTTTTACATCCATCTGCCAAATTTTATAATCATAAAATACTGCTATCGCAAGCAGAGTATTGATGGATTTCAGTATGACTACAAGTGAAAAGGTTTCCTGATAGTCAATACCTTCATGTTGACTATAACCTTTCGCAACTAGTCTTACCTTATAGGTCTCTACCTTACCATCTGACCTAATTTTTTTTTTATAAATCCATTTACACCCAATAGGTACAATACCTTCAGGTGGATCTACTAAGGACCCAACTTGGTTGGAATGTATCGAGTTAATTTCTGACTTCAATACTTCCATCCATTTCTTGGAGTCTATATCTAACATTGTCTCATCATAGGGTTTGGGATCATTCCTAATATCTCTATTTTCCACAAAGAATGCTTCCTCTAAATCTTCTGTAAGAATACTTAGGTATCTTTCAGGAGGATGGGAGATCCTACTTGATCTATGAGGTGGAGGAGGTATCACATCTGTCGGTTCATTATTGGGTCAGGTTCTTGGACTCGATACTCTTCAGAGACTTTCTCTTCAAGCTTAATCTTCTTCCCACTACCTTCATCTTGGATAAACTCTTTTCCTAAGAAGATGGCATGATAGCTCACAATCACATTATGATCCTCAGAAAGATAGAAGTAGTATCTCATGGTTTCCTTAGGATACCCTATAAAATGAGCCCTAAAGGACCTAGCCTCTAACTTGTCCGCCTGCTATCGCTTGACATGAGCCAAACATCTCCACATCTTGGGATACCTAAGAGTTTACTTCTTACCATGCCATAACTCATATGGTGTGGTAGGAACAGATTTAGAGAAAATTCGATTCAAAAGATGAATCGCAGAAAGCAAAGCATGTTCCCAGAGAAAGATAGGAAGGTCTGTGAAGCTCATCATGGATCGGACCATATCTAATAGGGTCCGATTCCTCCTTCAAATACCGCATTGAGCTGAGGTGTCCCTGGAGGTGTCCACTATGAGACAATGCCATTATCTTTAAGATAGGTCTGAAATTCTTCACTAAGGTATTCCCCTCCTTGATCTAATTGAAGAACCTTTATGAATTTTCCACCTATTTTTCTACTTCATGTCTGAATTCTATGAATTTTTAAAGATTTCTGACTTTCGGTGCATCAAATACACAAACCCATACTGTGAATAATTATTGGTAAAGGTTCTGAAGTAGATACAACCACCCCTATCTTGTACATTAAATGGACCACACATGTCAGTGTGTACTAGGGCTAATATCTTAGTAACCCTTTTCCTTTGTCCCACAAAAGACTATTTTTTCTTGAAGACACGATTCATAAACCAGACAAGACTCAGAAGTCAATGGTCTAAGAAGACCATCTTTCTCTAGTTTGTTGAGTCTGTCCTCTCCAATATGGCCTAGCCTAAGGTGCCACAGATACTTTTGGCTAATTCTATCTCTAGGTCTCTTATTCTCTATGGCATTCACTATTCGCTTGTTAATATTTATACTCGCATCCATATGCAAATGGTAAAGGCCATCAATCAAGAAAGAATGTGCAACAATTCTATTTTCAAAATAAATTAAACACATGTCTTTATTGAAATAAAAATTATGGTTATCTTGTGCTAGCACAGAGATAGAAATCAAATTTTTGCTAGCTATAGGTACATAATAACAGTCTTTTAAAAATAAACTAAGTCTTAACGGTAGTCGCAGAGGGTAGGTTTCGTGGCCATAGCAGCATCCCTTGCTCTATTGCCGACTCGAAGAGTGATCTCACCTTCCCTCAGTCTCCTTATTTCTTCAAGACCCTGCATAAAAGTGCACATATGAGCACTTAAACCAGAATCTAGAACCCAACTAGAAGAAGAAAAAATCATTAGATTAGTTTCAATAACAAGCAATTCAGATGTACCTTCAAAAGCCCCATCTTTTTTCCTACTCTTGACAGTTGTCAGGTAGGCCAGATAGTTTCTTCTTTAGCGGCCTTCAATGTTGCAATAGAAATATTTTTTATTGTTGTCGGCCTTCTTTGGAACCTGTTTCTTGGACTTGACCTCATTCTTTTATTTCTTCATAGGCTTCTTCTTCTTCTTAAAAAAAAGACTTTCTTTTGGAGGAAGCCCACTCCACAGCAAAAACTATGCCTCTTGAACTCTTCAAGGTGTCCTTTACTGTTACCAGTATATTCAATAAGTTGAGCAAAGTGGCATCAATTTTATTCATATGGTAGTTCATGATGAACTACCCATATGAATTAGGAAGAGACTGGAGGATCATATCCACCTGTAATTTTTGGTCCATTTTCATCCCGAGCTTCTAAAGCTCCTCTATATCCTTGATCATTGTCAAACAATGATCATTGACGGACTGTCCATCATGCATCTTCACTTTGAAAAGTCTCTAGGAGACCTCAAAGCGAGCTATGCAACTCTGATCACCGTATAACTCTTGCAGGTGAACCAGCATCTCTCTGGCAGTCCTCATGTCGTCATGCTATTGCTGAAGATCATTGGACATGGATGCTAAGATGTAATACTTTGCCTTGTTATCTTCATCCATCCACTTCTCAAGTGTGGCTTGTTGATCAGGGGATGGACAAGCAGGTAACATAGGTGCATCTTGGTCAAGGACATGGGTCAACTTTTCATAGTTGAGAATGATTCTTAGATTTTAGTGCCAGTCTTTATAATTAGTACCAATCAACCTATTGGTGTCGAGGATACGGGCTAATAGGTTGATATTCAACATGGTTATCACATATACATCAAATTTTAGATCTAAAATTAAAATTACACATATCAAATATACATAAAATAAGATCTAAAATAATAATTAAAATATTTTAAAAATATCTTTTTAAAAAATTGATTCACATCAAACTAGGACAACCTTTACAATATAGAAAATAAACTCTATATCAGGACAACCTTATATTAGTTTGATGTAAATTTTTAATCATTCTAATTTTAGATCTAAATTTAAAATTAAACATATCAGATATATTAATTTTTAAATCTAAAAAATTGATTTAATTACTTTAAAATAATTTTTAAAATCGATCAAACTTGTGCTAGGATAACTTTTTTAATATAGAGGGTAAACCCTACATCAGGACAACCTTATATCAGCACAAGATTAATTTTAAATCACTAAAACTTTTAGATCTAATAGAAAAACCAGATCATATGTGTTTTCAAAAACCTGTAGCTCTAATACCACTGTTAGAAAATCAGATAGGCAGCATATGTATATTTCAAAATATTTTTGAACACAGTGAAAAACAAATGGGTTAAACCCTTTAACCCCACATGTATAAAAATAAATCTAATCCTATCCAAGCTCAAAAAAAATATAAATATATAACTTAAAATTTAAAAATAAGTATGAGATCGAATCTCAATATCTTAGCATGGATAGATATTCACCACTACCGATGATCACGGATTCGTAGATGATCGAGCCGCACACGTGTCTGACCTTTACAGATATCCATCGAGATTAATCTCGAACTGATCTCTCGTAGTAGGTTCTTTTCCTCCAAAAAGAATCTTAACCTTAGAACTTAGAACAACTCCTTGATCTAGATTGTGGGATCAACTCATTGATCTGCAATCTTCTTCTTCTCCTCCTCGTTCTTTGTGATAGATGGACAGCACCTCTACTATTAGCATGTGGAAATATGGGATGCCAAACCCTTGGGCATGGAAGAGAAGAGAGGGCAGAGAGAAGATGTGGAGATGGAAGAGAGAGAGAGATTTTTCTCACAAAAATTCTATCACCTTTGAAACCCTAGAGACATTCTCTTTATATAAACACTATCCTGACTCATAATAGGAATCCAATTATCTTAAAAAGATACATTCTTATCTCATAAGAATCCTCTACCTTTTCAATCTAATTTTTTTCTAATAAAACTAGATATAATTGGCAAATAATCAGCCCCTTAAGGTAGGAACAAGAGGCGCCTATAGAATATAAGTAAGGTAGTTGGGGTGCCAACTCTTGGTGCCCCACATTAGGGTTTTGATCAAGAGAAGGGGCGTGGCCCCTCTCTCGAGTTGGCACCCCACATTAGGGTTTTGATCAAGAGAGGGGGTGTGGCCCCTCACGCCCCCTCTCTCTCTCTCCCCTCCATGCCATGCCACATAAGAGGGGCGGGCCCCTCTTGCAATATCCTGAGATTTGGCACTCCATTTCCTGCCAAAATTGAAGGAAGGTGCCACCCATTCTTCCCTTTTATTCCACACACCATTTAGAGATAATTAGGAGATAATGAAGAGATAATGTTAAGATAATTATGCCAACTAATTAACTTAATCAAATCCTCTTAGACTCTCAACTAAGAGCCCAATTAAAATCTAAATAGATTTAGATTAGGTTCCAAGCTATAGACTTGATCAAATCAAAGTCTCGAGAAGAATTAGGTTTAAACATGTGCCAGCATGGTTCTTATAAATCTAATAGGATTTCAATAAATCCTAACCCAATACGAACTTTACAAGTCTAATTAGCATATTCGAGATTAAATCCCTTAATGTGTGACCCCATAGGTTCTATTCTATCTGATAATGAGATATATTATGATCTCCATCACAATATCATCAAAACTCTTTTCGATGGATTGGAACATTTTCAATTCTATCCTTCAAGGGTCATCGATCATTAAGATAACACCCAATGAGTCTCACAATCTACTAGTGACACCTAGCAGTATGTAGTGGCAATCCAGTAGAATAAAACTATGAACCCTTAGGTGCAGTTATCATATGATTCAATCCTTCTATCGTGAGTCTCGACTTGATAGAGGTCATGGAGAAGTCGTCAGATCTCATTGTCAGTCATATGCATGATTGGCTCGACTCGAGTTTATTTGTGAATTCGATAAATTTTTTTTTTCGATATTCACACTTGTTTTGGCCAAAAACTTTTTGAACTCGGTCTCGCAAATCACATAGGACTTCATCTTTTCTACCAAGATCGATAGATTCTTTCTAGGTGTATCTTATTCCAAATAGTGAACCTAAACCTACTGAAATCAACATATACAGCAAAGATCTGAATGACTAGGAACCAAGAGAATGTGCAGTCAAACTCAGTAGCCTCGCTGTGAATAGTTAATGACATCGTAGGTCAAAAGATCACTCACACCATTGCAGCATCGAGAAGATCATCGATGAGTGAGTAGACATCCATGTGGTTCTCGTGTTGGTCATGCTCAGTGCAAGTTCTTCTCTAATAACCACCTACACCTTACTTCAGTATCTCTACACCGTAAATCCGAGACTCATCTATCCATAAGGGAGGTGAACCGTACACCGATCTCAAATGGATTGATCACTGTCCTCTATGATGATCCTTTGATCAGGAGCATTTAGAAATTAATCACTAATTAATGCATGTCTCAAATTTTTAACTCTTTAAGAATATACAAAAATCATCTTTGTTAATTTCTAAGACAAATCATGGATACATAAACATGATTGGAAAGAAAAAACTCTTTATTGATAATAAAAAGATTACAAGTATAAATTTAAGTCCTGGATTTACATAATGTGTCAGCAACAATTGACTTCTAGAGTACAAATACAACAGTTTCATGCTAGGTTACTTATTGACTCGAGTTCACCCATGCCGACTAGGCTAGTTAGACATGTGGATGTGCTGACTTGAATTTGATCAGTTGAATGTTATATCTGCTGATTTAGAAGAGATCTAAACTTAAATCTCCTTACTAAATATTAAGTCTAGAGGTCTTCCATCATTGTAGAGATGCGGGTGCCTTCCTGACATCGATCATTCTCAGCTGGTTACAATGGTTCGATTGCATTAGAAAGGTACAACCACTCTATTGACATTTGATATCTCGGGGTAGAGATGGGGTTGGGCCCAATAACTGTTAGGTAAAGGTCTCAATGATGGCTTTACATCAGTTGGTAAATGATGGATCTGACTTAACTAAAAAATATGCCAATAACTGTTAGGTGAGGCTATAGGACCTAGAGACCATGCCCACTTCATTTTGCTTAGTGAAGCAATGGACAAAATAGAAGCAATGGATAAAATATTGTCCACTCATTGGTCTGTGCTCACCAATAACTATTAGGTGAGGTGTATATAGATTAATGGGACCGCAATATCCACTTAAAATCGATCATGTATATATTTTTATTTCTCCATCCAAGGAGTGTGGGGGATTCGAAAAAATATTTGGAGTCTTTGATTATTTTTAAAGTTCTTAGAATAAATATTTTTTATAAGTACAAACATCTAACTAGAAACTATTCTCTCTATAGATAATCATGTCGAGTTTCAACCTCTTAGCCCGTATCCTCGAAATCAATAGGTTGATTGGTATAAACTATAAAGACTGACTTTGAAATTTGAGAATCATTCTCAGTTTTGAGAAACTTATCCATGTCCTTGACCAGGATGCACCTGTGTTACCAGCTTGTCCATCCCCTGATCAACGAGCCGCACTTGGGAAGTGGATGGATGAGGATAACAAGATAAAGTGTTATATTTTGGCATCCATGTCCAATAATCTTCAGTGATAACATGAAGACATGAGGACTGCCAAAGAGATGCTAACTCACCTACAAGTGTTGTACGGTGAGCAGAGTCGCACAGCTCGCTTTGAGATCTCCTGAAGACTATTTAGAATAAAAATGCATGATGAACAGTCGGTCAATGGTTATTGTTTGACAATGATTAAGGACATTAAGGAGCTTCAGAAGCTCGACATGAATATGGACAATGAATTATTGGTAGATCTAATCCTCCAGTCTCTTCTTGATTCATATGGATAGTTCATTATGAACTACCATATGAACAAAATTGATAACACCTTACCCAAGTTACTGAACATGCTAGTAACAGTAGAAGGCACCTTGAAGAGTTCAAGGGGTACAATTTTGGCTATGGAGCGGGCTTTTTCTAAGAAAAAGTCTTCTTTCAAGAAGAAGAAGAAGCCTGTGAAAAAGCAAAAAAATGAGGCCAAGCCCAAGAAGTAGATTCTGAAGAAGATCGATGACAACAAAAATTATTTTCATTGCAACATCGAAGGCCACTGGAGGAGAAACTATCTATCAAGAGTAAAAAGAAGGATAGGCCTTCTGAAGGTACGTCTGATATGCTCATTATTAAAACTAATCTAACAGTTTGCTCTTCTTCTAGTTTTGGATTCTTGATTCTGGTTCAAGTGCTCAATTGTGCACTTCTATGTACGATCTTGAAGAAGTGAGAGGCCTAAGGAAAGTTGAGATCACTCTCCAAATCAACAATGGAGCAAGAGTTGCTGCTGTGACCATTGGGATCTATCCTTTGCGATTACCGTTAGAAGTTAGTTTAATTTTTAAAGACTGCTATTATGTATCTGTAGCTTGTAAAAATTTGATTTTTATATCTATGCTGGCACAAGATAATTATAATTTTTATTTTAATAAAAGTATGTGTTGGTTTATTTCAAAAATAAAGTTGTTGCACATATTTTCTTGATTGACGGTCTTTATCATTTGCATATGGATGCAAGTATAAATATTAATAAGTAAATTATGAATTTCATAGAGTCTAAGAGACTTAGAATTAGCTAAAAGTATCTGTGGCACCTTAGGCTAGGCCATATTAAAGAGGACAGACTCAACAAAATAGAGAAAGATGGTCTTCTTGAGCCATTGACTTTCGAGTCTTATCCGATTTATGAATCATATCTTCAAGAAAAAATGGCCAAACTACCCTTTGTGGGATAAGAAGAAAGAGCCACTAAGATATTAACTCGGGTACACACTAACGTGTGTGGTCCATTTGATGTACAAGCCAGGAGATGGCTATGTCTACTTCATAACATTTATCGATGATTATTCATGGTATGGATTTGCGTATTTGATGTACTATAAGTCTGAAGCCTTTGAAAAGTTCTTAGAGTTTAGACATGAAGTAGAAAAACAGACTGAAAAATCCATAAAGATTCTTCAATCAGATTGAGAGGAATATCTTAGTAAGAAATTTTGGACCTATCTCAAGGATAATGGCATAGTCTCATAGTGGACACCTCCAGAGATATTTTAGCTCAACGAGGTATCCAAAAGGAGGAATCAGACCCTATTAGATATGGTCCGATCTATGATGAGCTTTACTGACCTTCCTGTCTATCTGTGGGGATATGTATTACTTTCTGCGATTCATCTTTTGAATCGAGTTCCCTCTAAATCTGTTCCTACCACACCATACAAGTTATGGCATGGTAAAAAGCCAACTTTTGGGTACCTTAAGATTTAGAAATGTCTGACCTATGTCAAACGACAGTAGGTGGATAAGTTAAAGGCTAAATCTTTTAGGGCTCACTTTATAGGGTATCCTAAGAAAATCATGGGATACTACTTCTATTTTTCTAAAGATTACAATGTGATTGTGAGCCATTATATCATCTTCTTAGAAAAGAAGTTTATCCAAGATGGAGACAATGGGAGGAAGATTGAGCTCGAAGAGAAAGTCTCTGAAGAGTATTGAGTCCAAAAACTTGAACTCAATAGTGAGCTAGTAGATGTGATACCTCCTCCACCTCATAGAATAAGTACGGTCTCCCATCCTCCTGAAAGGTACTTAGGTATTCTTACAAAAGATTTAGAAGAAGTATTCCTTATGGAAGATAGGGACATTAGGAATAATCTCAAGACCTATGATGAGGCAATGTTAGATATAGACTTCGAGAAATTGATGGAACTGATGAAGTCAGAAATTGACTCCATGCATTCCAATCAGATTTGGTCCTTAATAGATCCACCTGAAGGTATTATACCTATTGGGTGTAAATAGATTTATAAAAAAAAATTGGATAGGATGATAAGGTAGAGACCTATAAGGCAAGACTAGTCGCAAAAGGTTATAGTCAATGCGAAGGCATTAGCTATCATGAAACTTTTTCGGTCGTGGCCATGCTGAAATCTATCCGTGCTCTACTTACGATAGCAACCTTTCATGATTATAAAATTTGATAGATGGATGTGAAAATTGCCTTTCTAAATGGATATCTTGAGGAAGATATTTATATGGAGTAGCCTTTGGGTTTCACATCCAATGATAGTGATCATAAGGTCTGCAAGCTACAAAGATCCATATATGGACTCAAGCAAGCATCTCGGAGTTAGAATACTTAATTTAATGATGTGATCAAAATATTTGATTTTATCAAAAATGAGGAGCCGTGTGTATACAAAAAGATTAGTGGAAGCACTGTCACATTCCTAGTATTATATGTGGATGACATTGTCCTGATTAGGAATGATATTCCCATGCTAACATCGGTCAAAGTATGGTTGTTAAAAGAGTCTGCCATGAAAGACCTAGGACAAGCTTCCTACATTCTTGGTATAAAGTTCTATAAGGATAGATCTAAGAGAATGATTGGACTCTTACAGTGAATGTACATAGAAAAGGTGCTAAAGAGGTTCAGTATGAAAAACATCAAGCGAAGTCTTTTATCCTTTAGACATGGCATTCATCTCTCCAAGAAGATGTGTCCTAACACACCAAAGGAGATCTAGCGCATGAGCAAGATCCCTTATACTTCAGTAATAGGGAGTCTCATATATGCCATGTTATGTACATGACCTGATATAGCCCTTGTCGTGAGTATGTCAAGCAGATATCAAATGAATCCAGGTGAAAAACACTGGATTGCTATTAAAAATATCCTTAAGTACTTGAGAAGGACTAAGAATTTGTCGTTGGTCTTTGATGGAGGATCGGAGCTGAAAGTTGAGAGATATACCGATTCAAATTTTATGACTAATGTCGATGATAGAAAGTCTATATCAGGTGCATTTTCTCGTATAATGGTGGTGCAGTAAGCTGAAAGAGTTCCAAGCAGCCGATCATTGTAGATTCAACCATGGAAGCTGAGTACATCACCGCCTCTGAAGTTGCTAGGGAAGCTTTTTGGTTCAAGAAATTCATTGCGGAGTTGGATGTAATGCCATCGATGCCATTGCACTGCACTGCGACAACAACAGTGCCATAGCCCTCGCTAAGGAGCTCAAGTCTTATTAGAAGTCAAAGCATATAGAGTGGCTGTTTCACATCATACGCAAATAGCTCAAGAAAAAATTCATCGAGGTGTAGAGACTTGACTCCATGCTAAACGTGGTGGACCTACTTACCAAGCCTCTCAGCTAGCAAAAGATTGAAGCTCACCTTGAGAAGATGGGTCTTAGGTATATGGTCAATTGACTTTAGATCAAGTGGGAGTTTGTTAGATTTGTGCCTTAGAAGCTAATTGTTGATTGACACATTTTGTAATTCTAGAGCATAATCTTGTACTTGTAATATTTTTATTATCAATAAAGGACTTTTTCATTCCAATCATATTTATGTGTCCATGATTTATCTTAGAAATTAACAAAGATAATTTTTATATATTTTTAAAGTGTTGAGAATTTGAGATATACATTGATCAATGGTTAATTTTTAAATGCTCTCAATCAAAAGATTGTCACGGAGGACAGTGATCAATCTATTCGAGATTGGTCCACAGTTCACCTCCCTTGTGGGTAGATGAGTCTTGGATCTATAGTGTAGGGACACTAGGATGAGAGTGCGAGTGGTTGTTAGAGAACAACTTGTACTGAGTGTGATCAATATGAGAAAAGACTTGAATGTCTACTCACTCATCAGTGGTCTTCTCAATGTTGCAATAATGTGAGTGGTCCTATGACCTGTGATGTCATTGGCTATTCACAGTGAGGCTACTGAGTTTGATTGCATATTTCTTAGTCCCTAGCCATTCGGATCCTTGCTGTGTATGTTGGCTATAGTATAGGTTTAGGTTTGCTGTTTGGAGTAGGATGCACCTAGATAGAATCTATCGACCTTGATAGAAAAGGAGAAGTCCTACACAATTTGCAAGACTGAGTGCAGAAAGTCTTTGATCAAAGTAAGTGTGAATACTAAAAAAAAAGTTTATGAGATTCACAAATGAACTTGAGTCGAACCAATCTAGCATATGACAGACGATGGGGTCTAACGAGTTCTTCATGACCTCTGTCAAGTTAGGACTCACAATAGAAAGACTGAATCATATAATAACTGCACCTAGGAGTTCATACTTTCATTCTACTAGATTACTACTATATATTATTAGATGTCACTGGTGGATTGTGGGACTCATTGGGTATCATCTTGATGATCGATGACTCTCAAAAGATAGAGTTAAAATTGTTCCAACTTATCGAATAGAGTTTCGATAATATTATGATGGAGATCACAATATATCTCATTATCAAATAGAATAGAATCTATGGGGTCACACATTAAGGGATTTAATCTTGAATTTATCAATTGGACATATGAAGTTCTAATTGGGATAGAATTTATTGAAATTCTATAGGGTTAAAGAGAACCATACTAGTACATGGTTAAACCTAATTCTTCTCAGGACTTTGATTGGATCAAGTCTATTACATTGAATCTAACCTAAATCCATTAGGATTTAGCTAGATGCCTAATTGTGAGCCCAAGAGGATTGGATTAAGTCAATGAGTTGGTTAAATTATCTCCTCATTATTTCTTCATTATTTCTTCATTATCTCCTCATTTATTTTCTGATATTGTGTGTGGAATTAAGAGAAAGAAGAGATGGCGCCATGCATCCCTTTTGGAAAGTCCAAGGGACGCCAACCTTGGATTGGCATGAAGAGAAGAGAGGGGCCCACCCCTCTCTTGCATTGGCATGGAAGGGGAGAGAGAGGGGCTACACCCCCTCTCTTGTGCATGAAAAATCCTAAGGGGCACCATGTGTTGGCCCCCATCTACCTGCCCTCTATTATTAAGGGTGCCCACTCAGTCTGCCTTATCTGATTGAGGTACCCCATATGCTTATCAAAAGAGATTGATATCCTACCAATTAAGTCTGATTTTAATGAGAAATAATCAGATTAAAAAACTAAAAATTTTTATAAAATAAGGACTAGCCTTTTCAAGTTAATTGGTTTTTTATTTGGATCAAGGAAGGATCTATATAAAGAGACAGTCTCTTAGAGTTTTAGAAGAATAGAATTTTATGAAATCAAAACTCTCCTCTCTCTCTTCTCCATGCCACACTCTCTCTCCCTCTTCTCTTTCCCATGCCCAAGGGTTGGGTGTCCATCTTCCATATGCCAAGAAGAAGAAGAGTCTTTTCTACAGCAAGGAACCAGAAAAAGAAGGCTGCAGTTCAAAGGTTGAAGTTGCAGTCAAGATCATTTGCTGATCAAGATTCAAAGAGGTATAGATCTTTCTTGGAGAAGAAGGATCTACCATGAGAAGAAAGATTCAAGGTTGATCCCAGTTGATACATGTAGATGCCAAATATGTGTGCGGCTCAAGGATCTTCGAATCTGAGATCATCGGTAGTGGTGAATTTCTATCCATCCAAAGATATTGAGATTTGATCTCATACTTATTTTAATTTTTAGATTATATGCATGTCTTTATTCCTAAGCTTGGGTAAGATTAGATGAGATCTAATACATATGGGATTAAAGGGTTTAACCCGATTCATTTTTTCGCTGCTCTTATAAAAATTTTTGAAATCTATGCATGCATCCTACCCAATTTTCTAACACCAAGAAGGATGACACACCTTCAGAAGATATATCAAGTATGCTCATAATTGAATCTAACCTAATGATTGTTTCTACTTCTAGTTAGGTATTAGACTCTAGTTTTAGTGCTCATATATATACTTCGATGTAGGATCTAATAGAAAGTAGGAGGTTGAGAAAAAGTGACATAATCCTTCGGATCGACAATGGAGCAAAAATTACTGTAGAAGCTATTGACACTTATCCTCTTCGATTACCATTAGAATTTAGATTAGATTTGAAAGACTGTTATTTTACACTTATAGCTAGTTGGAATTTGATTTTTATATCTGTGCTAGCACATAATGGTTTTGATTTCTGTTGGTACAGAATTCTGTCGATGCTGGAGAAGCTGGAGTCAAGGAGATCACGGCTGCCGTCGGGACCACCAATGCCGGAGAAGTTGGAGTCGAGGGGATCATGACCGCCACCGAGACCTGCGATGCCGGAGAAGCTGGAGTCGAGGGGATCACGGTCGCCGTTGGGACCTGCAAGGGAAGTCTAAATCGGAGT
This sequence comes from Elaeis guineensis, assembly GCF_000442705.2. NCBI lineage: Eukaryota > Viridiplantae > Streptophyta > Magnoliopsida > Arecales > Arecaceae > Elaeis > Elaeis guineensis. The sequence goes on along the minus strand of NC_026008.2, from coordinate 16,249,634 downwards.
TGGGGGTGCTCTGGCAAGACCCTCAGACACTCAAGTCAGTACTTTGCTTCAACAGAAATGGAGCACTCGAATGAAATTTTAGCAGAGTTTAGAGATAGTGCTTAGAGCTTAGAGGAGAACATATCTGGGGTTCTCTTTTATAGACGGAAGAGCGTAACCGATTGACAGCGACGTCTGTAACTGCCTGGTAGTGGGCCGTTTGGGGTGACGTAGAGTTTGTTACAGAGAGTAGTGGTGTCCGTTGTCATGACTTACCAGAGAGTGGCGGGGCCACGTGGAGTTTGTTACAGAGAGTGGAGTGGTGTCTGTTGTCGCGACTTGTCAGAGAGTGGTGGGGCCACGTGAAGTTTGTTACAGAAAGTGGAGTGGTGTCCGTTGTCGCAACTTGCCGGGGAGTTTGGACCAGACGGTTGAATCTCGGTTGGGATGTCTGGCAGAGCAGAATAGCTCTCTGTCTCAGCAATTTAAGAGAAGCTCGGATGTTTCCAAGGTTGCTGACGGGTTAACTGTTGTTGGGTGCCTTAGGCGTTGATGCTGTAGACAGAAGTCATCGGCTGTAGAAGCCCAGACGAAAACTTTTTGTTAAAAAATCTGGCTGGAGTCCGATTGCTAGAGAAGTTCGTTTGGAATTTGTCTGATGTAGAAGCTTGTCTGAAGACTGTCCGCTGGAGAGGTCCGATTGCATGAGAAATCCAATAGAAGGTCGACTGATAGCGAAATTCAGAAGGTGCTATAGAAGGTTGACCAATAGAAGAGTACGAAAGGCATTGTGGAAGTTCGTCCGCTGGAGGAGTCTGGTTGGCACTGTTGAAGTCCGATTGGTGCTGTTGAAGGTTGATGACTGAAGAGGTATGAAAGACACTTGAGATAGTCGGTCACTGTAGAAATTCGACTGCTGGAGCCCGTCCGTTGTAGAAGTTCGTCTGGAATCCATCCGCTGTAGAAGTTTGGACGGAGTCCAATTTTTGTAGGAGTCCGAAAGGATGCCGCTTACTGTAGAAGCTCGGATGGAGACTGATTGCCGTGGAAACCTGGATGGAGACTGCTTATTGTAGAAGCTCAGATGGAGATCGGTTGCCATGGAAGCCCAGATGGAGATCGCTTATTGTAGAAGCTCGGATGAAGTCCACTTACCGTAAAAACTCGGATGCAGTCCACTTGCAATAGAAGTTCGGACGAAATTCGCTTACTGTAGAAGCTCGAATGAAATTCAGAAGGCGATCGACCATCGTAAAAATTTGAATGGAGTCTGGTTACTGCAGAAGTCCCACTGCTGGAGAAGCCCGGACATTGACGAAGTCTGGAAGAAGCTCGTAGTAAAGTCGATCGTGACAGGAAGAAGTCTGGAAGAGATTCGGAGAGTAGTTGATCACTATAGAAAATCGACTGATAGTGAAGCTCAGAGAGCATTTGGAGCAGTCCGATAGACGACTGAAGGAGCTCATTATTAGAGAAGTCTGGAGGGTACGGTAGGAGTTCATCCGTTGGAGAAATCTGGGAGACACTGTAGAAGGTCGACTGCTAGAGGAGTTCGGATGGTACTGTGGAAGCTCGGACGGTTGGGGGAGTTCAGAAAGACGCCGCACAAGGTCGGAAGCCGAAAGAGTCCTGGAAGGGTTGGCCTCTTACAAACTTCGACTGGGGTTATTTTATATCCAACACTAGTTTCCCTACTTCTGAGTTCAGGTTTCGAATGAAGTACAGAAAAATTTTCACAGCCGAAGTTGCCCCCCTTGATTTTCATACTCGATTGTTTCCAGATATTTTGGCATTTGGCGAGCTGGTGCTGGAGTCTTTTCAAATCAAGGTGATTTGAAAAGATTTTTTTAAAATTTTTGCTGGACCGTTGCCCCAGGTACGGCACAATAATGATTCTCTCAATCGTCAGCCATCTGCCACGATGAGTGGGACACGCGGTGGTTGTAGGTCGGCCAAAGGAGATCTGCAATCATTATTGCATCGGACCTTGAGGTCTATTTAAATTCGTCCCCCTCCTTCAGGGGTTTCACCTTGCCTGAGATTTTTCTTCGATTCCCTCTTCTTCCCCGAGAGCTTCATCCTCCTCCAGCGTCCCTCTCGATCTTAGATGCCCTTCAGGTCGACCTCCATCACCTTCGCTGCCCTCCTGCACCTCTCGGACCAGCCTAGGTTAGTTTCGAAACTCTTCTTTTTTTTGCTGTTCTTCCATTTTTCCTCCTCTGCATTCCGCCCTTTCGCTTTCTCTACGAGCGCCTTGTTTCCTATTTTTTCCAATTTTTTTGGGATTCTTATTTGATTCAAAATATCCTCCAACACTTCCTCCTCTAGCAGTTCTAGAAGTTCATCCGTTCCAGCCCCCCAAAATCCTAGTACTGTAGATGAACCCATACTTAGGGTCGGACCTCGTTCGATCTTTGTACCATACACCATTTCCAACTCTTTGACCTCGGACGAACTCTCGCTGATTAAGATTCAATACGGAGTTCCTCCGGAGTATGAGCTTGAGCTTCCCGGGCCAACTGATCGGGCTAGCGCCCCTCCCCCTGGCCGCTTTTGTTTATACCAGGAAGCCTTCTGTGCCAGGCTTCAGCTTCCACTCCCACCTTTTGTTATTGCTCTTTTTTGCTTTTTAAACATTTCTCTAGTTTCTGTAGCGCCGAACTCTATTAGGTTTCTAATAGGATTTCTTTCCCTCTGTCGTTTAGCTGAAGTCCAGCCAACTCTTCCCTTGTTTAGAAACTTTTATACCTTTAAGCATCACCCTTCAGCAAAAGACTGGTGGTACTTCTCCCCCCAGTTTAGTAGAAAGGGGCTGCTAAAAGGTGCCTCCTCTTCTATCCACAATTGGAAAAAGAGGTACTTCTACGTCTGATGCCCGACCCTGATGCTGGGGTTGCCCCCCTGGGGCTCCCTGAGGGACTCCATCAGCTGGGCTTCTAGCCTGGGAAAGGATGATCTTGAAGCCTCCAATAAACTTAAAACTTATCTAGCTTCTCTCCTCTCCGACCTTCTGAAGGAGCAACTTTTATTCAATGTCGGCCTGAGCCCTTTCAACCCTGCCGGTATTTTTCTTTCTCAAGTCATTCGTGGCTTCCTCTTTCTCTTATTCTGTTTCTAAGCTGTGCCGATCTTTTTCCATTGCAGACATGGATGCAGACGTAGCTCAGATACTAGCCAAGGGTCTCAAGGCCCACAAGAGGAAAGGCGCCGCAACTTCTGGGTCGGCGAAGAAGGCGAGGGTAGAGGAGACAAGCTCGACCGTGCTTGCCCAGACGGCCATTGTTGTTGATGCCCCCTCTGACGTCGAGCCCGCAGTCCCTCGAGCTTCTTCAAGAAGCCCTCCGACCGAGGTTCCCGCTCCAGAGTCTCATCTCGAGGAGGCACCGGGGGCCGAAAGGAAGAGAAGGAAGAAGATAGTAGTCCGCAAGATCAGCAGCAGCAGGGCTGCCATCGAAAGGTCCAAGGCTCCGAAGAGGATCCGAGGGAGAATCCCTTCAACAATAGGGTTTTAATAAAAAGGTTGGTCGATGGATGCGTTTTATCCGAGATCATCCACAGGATCGTCCATGCCGATCCTGAACAATGGGTTTGGGACTCTTTGGGGTCCTTTCTTGAGGTAGGCCGATTTACTTTCTTCTTCATTTCGCTTCTTCACTTAATTCATTCCTTAGCTTTCATATCGACTTCCTAACCGCTCTTGCAGATTGGACACCAGCTCATCACCAACATCGAGGTGATAAAAAATGCAAAGATGGAAGCAGCCCAGGCGGAGGAAGGTCGCCAGGCTGAGGCTGCCCGTTTTAAGGAGAAGGTCGCCGAAGTCACGAGTCTCCAAGAGGTGCTCCAGAAGGAGGAACAAACTTCGACGGATCTGAAGGCTGCTTTGGAGGAAAAAAGAAGGAAGGCAGAGGTCATGGTCTCCAAGCTGAAGGAGCAGATCTCGACCCTAGTCTCAGAGGCCAGGGCCCAAGCAGTGGAGGAGTTCAAGACCTCCTCCGAGATGAGGGATCTGAATATCAAGTTTGGCCAGGCCGCCTTTATCAAAGGCTTCGAGCTTTGCCAGGAGAAGGTGGTCGAAAAGTTTTTCGAACTCGACCTCAGCTTCCTGGATGAAGCATCCGTCGATGAAGCCGGACCTTCCAAAGCTGCTGCCGGTCTCCCTCTAGCCAGGACCTCTTCAACTGCTGCAGTTGCCGTGATCGACCTTCCGGAGGCACCAAGCTCCTCCACTTCTGCTCCAGAGGTCCGAGACCTCTAATTTTATACTTTTCCTTTGTTACAATTTTTTTTCTCTTTCTCTTGTACTTAAGAATTATTCAATCAATGAAATCAGATTCCTCTTTACAGAGAGCTCCTTTTTCTTCTTCTACTTTCTTTTTCTTTTTCTCTTTTTTTTTTTTGCAATGATTTGCGTTGTGATGCTCTTGTTTCCCAACAACAGTGTCCTACTGAAGCTCTTCCCCTATCGCAGGGGATTCCTTTGAAGTCTATGATCTGGGATCTGAGAAGAGAAGTTCATCACCTAACGAAAAAATCAAAGAAGATGGATGATGAACTTCACAAGCTGAGGAAGAGCCATTCGGAAGCCACCATGGAGGTTACTCGCCTTCAGAACCTCCACAAAAAGGACTTCATGGACTACAGTCGGAAGAAGACCAACTTCGAGAAGGAGCTTGAGGAACTCCAGAAATGCGCCAGCGATCGATCTTGGACTCAGGCCTCCAAGATCAACTCCCTCGAGGTTGAGTTGGCAGCCGCATAGGAGAAGTCAGCTTCAGAAGGTCGAAGATATTTCAGGAGGGCAAAGAGTATGACCTCTTGTACAGCTTGCCCTCATAAAGGATATATCAGGAGGTCTGGTTTCTAAGCGTCCGAGCTTCTTTTGTATCATGAGGAAGAACCCCGTCTTTGAGGTATGCAACCAGTGGGTCAATCCAGCTGGGTTCATGGCTGATCTCCATTACAAGCTGCGGTTCATCCGTACTTGGATATTTCAGAACTTTGAAGAGGACTTCCTTGGGTAGTTTAGCCAGAGCCATTTAGCCAACTTGGAGAGAAGATCGGTCCTGGTATTTTCTGCTCATGAAATCTGCTTGATGTCAAAGCTGCCAAAGGCAAGGATGATCTCTTTTATCTTTTCGAGATACTTGGCCATACTATCCTCTCGAGCTTCATAGTTTCTGCTGACTTGTCCCACCACCAATTGAGAGTCACTATAGACTTGGAGCCGATCTACTTCTAATTCTTTGACGATCTTCAGTCCTGCAATCAGAGCTTCATATTCTGCTCCATTATTTATCGTAGGAAATTCGAAGCACAGTGTGTACTCCGCGATAATTCCTTCCAGATTGACCAAGATCAGGCTCGTGCCTGCGCCTGACATGTTGGAGGAACCATCAACATAGAGGGCCCAAAAACCATCAGGAAGATCTGTTCTTTCCTCAGGGGAGTTCGGCTGGAGCCTTGGGTTGTCAGCTTCACCTCGTTCAAGTTTGGCTTCTTCTGGGATAGTGCATTCTACTATGAAGCTTGCTAATATCTGAACTTTTATCATCGGTCGAGGTTGATAGTTGATATCGAATTTTGTGAGCTCGACTGTCCATTTTGCTATCCTTCTGAAAGCATCCGCTCGATGCAGAACTGCCTTAATCGGCTGGTCGGTGAGCAGTGTTATGGTGTACCCTTAAAAGTAAGGTCGGAGCCTTCGGGCTGCAATCAACAGGGCGTAAGTTAGTTTCTTTAATTTAGTTTACCTAGTTTCGGCATCTCTCAATACTCGACTTATGTAGTAGATCGACCGTTGAATTTTTGCTTCTTCCTTAATCAAAACTACTGTGAGAGCCATGGGGGAGACCGTCAGGTACAGAAACAACTCCTTTTCAGGTTCAAGCTTTGCCAATAGCGGAGGTGAGCTGAGGTAGTTCTTCAATTCTTCGAATGCTAGCTGACATTCAGTGGTCCAATAGAAGTTCTTTGGCTGCCTGAGAGTCTGAAAGAAAGATAGGCACCATTCGGCTGATCTTGAGACGAAGCGATTCAGAGCTGCTACTCTCCCAGTAAGGTGCTGAACTTCCATTATTGACTTCGGAACAATCATTTCCTGGTTGGCACGAATCTTTTCCAGATTTTGTTCAATCCCGTGCTCTGATACCATAAAGCCCTAGAATTTCCTTGAGGTTACTCCAGAAGCACACTTGGTTGGGTTCAGCTTCATCTTGTGTTTTCGAAGGGCGCTGAAGGTCTCCTCAAGGTCGGCGACGTGGTTCATTGAGGATTTGCTTTTTACAAGCATGTTGTCCATGTAGACCTCCATGTTGTGGCCGATCTGCTCTTTGAAGATCTTGTTTACCAGCCGTTGATAGGTCACCCCTGTATTTTTGAGGCCAAAAGGCATGACCTTGTAATAGTAAAGACCACGGTCAGTGATAAAAGCAGTCTTTTCTTCATCCTCTAGTGCCATCCTGATTTGATTGTAGCCAAAAAATGCATCCATGAAAGTGAGAAGCTCATGGCCCGAGGTTGCATCCACTAATTGGTCAATTCTGGGCAGAGGGTAACTGTCCTTCGAGCAAACTTTGTTCAGTTTTTTGAAGTCTATACACATCCTCCACTTGCCGTTCGCCTTCTTGACAAGAACCATATTGGAGACCCAGTTAGGATAGTTGACTTCTCTGATGAACCTGACTTTCAGGAGTTTATCAACTTCCTCAGCTATTGCCTTTTGTCTTTTCGGTGTATGACCTCAGATCTTTTCCTTCATCGGTCGATGTTTGGGATCAACAGCTAGACGGTGTTCTATGATTTCCGCATCAATCTCTGGCATGTCCGTCGGAACCCAAGCGAAAACATCCGCATTCTTTTATAGAAAATTGATGAGCTGTGTCCGTACCTCTTCTCCCAATCTGGAGCCAATCTTCACCACGTGCTCTTCATCCCCATCGTTCAAAGGAATTGAGACAAGATCTTCAATTGGCTCACCCCGTTCTTCAGCAAGATCATTGCGGGTGTCTAATCCATCAACCAGACAGGGGTCAGACTGACCATTTCTTTGTAAGGCTATGTTATAGCAGTGTCTTGCCAGGACTTGATCTCCTCTGACCTCCCCGACCCCTTGGCTTGTAGGAAATTTCAATTTCAAATGGTAGGTCGATACCACAGCTCGGAGGGCGTTGAGGCCAGGTCGGCCGAGTATTGCATTGTAGGCAGACGGCGCCCTTACTACCAGAAAATCTACTTGCACTCTAGATTGTTTCGGGCACTGACCTGCAACTACGGTCAAAGTTATTACTCCTTCCACTGGCACAGCATCGCCAGTGAACCCTACCAATGGGGAGCTTATCGGCCCTAATCGATCATCCGAAATGGATATTTTTTGAGAATACATCGTAAAATAAAATATAGGCCAAGCTTCCACTATCAACAAGAATGTGGTGTACATCATAATCAACAATATTTAAAGAAACTACAACCACATCATTATGGGGGAATTAAATCTCCTAGGCATCTTCTTCAGTAAAGGTTATAGATTCTTCAGTCCTTTGCCGCTTGGGTGGTCCTACCGATCCACTGGCTGCTCCCCGTCGGGGTCCTCTAGAGATAGTGTTGATGATTCCAATTGGAGGCCGATCTTCAGGCTGTTCTTCCCTCCTTGGCGGCTCTGATTGTGGTAAGGCCCTCGGTCGGTCTTCCCTACCTTCAGGCCGACATAGGATGAATCTGTTGAGCCGACCCCATCTGATGAGCTCCTCAATCTCATCTCGGAGCAGAATACACTCCTCCGTGTCGTGGCCATGGTCACGATGATAGAGGCAGAACTTGTTAGGGTTGCACTTTTCAGGGTGTGTGCGCATCCTTTCTGGCCTTGGCAGCTGCTCTCTGATCTCCATCAACACTTGAGTTTTTGGAGCATTGAGAGGGGCGTAGCTATGGAATCTTCGTGGGGAAGAGCTCCACCGAACTTTGCGGTCCGAGCTTCTCTGCCTACGAGCTCAGGGGAGAGTTCAGACACGCTTGTGTCCGAGGGGAGTTCGAGAATGTGGCCGAGCTTCACTCAGCCCTTTTTCAGCTGCGGGCTTGCTGGAGCGGCCCGTCTGTCGCTCCTTCGCGGCCTCCTCGTCCTTCAGCTTGAAGGCTTCCTCTGCTCGGGCATATCCTTCGACCCAAGCCAGCAAATCAGCGAAGTCCCTGGGATTCTTTTTTTTAGAGAAAATAGAAGGTCATTCTTTTGAAGACCGCTCTTCAGGACGGCCATTGTAACTGATTGGTCCAAGTTTCGGACCTCCAATGCGGCGGCGTTAAAATGGTTGACATAAGTTCGGATGGATTCTCTCTCCTTTTGCTTGATGTTGATGAGGGACTCCGAACCTCTTCAGGGATGTTGGCTGCTGATGAAATGAGTCACAAACTGGTGGCTCATTTGATCAAAGGAGAAGATAGTACCCAACTTCAGTGCCGAGTATCAATTTTTTGCTACTCCCTTCAAGGTAGATGGGAAAGCTCGGCACAGGATGGTGTCTAGCATGCCATGGAGCAGCATCATTGTCTGGAAGGCCTCCAAGTGGTCAACCGAATCCGAGATCCCATCGTAGCTCTCAAATTGGAAGAGCTTGAAGTTCGATGGGATCGGTTCTTGCATAATCCTTTGAGAAAAAGGAGGGTCAGTACAGATATCCTCACCGTAAGCAGGGGAAGCATGGCGGAGCTCTTCAATCCACCGGTTCATCTCTTGAAACTTTTGATCCAGGAGATCCTCTCGATCGCGAATCTCAAGGGTCTTCTGGCAGAACTGAGGTAGGGACCCTCTGGGGGTGGAATCCTGATCAGACAGAGGGCTCTCTGCCCTCTGCTTCCCCTTTCCAAGGGATACAGGGTGACTGGCCCAAGTGGGCCGCCCGATCATCGACTTTTGGAACTCCGATGATGCTCTTTCCAGTCGCACAGATGCCTGCGACTGCTGCTGCTGCTGCATGGCCTACACTGCTTCGGTGAGGCCCCTGACCTGCTGACCCAGCAGGTCGAACTACTCCATGCCGACTGCTGTTGCCGAAGGAGGAGGAGCCTGGAAAACTGAAGATGAGGTCGGAGCTAGCGGATCTTGCTGAGATCTGGCCATGGAGGCCGTAGATCGCCTGGTGGATGCCTTTTAGGGAGACATCAGGTTGGGATCTGATCAGAGAAGAAGAAGAAGATGTCGAAGAAGATGATCGGAGACAGTCCTGTTGAGTACTCCTTTAAGAATAAGGGTCTTGCGAAGACACAGCCCTCTTCCTCTAGCGCCAATTCTGTTGGTGCAGAATTCCATCGATGTCGGAGAAGCTGGAGTCAAGGAGATCACGATCGCCGTCGAGACCATCGATGCTAGAGAAGCTGGAGTCGAGGGGATCACGACCGCCGTCGGGACATGCGATGTCGGAGAAGCTGAAGTCGAGGGGATCACGACCGCCATTGGGACCTGCAAGGAAAGTCTAAATCGGAGTTGGGGGTGCTCCGGCAAGACCCTCCGATGCTCAAGTCAGTACTCTGCTTCAACAGAAATGGAGCACTCGAATGGGATTTTAGCAGAGTTTAGAGATAGTGCTTAGAGCTTAGAGGAGAACGTATCTGGGGGGTTTCTTTTATAGACGGGAGAGTGTAACCGATTGACAGTGACGTCTGTAACTGCCTGGTAGTGGGTCATTTGGGGCCATGTGGAGTTTGTTATGGAGAGTAGTGGTGTCCGTTGTTGCGACTTGTCAGAGAGTGGTGGGGCCACGTGAAGTTTGTTACAGAAAGTGGAGTGGTGTCTATTGTCGTGACTTGTCAGAGAGTGGTGGGGCCATGTGGAGTTTGTTACAAAGAGTGAAGTGGTGTCCGTTGTCGCGACTTGCCGGAGAGTTTGGGTCGGACGACTGAAGCTCGGTTGGGACGTCTGGTGGAGCGAAATAGCTCTCTGTCTCAGCAATCTAAGAGAAGCTCGGATGTTTTCGAGGTTGTTGACAGGTTAACTATTGTTGGGTGCCTTAGGCGTTGATGCTGCAGATGAAAGTCATCTACTGTAGAAGCTCGGATGAAAATTTTCTATTGGAGAAATCCGGCTGGAGTCCGATTGCTAGAGAAGTCCGTCTGGAATTTATCTGATGTAGAAGCTTGTCTGAAAACTGTCTGCTGGAGAGGTCCGGGTGTATGAGGAATCTGACAGAAGGTCGACTGATAGCAGAATTCATAAGGTGCTATAGAAGGTTGACCGATAGAAGAGTCCGAAAGGCATTATGGAAGTTCGTCCACTGTAGGAGTCTGGTTGGCACTATTGAAGTCCGATTGGCGCTGTTGAAGGTTGATGGCTGGAGAGGTATGGAAGACACCGGAGACAGTCGGTCACTGTAGAAATCTGGCTGCTGGAGTCCATCCGTTGTAAAAGTTCGTCTGGAATCCATCTGCTGTAGAAGTTCAGACGGAGTCCGGTTCTTGTAGGAGTCTGGAAGGATGCCGCTTACTGTAGAAGCTCGGATGGAGATCGGTTGCCGTGAAAGCTCGGATGGAGACCGCTTATTATAGAAGCTCGGATGGAGATCGATTGCCGTGGAAGCCTGGATGGAGATCGCTTATTGTAAAAGCTCAGATGAAGTCCACTTACCATAGAAACTCGGATGAAGTCCACTTGCAATAGAAGTTCGGATGGAATTCGCTTACTGTAGAAGCTCGGATGAAATTTGAAAGATGGTCGACCACCATAGAAACTTAGATGGAGTCTGGTTACTGCAGAAGTCCCGCTGCTGGAGAAGCCCAAACATTAACGAAGTCCGAAAGAAGCTCAGAGTAAAGTCGATCGTGATAGGAGGAAGTCTGGAAGAGATTCGGAGAGTAGTCGATCACTGTAAAAAATTGGCTGATAGTGAAGCTCAGAAAGTATTTGGAGCAGTCCGATAGATGACTGAAGGAGCTCATTATTGGAGAAGTCCGAAGGGTACGGTAGGAGTTCGTCTATTGGAGGAATCTGGGGGACACTGTGGAAGGTCGACTGCTGGAGGAGTTTGGATGGTACTGTGGAAGCTCAGACAGTCGGAGGAGTTCAGAAAGATGCCGCACAAGGTCGGAAGCCGGAAGAGTCCTGGGAGGGTTGGCTTCTTACGAACTTCGACTGGGGTTATTTTATACCCAACAATTTCAATTTCAATAAATACATTTGTTTTATTTATTTATGAAATAAATTGATTGCATGTGGTCTTTTGATTGATAGTCTTTATCACTTGTATGTTGATGCAAATATAAATATAAATGAGCAAATAGGGAGTATCATAGGTTGAAAGAGATCCAGAGATGAAATTAATCAGAAGTACTTGTGGCATCATAGACTAGGCCATATTAGATAGGACAGAATAAACAAACTGAAAAAGGATGAGATCCTTAACTCTTTTGGTTCTGAGTCATACTCAGCTTGTGAATCTTGTCTTCAAGAAAAAATAATCAAGTTATCTTTTGTAGGATATGGAAAAAGGGCCACTGAGCTACTTCCCCTGGTACCCACTAATGTGTGTGGCTATTTGATGTGCAGGTCAGGAGTAGTTATAGCTACTTCATCATCTTTATCAATGATCTATCACAGTATGGGTTTATATTTCTAATGAGACACAAATCTGAAGCCTTTGAAAAGTTTAAAAAATTCAGAAGTAAAATAGAAAAATAAATAGGCAAACTCATTAAAGTTCTTCGATCTGATCGAGGAGGTGAATACCTTAGAAATTTTTTTTTGAGATATCTTAAGGACAATGACATAGTCTCTCAATGGACTCCTCCAGAAATACCTCAGTAAACAGGATATCCAAAAAGAGAAATAGGATCCTATTAGATATAGTCAGGTCCATGATGAGCTTCATTGATTTATCTTTATATCTTTGGAGACATGTTTTATTGACTGTAATGTATCTATTGAATAGGGTTCCATCAAAATCTATTCCTACCACACCATATGAGATATGGCATGTGTTGCTCCCTAGATTGATTTTGATGATTACAAAGCAGTTGAAGGGGTACCAATATTTTTTATTTTGAAAAAGTCTTTGTGCTCTTCAGGGGCAAAATTGTAATTTTACCAAAACCCTGATTTAATAGTATCATTTGGTAGAACAAAAAATTTGTGATCTATTGGTGAAAATTTTATTATTTTTAGATTTGTATTTTTGAAGTTATGCATGTTTGAAATCCATGAGTCGACCCATGAGTCAGCTCATGGCACAATGAGTAGTTTGGCACGCAGAATTTTTGGCTTGGCACAACATGTGAGTCGACTCATGAGTCGACTCTCAAGGCATGAGTCGACTCATGAGTCGACCTCTGCAGTTTTAGGCCAAAAATTATAGAACCCTATTTTCTGGTTTCTTCAACAGAGGTCGACTCATGAGTCGACCCCTGAGGCATGAGTCGACTCATGAGTCGACCCCTGAGACGAGATTTTTCCGCAACGGCTAGTTTTTAACCCATTTTAAGTATATTTAATGCTCATTTAATATGGTCTAACGGCTCTTTTTCAGCCTAGAATGTTTTCCTCTATTTCTTAAAGCTATAAAAAGATTCAAAAGGTGGGAAACATCAAGAGAAAAAAAGCAAGAGATTGAAAAGAAAAAGAAGAGCATTCAAGAGAGCATTCAAGAGCATTCAAAAGAGAGAATTTGAAAAAGGATTTCTCAAGCCAACTTTTCAGCCCTAATCAAGAGCTCATTTAAAGCCTTCAAGAAGCCATCAATCCAAGCTCACCAACTCCTCAAGCGCTCAATCAATTCTCCATCCACTTTGAGGAAATCCAAAAAGGGGCTTCTTCTCTTGAGTAAAGTGTATTTAAAGTTATATTCGCTCATTAAAGGGGATTTTCTTGTACTTATTTGTGCTAAAAATTATTTTACTCAGTTTGAGTGATTATTTTTGTTTTGGAGGGGTTCCAAAACAAGGGAAGGTTGATCCGAACCTAGAATCGGAGTGTATTGGGTTGGCTTGTACCCGAGAAATAAGTGGACTAGCTTGGGATAGCTAGTGTCAGAGTTTCCGACGGTTGTATTCGGGTTGAATACAAGTTTAGTGGATTGAAATTTCCAAGTAGGAGCTTGGAGAGTGGATGTAGGTGCAAGGTTGGCATCGAACCACTATAAATCCTTTTGTTTGTGGTGTGCATAATTACTTCTCTTTATCTCTTCATTATTTTCTTGCATTCTTGCTTTAGGCAATTAATCTTGAACTAAGGTTATTCTCCTCATTCATTTAGCTATTGACAAACATTTTTCATAAGTCATTAGTTAAGCTTAAAATTTTTAGAAACCCAATTCACCCCCCCCCTCTTGGGTTGCATAGCTGGGCAACAAGTGGTATCAGAGCCCGGTGCTCTAGCCCATCTTTGATCTAAACAATCAAAGAGCCAAAGATCTATGGCAACCCACGTCGGTACTTCTCTAGTCGAGGGGCAATCCACCAACCGACCTCCACTTTTCAATGGGTCTAATTACACCTATTGGAAAGCTCGGATGAAAATATTCATACAAGCACTCGACTATGATATGTGGAGTATCATAGTGAACGGTCCTCACACACCCACTAAAATTATAGATGGTGAGGAATCAACCAAACCCGAGAAAGAATGGGATGAGGTTGATAAGAAGATGGCCCAATTAAATGCTAAAGCAATGAATGTACTTTATTGTGCTCTTGATGCAAACGAATTTAATCGTATTTCTACTTGTTCATCTGCTAAAAAAATATGGGATAGGTTAGAAGTAACCCATGAGGGAACCAATCAAGTAAAAGAGTCTAAAATAAACATGCTTGTGCATAAATAGGAATTGTTTAAAATGGAGCATGATGAGTCCATAACTGTAATGTTTACTCATTTTACTGATATCATTAATGGTTTGAAGAGTCTTGGTAAGTCTTATACTAACAGTGAGCTTGTAAGAAAGATTCTCAGGTCCTTGCCAAGAACTTGGGAAGCCAAAGTGACTGCCATCCAAGAAGCCAAGGACTTGAACACTCTACCTCTAGAAGAGCTTCTTGGATCTTTGATGACTCATGAGCTAAGCATGAAGCAACATCAAGAGGAAGAAGTCAAAAAGAAAAGAACCATTGCCCTCAAATCCACAGCTCCTCCTGATGAAGAAACTGATGACACTGAGGATGAAGAACAGGATGAAGAGATGGCTCTCATCACTCGAAGATTCAAGAAATTTTTGAGAAAAAAGAAACAGGGGATGAGAAAGAGGCCATTCACAAAAGGAGAACAAAGCAAAGAAAAAGAGAAAGACCAACCCCTTATCTGCTACGAGTGCAAGAAGCCGGGATACTTCAAATTCGAATATCCACAACTGAAGAAAGGTCCCAAGAAGTTCAAGAAGAAGGCCATGATGGCCACATGGAGTGCGAGTGATGACTCAAGCTCCGATGAGGAAACCTCAACCGAACAAGCCAACCTGTGCCTTATGGCACACAAAAATGAGGTAATTTTCGAAACCCCTAGTGACTTTACATTTGAAGAATTGTATGAAGCATTCTATGATTTAGTTGATGAATTAAAGAAACTAGGGATGAAAAACAAAGAGCTAAAATTGAAAAATCAATCCTTATTGAAACAAGCTGAAAATTTTTCAAATAAAAAATTCACCTTGCTTCAAGAAAATCAAAGCTTAAAGAATGAAATTGCCAAGCTGAAACTAATAGTAGAAAAGTTTACCTTAAGTTCAAACAAACTCAATATGATTCTTGATAATCAAAAAGCCGTATATGATAAGGCTGAACTTGGCTATAACCCCTTGAAGAAACAAAAATATCTGAAAAATATTTATGTAAACTCTTTAAGTAACAAGTCTACCAATATTACTTATTTCAAATGTGATAGAGTAGGACATAAGTCATACACTTGCTTCTTTGACAAATCTGCAAACTCAACTATAAAGAAAATATGGGTTCCAAAAGGAACCATTTTGACTAACCAAAAAGGACCCAAGAAAGCTTGGGTACCTAAAACAAAAACTTGACTTTTGCTTGTAGGTGTGTCTAGCATCCCAAGGAGGAAACAAAAAATGGTATCTTGACAGTGGATGCTTGAGACACATGACTGGTGGTGAATCACAATTCATCACGCTTGATGCTAAGGATGGAGGGATGGTCACCTTTGGAGATAATGGCAAAGGAAAGATCATCGGTATAGGTAACATTGGTATCACTCTCTCCAAATATATTGAAAATGTTTTGCTAGTTAAAGGTTTAAAGCATAATTTACTAAGCATTAGTCAATTTTGTGACAAAGGGTATAAAGTTGTTTTTGAATCATCTGTTTGCATTGTAACTAGTCCTATTAACGATGGCATTAAATTTATTGGACATAGACATGGCAATGTTTATATGGTAGATTTAAATGATTTAGCCAAAATAAACATGCAATGTCTAGTATCCTTGAATGCTAAAGTTAATGAGACTAGTTGGCTTTGGCATCGTAGACTTGCACACATTAGCATGCACTCTCTTTCAAAATTAATTAAGAAAGAATTAGTTCTTGACTTGCCTAAACTGAATTTTGAAAAAGATAGAATTTGTGATGCATGCCAACTAGGTAAACAAACAAGAGTTTCATTTAAATCCAAAAATATTGTTTCAACTTCTAGACCTTTAGAGCTTTTGCATATGGACTTATTTGGACCAACTAGAACCACTAATCTAGGAGGAAAATGATATGGTTTTGTAATTATAGATGATTACTCTCGTTTTACTTGGGTTTTTTTTTTAGCACACAAAGATGAAACTTTTCATATTTTCACTAAATTTTACCGAAAAGTCACTAATGAAAAAGGATTTTCAATTCAAAATATTCGAAGTGATCATGGAACTGAATTTGAAAATCAAGACTTTGAAAACTTTTGTGATGAAAATGGAATTGGCCATAACTTCTCTGCTCCTAGGACACCCCAACAAAATGGGGTAGTTGAAAGAAAAAACAAAACCTTAGAAGAATGGCCCGTACCATACTTTGTGAAAGCAACATTCCAAGATATTTTTGGGCGGAAGCAATTAACACAGCATGTTACATTTTAAATCGTGCCTTGATTAGACAAATTTTAAAGAAAACCCCCTATGAACTTTGGAAAGAAAGAAAACCAAATATTGCATATTTTCATGTTTTTGGGTGCCGATGTTTTGTGTTAAATAATGGTAAAGAAAGACTTGGTAAATTTGATGCAAAATCAGATGAAGCAATCTTTCTGGGTTACTCCTCCACTAGTAAAGCTTTTAGAGTTTTTAACAAAAGAACTTTAGTAGTTGAGGAGTCCATACATGTTGTTTTTGATGAATCTAACGATCTTCCTTCAAGGAAGAATGAGGGTGTTGATGATGCAGATCCTCTAATAGAAGGAATGAAGGAGATCACTCTGAAAGATTCAACAACTCAAGAGGACGAGGAACAAGAAGACAAACAAGATGAGAGAGGTGAAGAAATTCAAGAACAACCTCAAGGTACAAATGACCTACCCAAGAAATGGAGGTATGTTCACAATCACCCTAAGGAGTTAATTATTGGTGATCCTATGCATGGGGTAAAAACTCGTTCTTCACTTAGAGATGTATTTAATCATTGTGCTTTTGTATCTCATCTTGAACCAAAAACTATTGAAGAAGCTGAAAATGATCATAATTAGATTAATGCAATGCAAGAGGAACTTAATCAATTTGAAAGAAATAATGTTTGGACTTTAGTATCAAGACCTAAAAATTATTCAATAATTGGCACAAAATGGGTCTTTAGGAACAAATTAGATGAACATGGTAATGTGATTAGAAATAAAGCAAGATTGGTTGCTAAAGGATATAATCAAGAAGAAGGAATTGATTTTGATGAGACCTTTGCACCTGTTGCTAGATTAGAAGCCATTAGACTTCTACTTGCATATGCTTGCTTTATGAAATTCAAATTATTTCAAATGGATGTCAAAAGTACTTTTTTAAATGGATATATTGCTGAAGAAGTCTATGTAGAACAACCCCCGGAATTTGAAAATCATGCTTTTCCTAATCATATTTTTAAATTAAATAAAGCTTTATATGGATTAAAACAAGCACCTAGAGCTTGGTATGATAGGCTAAGCAAATTTTTACTAAATAATGGTTTTTCAAGAGGTAATGTAGATACAACCCTCTTTATTAAAAGAGATCAAAATGATATATTAGTAATACAAATTTATGTTGATGACATAATTTTTGGGTCTACTAATGAATCTCTTTGTCAAGACTTTGCTAAGCTCATGCAGGGGGAGTTCGAGATGAGCATGATGGGAGAACTTACCTTCTTCCTCGGACTCCAAATCAAACAAACAAAAGAGAAAATCTCCATCACCCAAAGAAAGTACACCAAGGAACTACTCAAAAGATTTGGAATGGAGAACTCCAAACCAATTGGCACACCCATGAGCCCCTCATGTAAGCTTGACAAGGATGATGAAGGTAAATGTGTAGACTTAAAATACTATAGAGGTATGATTGGCTCTTTATTATATTTAACTGCAAGTAGGCCTGATATCATGTTTAGTGTTTGTTTGTGTGCTAGATATCAATCTAATCCTAAAGAATCTCATTTGAATGCTGTTAAAAGAATCCTTAGATA
Source organism: Elaeis guineensis (assembly GCF_000442705.2). Taxonomy (NCBI): domain Eukaryota; kingdom Viridiplantae; phylum Streptophyta; class Magnoliopsida; order Arecales; family Arecaceae; genus Elaeis; species Elaeis guineensis. The sequence continues at coordinate 16,232,047 of NC_026008.2, read as the reverse complement.
CTTGAATGGTACTCAAACTCTAGGGTTATGGTACTCTAAGGACTCTCTAATTGATTTATTAGGATATTCAGATGCTGATTTTGCTGGATGTAAATTAGATAGAAAAAGCACAAGTGGAACTTGCCAATTTCTTGGAGTTAACCTAATCTCCTGATTTAGCAAGAAACAAAATTTGGTAGCACTGTCTACGGCTGAGGCCGAATACATTGCAGCCGGAAGTTGTTGTGCTCAAATCTTGTGGATTAAGAAACAACTCGAAGACTTTGAAATCAAACTTAATGAAACACCAATAAGGTGTGACAACACAAGTGCCATAAATCTATCTAAAAATCCAATTCAACACTCAAGGTCCAAACATATTGAAATAAGACATCATTTTATAAGAGAACATGTTCAAAACAAAAATATAATTCTTGAATATGTTTGCACTGAAAATCAATTAGCTGATATCTTTACAAAGGCCCTTAGTGAGGATAGATTCTGTGAAATTAGGAGAAATCTAAGAATTCTTGATCCTTATGCCTAAATATTTCTCAAATTCTAAAGATTTGATGTCAAAAATTCTTTGAGCTCAATTTTTATCATCTCTCTTGGTTCTAAATGCTCAAGATTATCATTCTCACAACTTGTCATTGAGCAAAATTCCTTCTCCCAAAATTTTAAATTTTTCTGGAATTTATTCATATTTTTTCTAATTTTTTTGAGTTTCATGAGTCGACCCCCTAGGGTCGACCCTAGGGCATACTTGAAATTATTGCCAACTTCCCATGGGCTCTTTCTTTTAATTTGAAGCCTGTTCATGAGCCGACTCATTCTCTTCGTCTTCCTCCCTCCAAGAACCGTCATCCTCATCCTCATTCTCTCCAAAGCCAAGGATTTAGCTCAAGATTGTTCTTCCTTCTCCTCTCCACCACAAATCACTGCCTAGGAAAGGAGATTTTCGTGTCTTTTCCCTTTGATTGAAGCGGTTGGAGCATGCCCTAGCCTCCACCGTTCTTCTCAAAACCGCCTCTTCTCTCCGCCAAAATCTCTCTCCATCCTTTTGAAACCCTTCTTCTACTCATCCACTTGATCCTTCGAGTCTCTCTGCCTGCTGCTGTGGTGAGAATGGCTCCAAAGATGAAGCTCCCTCAGAGAAGAAAATCGGTCCGTGAGCTAGAATAAAATATCCGCAGAAAAAGGCAAGCTGCTCAGTCCTCCACTGCTCCCATTCCAGCTTCTGTGTCAGCTCAAGGTCCCTCTCAGTCTCTCCTTAGCCCTAGTAAAATCCCTCTATCTGATAGGAAGGTTGAAACCGGAAAGAATGTAGATTTTAGATTCTTTAAAAAAGAGGGTTTCACCTTTGGAACAAAGATAAAAAACCAAGGTTGGGGTTTCTACTGCTCTCTTAAGGAAGTCACTTTTGTAGACCTGGTTAGAGAATTTTATCAAAATCTGCATTATGGCAATGGAACAGTGACTTCTACAGTTAAAGGAGTTGATATTTGGCTGGATCCTATTATTTTGGGAGAAATACTACATTTGCCCTGTAAGGGATATTCTTACATGGAACTCCCAGTGAAGAAAGAGGGGATCAGTGTAATTCTAGGAGGTACCTACTCGGGAAGTTTAAATAAATTGGAAGCCAAAATTTTATCAATTGAAATGAGGATCTTACATCAATTAGTGACAAAGCTCTTCTTCCCTAGGAGTGGTAGGCATGACCTCCTTTCTGGCAGAGATATTTGTATAATGTTTCATGTGATCACTCAAACCCCATTAAACCTCCCTGCATTAATGATTGAGGCCATGAGAGAGACACTGAACAGATCCAAGGCACATCTGCCTTTTGGTATGGCCCTTACTCTAGTCTTCAGGAGGTTTGGAGTCAGTTTTGAGGGGGAGGCATCTGCTAAGCTTTCTCATGTAGACACCATCAACCAACATACTCTGCACCGCATGGGATTTACTAAAATTGATGGTGGTTGGATCAAGGGTTCTAAGGAGAGAGCTGAGGACAGAGTAGAAGATAGAGCTGAAGAAGAAGAAGGTCCCTCATCTCCTCCCTATGACTTCAGGGCAGCATCTCCAGATATCCAGTTCATTCCTGACCCAGAGGCTGGCCCTTCAGAGTTCTCTAGGAGGCACACACCAGTACATCAACCAGAGAGTAGAGCACCTCCTTCAGAGTTCAGATTGGCTGATGATCAGATCGAGCAGATATCTCAACGTGTGGCTTCCTTACTATCTCGACAGTGGAGCACTACTACATTTACACCAGGGTCCACTTCATCTGATCTGACCTTGATTCTCCATATCTCCACTGTATTTCAGTTGATCTCAGATCAGTCTATTCGGATTCAGCAGCTCGAGGACACCGTTTGGAGACTGACTGGGAGAGTTCTTGACTTGCAGGGGCAAGTCTTAGCTTTGGCCCATCCTCAGCCACAGGAGAGCTCTATTGAGGTCACAGACCTTACTGCAGAGGCTGGCAGGCTCAGAGGTGCATTGGAGGGTGGTTATGAGTTATTGAGGAGAGAGATCAGAGGCTCGAGTGAGCATGCATCTACTCAGTTCACTACTCTGCTTCAGTTTGTTTCGAGAGCACTGAACATTCTTGATTCCATTAGACTCACTCTTTCAGTCCAGTCCTTGGCCTCTCAACATTCTCAGCCTCCTAGTTCTTCTCGCTCACCTGCTCGTGCCAGAGGCAGACGGGGTAGAGGATGTTCTTCTGGTCGAGATCCATCATCTCCTCATCCTATCTCTGATGACTCCGATCCATCTAGTCATGAGCTTTACTAGATCCTAGGTGTTAGTCTCTTGTTCTTTCTAGGATCTGTATTTTGGGGCCATGTAATGACATTAGCTAGCTGACTTTTATGTTATGAAATTTGTATTGAAACAACTATGGTTTTAATCATCTTTTACTTATGCATCTACTCTTTGTAATGATGTCAATCATCTTTTGGTTATATATCTTCTCTTTGTTGAAACAACTTCTCTTGTTGATAATTCATATCTATGGTAATCTATGGCATATTTTGGTTAATGATTGCTGTATTCAGGGGGAGCAAACATTAATGATTAGCACTAGAAGTTTAAAAAAAATATATATATTAAAGAGAAAACGTATTCAGAAAAAGAGGGAGAGTTAACAATGTTTGATGATGTCAAAAAGGGGGAGAAATTAAATAAAAAGAAACCCATCAAAAGCAAAACTATAAATTATGAGAAATTAAAGAAAAAGAAACCCATCAAAAGCAAAACTATAAATTATCAGAAATTAAAGAAAAAGAAACCCATCAAAAGCAAAATTATAAATTATTAAAAGACTTGAAAATAAAATGAATGAATTAGGGAGAAATTAAAGAACAATATCAAAAGTAAAATTATTAAATAACTTAAAAATACAATGAGTTAATTGCTAAGTACAAGGCAAATAAGCAACCTTTAAAATTACTTCTTTAAACATGCTCTGATATGCTTTAAAATTTAACTTGCTCTGATATATCTTAAATTTAACATGCTCTGATTTACTCTACAAATTAATTTTTAGACATGCATTGGTACACTCAATTATTTTTGCTCTGATACTAAAACTAAATAATCAAATGAGAATGAGCAAATTTTCAAAATACAACTTGCTCTGATAACAAAAATAAATTTTCTACTCTAACACCAAAATCACATAATCCAATGAGCAAATTTTCAAATCTTTAATCAAATGGGCAAACTATTTTTGTATATGACCATTTGTATCACATGCCAAAAGAATCAATATTCTTTTCAAGCAAATGCACTTATAATGCATCCTTTTGAAATTTATGATTCACATAAATGCTTTTATTTAAGTGTTTTGTCATCATCAAAAAGCAGAAGATTGTTGCTCCCTAGATTGATTTTGATGATTACAAAGCAGTTGAAGGGGTACCAATATTTTTTATTTTGAAAAAGTCTTTGTGCTCTTCAGGGGCAAAATTGTAATTTTACCAAAACCCTGATTTAATAGTATCATTTGGTAGAACAAAAGATTTGTGATCTATTGGCGAAAATTTTATTATTTTTGGACTTGTATTTTTGAAGTTATGCATGTTTGAAATCCATGAGTCGACCCATGAGTCAGCTCATGGTACAATGAGCAGTTTGGCACGCAGAATTTTTGGCTTGGCACAACATGTGAGTCGACTCATGAATCGACTCTCAAGGCATGAGTCGACTCATGAGTCGACCTCTGCAGTTTTAGGCCAAAAATTACAGAACCCTGTTTTCTGGTTTCTTCAACAGAGGTCGACTCATGAGTCGACCCCTGAGGCATGAGTCGACTCATGAGTCGACCCCTGAGATGGGATTTTTCTGCAACGGCTAGTTTTTAACCTATTTTAAGTGCTTTTAATACTCATTTAATGTGGTTTAACGGCTCTTTTTTAGCCTAGAATATTTTTCTCTATTTCTTAAAGCTATAAAAGGATTCAAAAGGTAGGAAACATCAAGAGAAAAAAAGCAAGAGATTGAAAAGAAAAAGAAGAGCATTCAAGAGAGCATTCAAGAGCATTCAAAAGAGAGAATTTGAAAAAGGGTTTCTCAAGCCAACTTTTCAGCCCTAATCAAGAGCTCATTTAAAGCCTTCAAGAAGCCATCAATCCAAGCTCACCAAATCCTCAAGCGCTCAATCAATTCTCCATCCACTTTGAGAAAATCCAAAAAGGGGCTTCTTCTCTTGAGTAAAGTGTATTTAAAGTTATATTCGCTCATTAAAGGGGCTTTTCTTATACTTATTTGTGCTAAAAATTGTTTTACTCAGTTTGAGTGATTGTTTTTATTTTGGAGGGGTTCCAAAACAAGAGAAGATTGATCCGAACCTAGAATCAGAGTGTATTGGATTGGCTTGTACCCGAAAAACAAGTGGACTAGCTTGGGATAGCTAGTGTCGAAGTTTCCGACGGTTGTATTCGGGTTGAATACAAGTTTAGTGGATTGGAATTCCCAAGTAGGAGCTTGAGGAGTGGATGTAGGTGCAAGGTTGGCACCGAACCACTATAAATCCTTTTGTTTGTGGTGTGCATAATTGCTTCTCTTTATCTCTTCATTATTTCCTTGCATTCTTGCTTTAGGCAATTAATCTTGAACTAAGGTTATTCTCCTCATTCATTTAGCTATTGACAAATATTTTTCATAAGTCATTAGTTAAGCTTAAAATTTTTAGAAACCAATTCACCCCCTCCTCTTGGGTTGCATAGCTGGGCAACAGCATGGTAAGAAGCAGAGTCTAGGTTATCTAAAGACTTGAAGATGTCCAGTCTATATCAGAAAATAAATGGATGACAAATTAGAGAATAGATCTATTTTAGCTCATTTTATAGGATATCCAAAAGAAACCATAGGATACTATTTTTATCTTGCACAAGATTATAATATGATCGTGAGTCATCATGTCAAATTTCTAGAAAATCAGTTTATCGAGAAAGGAGGCAATAAGAGGTTAATTGAGCTTGAAAAGAAGGTCTCTAAAGAGCAACGAGCTATAGATCCTTAGGAACCCATTATTCATAAGCTAGTAGTTAATATTTCTCTACCACCTCGTAAATCTAGTAGAGTCTTCCATCCTCCTGAAAGGTGCATGAGTATGCTTATGGAGGATGTAGAGAAAATATTCTTTATAGAAAATAAGGATCATGGAGATGAGCTGAATACTTTTGATGAGATGATGTCTAATATGGATTGCGAGAAATAATTAGATACAATGAAGTTATAAATTGACTCAATACACTCGAACCAAATATACACCTTAGTGAATCCATCCGAGGACATAGTACCCATTGGGTGTAAATAGATCTACAAAAGAAAAATAGATATGGATGATAAGATAGAGACCTATATTGCTAGGCTCGTGGTAAAAGGTTATAGTCAATGCGAAGGCATTGACTATCAGAAAATCTTCTCATCTGTAACTATGTTAAAATTTATCTGCATTCTGCTTGCTATTGCAGCCTACTATGATTATGAGATCTGACAGATGGATGTGAAAATTGCTTTTCTGAATGGATATCTTGAGAAAGATATCTATATAGAGCAGCTTTTGAATTTCACATTCGATGATGCAAAGGTCCATATATGGACTAAAGCAAGCTTCTTGAAGTTGGAACCTTCATTTTGATGATGCAATCAAATTATTTAATTTCATCAAAAATGAGGAGGAACTCTATGCATATAAAGAGGTCAGTGGGAGTGCAACAGCATTCTTCATATGGTATGTGGATGATATTCTCCTTATTGAAAATGATATTCTCATGTTGACCTTGGTCAAAAGATGGTTGTCCAAAAAATTCTCTATGAAAGACCTAGGGAAAGTATCCTATATTCTTGGAATCAAGGTCTATAGGGATAGATCTAAAAGGATGCTAGGCCTAACACAAAAGCTGTATATAGAAAAAGTGCTGAAGAGATTTAGCATGAAAAACTCTAAAAGAGGACTTCTACCTCTTAGGCATGGTATTCGTCTTTCCAAGATAATGTGTCCGACCATATTTGAGGAAGTTCAGCACAAAATTATGATTCTTTATGCCTCGATCATAGGGAGCCTCATGTATGCCATGCTGTGTACTCGACCTGATATTGCCTTTGCTGTGAGTATCACGAGCAGGTATCAGTCAAATCCAAATGAGGAGCACTGGATAGCTATGAAGAACAACCTTAAGTACTTGAGAAGAACTAAAGATTTATTCTTGATCTTTAGAGGAAGTTCTGAGTTACAAGTCAAGGGTTACACTAATTTAGACTTTATGTCTGATTCTGATGATAGAAAGTCTACATCAAAGTATGAGTTCGTATGTCATTATAGCGTATTCAACTGGAAGAGTTCCAAATAACCTGTCATAGTGGATTTGACCACAGAAGTTGAGTATGTCGCTATTTTGGATGCTGCAAAGGAAGGCTTCTAGTTTAAAAAATTCATCATAGACCTTGAGGTAATGACATTGGATGCCATACTGCTATATTGTGACAATAATAGAGCCATAGCACTTGCTAAGTAGTCGAAGTCTTATTAGAAATCAAAGTATATCGAGCGGCGGTTCCAAATCATACACGACTACAACAAACGAAGGGGGTGGAGGGAGATCGAAGAAAGAAGAATTGTATTGAATGCTACACTAGGATCAGCAACTTCCAGTGAAGACCAGATGGGTCGGGCAAGAGGAAGTTGGAGGATCGGGTGGGGAAAATGGGGTTTAAACCCGTGACTAGCCCTCGATCTTTCAAGTACACTCAACCGAGGAATGGTGATCTTTCCATCATTCCACTTTGTTTGCGGATTCAAGGTCAATCTTTTTGATTGATTAACCTAAAAAAATATATCAACTTGTGAAGAGTAGACTCCACGGATAATGTGGCAAATTCGCTGACAAAGTAATTGAGCCAGCCAAAGATGGTAGTCCACCTTGAGAAGATGGGACTTAGATTATAGGCAATTGGATTTAATCCAAGTGGGAGATTATTGGATGTATATCCTAGAAGCTAATATGACTGACATATTGTAATTACTCTAGGATATAATTTAGTACTTAAAAATATTGATTTGATCAATAAAAGGATAAGTTTATTTTTATTCAAGTGTGATGTATCCTTGAGTCATCCATGAAATTAATACTTATGGTATATATTCTCAAGATGCTGAGAATTGGAGGCATGCATAATTAATTTTTAAATTACTCTTGATCATAGTACCATCATGAGGATGGTGATCAATCCGGATAGATCGGCATACAAATCACTTCCTTCGAGATAAATGAGTTTCGGTCTATAGTGTAGAGACACTGAGCGATAAGTGTAGAAAGTTATTAGAGAACAACTAGTATTGAACGTGACTATACAAGAGATCACGTAGATTTCTACTCGATCGTTAGTGATCATTTCGATGCTGTAGTTATGTGAATGATCCTTTGATCTACGATGGCACAGTTGCTCATAGTGAGGCTACTGGAGTTTGACTGATATACAAACATGGGCTCTTTGAGTCCTTGTAGTGGATGTTGACGACAGTTGATCCACGTAGGAGTAAGATATGCATCTAGATGGAATCTATTGATCTTGACAGAAAGGAGTAGTTCTATGTGATTTGAGAGGCTAAGTCCATTAGTCTGTAGTCACAGCAGTATGATTGATGGAAAAAATTTTCATGAGAATCATAATTAGACTTAAGCTAATCGAATCTATCATATGACTGATAATAAGGTTTGATGATTTATCCATAATCTACCATCTAGTTGAAATTCATGATAGAGGGAGTAAATCACATAAGAACTACACCTTGAGGTTTATTATTCAGTTCTGTCGGATTGCCACTATATACTACTAGATGTCACTAGTGGATTGTGAGAGCTCACCAAGATTATTCTGGATTGACGATCTTTGTTGAGTTAGAGTGGAATCGTTCCAATCCATCAAAAAGAGTTTCAATGATATCATGATAAAGATCATAGTATATCTCACTACCAGATAAAATTGAACCTATGGGATCACACAAATAAGGAAACTAATTTGGATTGACTAATTAGACTTAAGAAGTTCTAATTAGATTAGAATTTAGAGAAATTCTATTAGATTTAAAAAAGCCTTGCTAGCACATAGTTAAACCCAAGTCCTCTTTAAACTTAGATTTCTTATTTGATAAGAACTAAAATCAAGTTAAGTTACATGCATTAAACCTAATTCAAATTGAATTTGGAATTGGGTTTATGGAGCTTAATTGTTGGGTGCCAACATGCTTTGGATCAATCCTTCATTGTGTCATTTGATTTGATCAAATTGGATGCATTATATGGGGTGTAATTAGAGGGACCATGCCCTCTTAAATCTGATTGAGGCATGGGGCTATGGAATAGCATGGATGGGGTGCAACCCCATCTCCTTGTGTCGTGAGGACATGATGCCTTCCCTTGTCCTTATGAGATAAGGATTAAGTAATAGGTCTTAAGGCATTAACAGAAGGAGTCCTAATGAGATCAGGAATCCTCTTTAAATAAAGATTTAGAGTTTAGTTAGGACTCAAATCAAAAGCCTAAATAAAAGAGTCACCCTTTGACCTTTAGGAGCAATCAAGCCCCAAGCAATTAGCTCACAACCACCTCCCTATGCCTCCCCTCTCTCCCTCTCTTTCTCTAATGCCCAAAGGGTTGGGTGTCCACCTCTCCATGCCCAAAATCAGGTTGGCCATCACCTCTTACTTCCTCTCTTTAGTTGGTGGCTGATCTACATCAAGGAAGATTCAAGGAAAGGAAAAATACTAATCAAGGAGTTGATCTAGAGGTCCAAAGGCTGATCAAGAGTTGATCAATTGCATGTGAAGAAATCAAGAAGATCAATCCATCTTGTTCTTGCATGAATACCTGTGGAGGCTGGATGTTTGCATTGCTAAAGTTGAACATATTCTTCTTTTAGATCCAAGGTTGAAGAAAGAAAAAGTGAAATAGGTATATGATTTGATCACATAATTTTATTTTCAGATTAAAATCAACACGTTTATTTTCAGCATATGTACTAGATCTTTAGGTGGTTTGATCACATGTATATATGTTAAGATTAAAAGAAGTTTTGATCTATTATTCTGCTATGTTCTTACTTCAAAAGAGTTTTGAAATCTGCATATATCAGCACCATACAGAATTCCATCAATTTATTATAAGTTATTGAATTATCTGTCTACATGACTATGTTATATTATCCCTGTAAAAGGGCCAAAATTATGTATTTAACCTCTACGGATTAGGTCCAAAATAGATCTAAAATACTATATATAACTTCTATGAAGTCAGTCCAAGGTATTTCATTTAACCATCGCATAGTAGGTCTAGAATGCCCCACTTGACTCCTGTACAATAGGCCCAAATTGATCAAGTGCTGGAATGATCAAGTGTTGATATATAATCCACGAATTAGCAAGGTATAAAATGTAGCAAGATTGAGAGTACAAAATAGACAAATCACTATTTCGATGTTGTTAACTTCAATTTCATCTTGCTTTCCAAACTATAGTAATAACTCGAGCCTTAAGGAGGGTAGCAAACTTCCAAATTATACATAACTTATCGAAGAGTTTAAAACAAACATTGTTTTAAGGAAGAATACAAAGCACATTCAAAGGTACACAGTTTCAAGTTTCCATGAAAAATTTTTGAAAAGTCAAATATTCTCCTAAACATGTCTAATAAACTATAATTGTAAAAAACATAATTTCAAAAGAAATTTAAGATTTTTAATGTCACAATCTTCACTTTCCTCATCCAATTATATGCATATGAAGGAACATTTTGAAAGAATAAAGTTTGAAGGTTTTTAGTTTGCATTGTCATGCTAGTTCTAACTAGTGCCTTTCTATATTGTAATGAGAATAACACATCTCGATGAGAGAGCACCAGTGCAAATGTGTGCCAATGATAGCACATATCATGTACCAACAATGGCAGACACAAGTGAGAAAATATGGGGTCAATTGACCTGACAAAAAAAATTTACACACACACACACAAAATTGACCCCACACACAAAATAAAAAATTGACCCCACATACAAAAAAATTGATCCCAAAAAAAAAATTGCCCACTCACGTGCACACACACCCCTCCCCCCCCCCCCCCCCACCCCACACACATATATATAATAGCAAAAAAAGCCATGCTGACTAGTGCGAAAAGCCAACATTGACCCTACAACATTAGGTATTTATATATATCAGTACCAAAAGCCAAAATTGACTCTACTAATTTTATGAATTGACTTCATATCTCATGTAAAATTTTAAAGAAGTAAATAATAAAAAAAATACATCAAAAGAGTAATTATGACCTACATTCTCTCTCTTTAATGACTCACATATCTTATCTCTTTCTTTCTCTCTCTTTTACACTACTTTGACTTCTTTTTCTCTCTCCTTTTATTTATTAATTATTTCTTTATTTATTTTTTAATACCTTATCCCAGTTCTATCCGTCTACCTCTTATATTTAAACTTCATATCAATTTATTTTTTATACCCAAAAAAGACCACATCAAAAGATAGAAAGAGTAATTATGCATACTTTCGCTCTCTTTAATGATTCACATATCCTACTTCTCTCTTCCTCTCTTATGCAAATTTGACCTCTCCCCCCTCCCTCATTCTTTCTCTTTTTTATTCATTTTTTATTTATCTTTTAATGCCCCACACCAACCACATGGTCTCTATCTATCTACCCTTATATTTAAATCCCATATCAATTTATTTTTTATATCCTAATCAATCTAATTACAATTGAAAATTATATGTTCTTCTTGTTTTTCTTCTCAATCTAAATTACATATGTCTTTTTTAGTTTCTTTTTTTTTTACAACATTCTTTTAGTTTTTTTCATCTCCTTCTTTTTTTTTCACTTATATCAAATATATATGATTAGATTAATTTTTAGTTAGTCATTATAATTTTAATATTTAATAATATCTAAAATTTTCATATGATATTTTTTTATAATATTTATTATAAAATATATTTAAAAATTATATATTATTATTTTTTTATATATTTTATTATTTTTAAAAAATAATATTTTATTATATTGATCTCATAAAGTAAAATTTTTAGATCCGCCACTGTGTTCCAACTAGTACTTTATGCCAATATGTAGTAACATAGTCTGAAACTTTTAGCATTTTGAAAAAAATATGCATTTCATCAAAAAGAGGTGTTTTATAAGATATAATCCATGATTTTTAAAAAAAATTAATAAATTAGAATAAGTGTATATTTTAAGGATATAGAGTTAACTCTCTATGTAGAGGTTAGCTTGATCTAATAAGCAAACCCCTTCAACTCAATCCAGTTTCTCTAACATCAAACAATTATAAATAGCCTAAAAATATCAAAATTTATTCTCTAGATCACCAAGACTAAGCATCTTATCAAAACCCATGCAATTTCCTAATTTAGTTATATATTCGCTAAAAATTCAATGCAAGATATAGAAATTCATAATTAATAAAATAAATTATAAAGATTGTGAAGCTCAACTAGAATATATATACATACAAAAGAGCTAATTTATGCCTGATTTTAGCCAATGGAGAGGTCCCGACGAACATTATTGACCTTAGGTTTAGGTTTTCTCTAAGACCAAAAAATGGTCCATAAATATTGAAATATATCATAAAAATTTTGATGTTTATTTTATATAACCTTTAGAATTATATATATGTGACTGTTGCTGGAAGCTCACTAGAGTTGACTAGTGAAACTAGCTGGATTTTCTTTTTCTAGATCTTCCACAGAGCTACAATATTCAATTAAATTAATGATAATGAGGTTCAAGTTTACCTTGATGAGGCCTCTAGCTGGAAATCAGGACCTCGAACTTAATTTCTCCATATCTAAGGTATCAATGACTTCTTATTATTCATGGAGATAGGAACTAGTGTTAGAGAAAGGTAAGAAGAAATACAATAGAGAGGGAGAGAGAGAGATAAAAGATAGATCTTACTAATTAGATAGAAAATAGTAGAAAATTGGAGAAGAGAAGAGAGAAAGACAGGTGACTTAGGGGACAAAGTGACAAGGGAGAAAGAGATGGGGTGTTGGAGAAGGTAGATTAGGGTTAAAGAGATAGAAATGGAGAAGAGAAGGAAAGAAGGCAATAGATTATAACAAGTGGTGGTGGAGTAATGGCAAATGGTAGTGGCTGCACTTGGGTGAAAAAGAAAGGAAAGTGCTTGAGGCAATTGCATGAGAAGAAAAATGATTAGGGGTGGTGTGGCTAGGTTCCAAAAAAGGAAGGGGCCTCAGCAAATTGGTTTGGCTAGATCCAAGACCAAGCGAAGATGGACCTAGGTTTCTTCCCTTTTTTTCTTTTTTTTTCTATGGTGGGTGATTGCAGTTATTACATACTCGACCCCTTAAAGAATTTCGTCCTCAAAATTTACAAACCTAGATACTCAAAAAGCTAAGGTTACTTGATCCTTGTTTCATCCTTAAGCTTCCAAGTGGACACTTCGACATAAGGAATAGTATGCTACCTTAAGGTTTGATAGAGAGTTTGACATAAGGAATAGTATACTCAACAGTCTTCAATGCTTCTATTTTAAGAATTGAGTATATTGGTTGACTCTTGATTAGCTTGGATAGGGTGTTTCTGATGTTTCATTGAGCCATCAATAATGTAGAATGCTCTTAAAATTTAGTAACCCTTTGCTCATTAGGATCTATTTAAATCTGTCATAAGGAATTGAAGTCTGTCAGAGTGGATCAGGGTCTCAAGATGTGAAGCAAAAAGGAGATCAAAAATATGCCCAAGAAAGAAGGACACTAGGAGGGGTTAGGGACCTCGAGGTGCCCAGAAGGGCAAGTGAAAATTGACAACAAAATGAAGGGCAAATTATCCTACATAAATCCCCACAATCCACTAAATCTTTCTCATTGACTCTTCAACATGGGGCCTGAAGTGCACAAATTGTCCTGTCTGGGAAGGCCAATCAAATACTGAGGTGATCCGATCAGGAAGAAAAAAACTTTCTGCAACCCACTTAACTCAAATCTTATAAAGAAAGGTACAAGAAGAAGAAGAATTTTGAAAAGTAGAGCTCAAGTCCCTTTGCTTTCTTATTTTTTATTAAAAATAAGATATATATCCTTTATTCATAATAATGAGGTATATCCTTATACAATTTAGTTATATTTCTTTTGTTTCTAAATAAAATTTTATCCTTGAATAATTTTAGTCAGACTGAACATCCAAGTTCTAGTTGGATTCTTTTACCTAAAATATGAAGGAATGACTGCACGCCCAATCGATCAGATTAGGATGCAACGGACTTCAAAATTTTTTTCTCGATCCAACGTGCGATCAGATCAAGACCAGATCTCGATCATGGCCTGATCGATCATGCATCTAATATTAAAAATATAAAATTAGAGATTTGAACTACTTTTAATTAGATGATAATCATATCACCTTGTGTGGGTAGACGAACTCTGCAATCCGATGATCCATAGATTTTCAAGGTTCGCTGTTGGGCCGCGCATGTGTCCAGCCTCTACAGATATCCACTAAGACTCGGACTATGATATTTTCTTCTTGATCAATCCACCTACTCCTACACAGATCAGCAAACTCCTTGGTCTGCTTTTAATCTGATCTTCAGCAGAGCTCCGATCAGCCTTCTTGCTTTTTCGTGCAGATTTAATAGCTTTTGATGCTTAGAACCCACCAAATTGAAAGGAATATGCCCTATAAGCCAATCAAAATTTATATTTTGATATATTTTTTTTATAATCTTTTTGACTCATGTCACACTTTATGAATAAATAAAAAATATTTATTTCTCCTCATATACTATATCTTATCTTTGTAATAATTATGATGAACCCATAAATCAAGGTAATAATTTTAGAATTATGATGAGATCATACCTATAAGATCTAAAATTTTGATTTAGAATATTTTTAGTCATAGGAGCATTGAGTAGGGGATCAATGTTCTGAATAGACTAGCACATCTTATGTATGCTCAATGGTGAGAGTGGCTGATCTCATAAGCCACTTGTGTAAGACACTAATATAGAGATATGGATGCTCAATAGAGAATGAGATCACTAAATTGATCCGACTTAAGAAACATCTTATAGAATCTACTTACCTGTCGATGATGTTTTCTTGTAATGAGAGTTGTGCATATAATCCTTTGACTTGAGACTACCATAGAACCTTGTATACATGAATCCATATTTTGATTTATACTCATTCATGACTTAGTCATGTATAGGGTATTCTGGATATGGTGGATTATACATGAAAGTTGTGAGTAGGTCAATATGAAATCGATCACTCCTAGTAAGAGGAGATCGTATCCTACTTACTCTAATCATATGATGATTCAAGAAGACTTTGATCAAAGAAGAATAAAAATTAGAAAATATTTCTAATGTTTTATTAATCGAATCATCATTATAAGATTGAGAGAGGTATGAATATGAAATTAGATTTGACATGATTTCATATCCATAATCATACTCGGGATGTAGTGAGATCGCAGGATTGAATTGCACGGTAACTTACCACAGAAGGATATTTTTGATATTTCTATCAAAATTTTATTTCTTTCGGATAGACATGATATGTTGCTAGATGTCAATCTTGTCTTGTAAGTTTGATCTAATTAAAGAGTTTAATTTGATCATGTATTAGAAAAAGTTCTAATTATTGAACTCGAGTTAGCTCAATCAGACCTAAATCGGCTAGATTGGATTCTAATCAAATCAGATCAAGTTGCATCTGGATCTACTGCTGGCTAGATATGGAATCCAATGAATCACACATAAAGAAAATTAATCAAGAGTCTAATTAGATTGGATTATGTTTGTAGGATGAATATGCTAGCACATGTTGCAAACCCTAACTCCTAGTTTCAAATCGGATTAAAAATTGGTTCTGGATTGGGCTAATTAAATCTAATTAAACTCAAATCTGATTTGGGTCTAACTTGGGCTAATCTTTGGCTGATTGATTCAAGGTTATTGGCACATAATTTCTGGCTTTTACATCCCAAAAAATTTTATCTATTTCATGGAGAGTTTCAAGTGTGCTCAGATTTGAGATTGGCGTCCCATGGGATGGGATGCCCCTTCCTAATGTTTATCTACTTTGGTTCATGCTAAAAATACTTGAGGTGTGAGGTGTTTTGGTCAGCCATCTGATGGATTGGTTAAGTGGATAAACATAAGAATCAAATTTGAATTTGGTTCAAACCCTAGCTGCACCCTAATCCATGCGCCACATAGAGTCCAATTTGTTATGGTTCCTTAAATTTATTATACGCCAACCTAATCTCAAATTTTTTCTATGCCTAAACCAGATTGGCACCTCCAATGATAGCCCTTGGATGGGTTTTCATGCACAGATCAAGGGTGGAGAAAAATGGGTGCTCCGTAGAAAGGTTCACGACCTTTCGAAAAAAATTTGATGAATTAATTCTGAAGAGTCCTTCTGCGTGAAGCGACTCTTGAAAATAATTCTAAAATTTTCCACATATCATAGATGCTTGGACCAATGTGAGATGCCTAGACCGATGTGAGATGAGCATGAGATATTGTGTGGAAGGGCACGAGTTGAGTGGATAAGCATCTGATCTCTAATTATAAATAGGGATGCGCATCGGAGTATTCCATTCATCCGAAAGCTCTTATCCTTCCTTTCTTACATAATCTCCTAGGTGTCTGAATTTTTCTCTTTCTTTCCTTGTTAAGACCAAGTCTAGATTAAGACAAAGGGTCTGCTTTAGGACAAAAGCTTAGGAAGAGAAAAAGGAAAGGCAAGGAGACTAGAAAGGAGGAAAAGAGAATGCCAGGGAGAGAGGAAGTCCTGCAGTAGTGCTGCCTGAAGAAGTTCTTAGAGTTAGATCTTGATCAAGGTCCTGTGTGGATCAATGTTAGATGGCAAACACTTTGGCGCCTAGTGGAAAGATCGAATACCAGCTTCTTCCTATCTACATCAGCTTTAGGTATGATATCTGTCATCACCATATTTGTAGTTTATATGATTGAATGTCATCAAGGGGTTCCTAGGTTTAGGGTTTGAATAATTTAGGATTTCATCATACTATAAAAAAAAATTAAAATCCCTTATGCTTTCACGGTGTATGTTATTATTAAACCCTATAGTGGTATCAGAGCACGACCTTGTTTGGCCCATTCATATGTTTATATAAATGCTCATAGTATCAAATTGCAGCATGCTATGAATTGTGCTATAATCATGTTTATGATTATGTTTCCAAATGATGATATGAATTAATGCATATTTGATTCTCCTCTCCAACATTCTAAGGTTGTCCTAGCATAATAAGGTTATGCTATAAGGTTGTCCTAGAATGATGAAAGTTTATATGTTACATCGCACAATTTAAATATTTAACATTTATATGCATTAGCATGCATTAGTGTCATAAATTCGAATGTGCATGAGACCAATAAAGCCCTTATTTAAATTATACTAAGTAGTAGTGATAGCAACTATAAGCTAACTGATTCTTGAAATGAATAATCGATTGGTGTCTAAGGAGTGTTTTAAGTATGATGGTTCTTTAATTGATTCCATTCACTGGCCTGGTCAATTTATTGATGTCTTAGAAAAGCAATAGGGGGACCCCCACCAATCCTGTTTAACACTTTTCTGACTAATTAGATTAATTTGAATCTTGAATTCGGATTGCATGATGTTGAAAATCACTACTTATGGCCTTCCTTCATGCTGGGTCAATGTTATATCGAGAACCATAGCAGATTTATTGTGTTACCATAAGGCTTGCTATAGAGAGTGATGTAATATAGTCCTGATGCATAGAAAATACTTATGGCAATTTTGGGTATGATGCTTTGTTGTGTTACCACAAGGGCTGTTATATTCAAATTTGACTGTATGAAAATGAAGGGTCTTATTTAACTAAAATATTATAGTTTGTTGTATTACCACAAGACTATTAATATTTTAGAGGTCAAGTTAAAGTTGGGAATTGCATGAGATACAATTGGAAAGAGTTTCCTATCTAAGAACTCATCAGAATTTGTTGCGTTACCACAAGATCTTTATGAGGAATTAGGATCTCAATACCACTAAGATAAATATTTAGTGTGTCCCGTTCATCGTAGAAGAAGGTTATGATGTTTGATAAAATAGTGGGAGACACAATTAGACCTAAGATCTTATTTAATTATGTATGTCATCATAAGTTGTTTACTTATATTATATTTTTTATTTAATGTAGATTAAATTCTACAAATGGCATCTTTATTATCATTATGAGAAATTTTAGATTTTAACAATTGATCAATCCCAATTATGTGGACTGTTTGAGGAATTTAAAAATAGTGCTCATTCAGTAGAAATTTTCATATATTCTTGATGTCTTTGAACCAGAGGAGGTTGAGGATGATGCCACTAAGGAAGAGGTATCCATATATAAGATGTGAAAGAATGATAGTTTGAGTGTCAAATATATCATACGGGCCTCTATGAGTAATGAATTAAAGAGGCAGCATGAGAGCATGGATACTTAATCCATACTCCTAAATTTAAAGGAGTTATATGGAGAATTGGATTATTCCATGCTAGAATGATGGAAGGGTCATCCGTACAAGACCATATCTTTAAGGTCATTGACTTGATCACTAGATTGGGACAATTGGATTTTATGATGGATGGAGAATTGAGTCAGGATTTGATCCTATAATCTCTTTCTAAATCACTCACTCAGTTTATTTTGAATTATCACATAAGCAAACTGAATACCTCTTTGCCTGAGCTATTAAACATGCTCAAAACAGCTGAGGGCCACATTAAAAAGGACAAGACTCTAATTCTTCTTATGGATAAGACCTCTAAGAAGAAATAGGCATGAAGGGTTCAAAGAGATGATTGAACCCTAAAGATGGCAAGATGAAGAAGAAAGAGAAGAAAGCCTCCGAACAAAGTACTTACTTTCACTACAGCAAGGCAGGACCTGGAAAAGAAATTGTAAGGTTTACCTTGCATCTATAAAGGCTGGTGCAAGCAATGCACCAAAAGGTATGTATGAGATACATATAATTTTATCATTAAGTTTTTCTAATTTGATCTCTTGGGTATTGGATACCATCTATGATTCTCATATTTGCAAGTCATTTCAGGAGCTGCAGAAAATTAGAATTTTGAAGAAGGGTGACTTCAAGCTCTAGGCGCTGGAGGAGAGTCCATCCAAGTGGAAGCTGTGGGGACATGTATCTTGAAGTTACCTTCTGGAAAGATCTTAGAGATAGAAGACTATTATTATATGCCTAAAATTATTATAAATATTATTTTTGTACCATTGCTATTGCATCAAAGATATGAAATAAATGGAAAAGACAATAGTTGCTTAATTTTTTTTTAATAAAATTTTTTGTCATGGCATGCTGAATAATGATCTTCTGATTCTATCTCTTAATGACAATGTATTTCATATTGATGAAAGCAAAAAGTGAAAGAGAGAATGATCGCATTCGTAGGCATCAAAAATAAATCACTAACTTAAAACTATGTAGATAATAGTGAGTTGGGATCGAATCCACAGGGATCAATGAGATTATGTTTACTTTTAAGTAAAAATCCTAAGAATTTAAATTAGATCACGAAAGAAAGAATATAAATTTGGTTAAAAGAAAGCAAAAGTTCAAATTAAATAAAAATTATAATTAATAAGCAAGCAATTAAGAAAGATGTTCCAGAATTTTGATTCTATTTCTTTTAAAATATAAGTTAATTCTTTATCATGTAATTATTAAAAGTATGATTGATCTCCGATCATAACCTATCTCACTGAGTACAAATCGTAGTACCTTGATCTGTTGCTACATAGTCATAGATTATTCTAAGTATCAAATCATAAAAATAAATAAAATATCTTATAATCAGATCTTGATCATAGTCTATCTCATGACCATAGTCTACATAGCCATAGGCAATTCAAAGATCTAAATTATAGTTCAAACATGAAGCACAATTCTTGAAGTAATGAAAAAGGGATTTTATTTATGAAAGAAAAGATCATTACAATCAAGATCTAGTTACATGACAAAGAAACTAAAATATAAATATTAAAAGAAAATCTCATCACTTTTCTAGAGACTCAAAGTTTTAGCTATGCATGGTTTCTACAAACATCATCTTCATGAAAAGAAGAAGTGGAAGAAGAACCCTAGCAACCATGCTCTTTTTCTCTCTCAAAATTTCTTACAAAAGCTTTAAAATAAAAAGAGAATAAAAAGTTGAAAATGGATGCTCTCTGCTACCTATTTGCTACTGCTCCCCTCCATAAATTCTCCGCATTCCCCTTGTTTTATAGGTGAAAATTGGGCTTAAGTTGAGTTAAGATCAGATTTTTAATCATTGTTAAACTCATAGACCCCTACCAACCATCGGATATTGATCAAATGGCCTGAAAATGCATTCAAATCATCCTAAACCTAGTTGGCATCGATTCTAGCCATCGGATCAAATGTCAAATCAAATTACACCCATTGATCAGTGCATAAGAAAGCTTCAGAACTATATTCACCATCAAAATCAACCTCAGTCATTGGATCTCAGTTTGGAGCATGCTGGGCCATTGGATCATGCAACTGAAGCTTCTCTAGTTTATTCTCTCGATCGGCAACTCCCAAGATCATCCGATCAACCCCAAAATCCAATCTGGGCCACCCGTCAGTTCCAAACCTCAGCCTACTCCATGCGCCATGATCGTGCACTGGCAAAAAATTCTATGGACCGCACTATTAAATCCGTGGATTGAGCGGTCGGTCCATCGTGCACCAGCCAGCTAATTACGTTCAGGTTCAAGCCATTTCAACTTGATTTTGGACTGATTTTGAGCCCAATTTGGCTTGGATTTGAGCTTGTCTTTGTCTCTCAATTAAGGATCCATTTTGAGTCCAATTTGCTCCAAATTTGAATCATTCTAACCCTTGAATCAAGCTCTTTTCACTGACAACCATTTTTCTCGCAAAAGATCAATAGAAGCATCAATTTTTAAAAATAAAAGTGAATTAATTAATAAATTAATATTTTTATTAACATGTTTAATGTACTTATCACACCCTCCAACTTAAATTTTACTCATCCTCGAGTAAAATATGTAAATCAGTAATATGTACCAAATTATTCTTGAATTGAAAGTTATCCTAAACATTTATAAAGGCAACTAATACCCAGTTAGACCATTAAAGAGGTACTTCATTGGATTATTAATTTGACCCAATTAGTGGTTAAGTAAAACCCATAAAAATTTTTGAAGTTTTTTCTTTGCCAACTTTCCACCTCACTCTTTAAATCTTCTAACTTGCTGTGGATTTGGTATGGTATCTTTTTACAGTTTAGTCCCTTTATTCTTTTTATTTTTTTTCCTTTTTATATATTTATATATATAGTCATTGCAATGTTTTAACCCCTTAAGCTTTCTAATTTACTCTTGTAATGAGCTTTAAGTCAATGACTACTAAACTAGTTGGCTTTAGGGTATTAGGTGTTGAACACTCCTTAGGCTTACTGACTCGAGTCAAAAAGATTACGAGTTAAGACTAACTCTACAAGAGATTTCTTTATATTCTCACCTTTGGACTTAAACAACAATGCTTGCTTAGATGAAGGAGACTGATTACTCAGTGAGAAATACTAAAAATCTATTTTATTAAGATAGACTTTTTATGTACTTTGATCTTTCCACTTATACCCTCATGAAGTAGATTCTTTATTGAGATCAATGGATAGAAGGTTCTGGAATTACTCCAAAAAAAAATTTTTTGGTCTAAATCCTATCATTCATTGGGTTTTTTTAATAATTTACTCCTCAATATCTCTAAAATTATCTAGATCATTAATCAATCATTGATTAAGATGCCTATGTAACTTTAAATTGAGATAAAATTTGAGTACACACAACTAATTATTTCGACCATACTTCAGGACTTAATTAAATTAATTATCTCCTACCCCCAACTTAAATGACATTGTTTTCAATGGAGGAGAGAAATAGAATGTAATAAGTAAAAAGAAAAAAAAAAAAAAGGAGTTCACCTAGGCTAAATTTATTTGCAGTTCAATCTAGGCATTGAAGACGGTAGATGTAGGTCTCCCTCTAACTTAGCTTTAATAACCCTGAAGTAGGTCCTAAATAAACTGAAAAAATAAGAAAAAATAAAATACAAGAAATTGGATTGCTTTCCAACAAGCGCTAAGTTTAGCACTTCAGTCAGACCTCATGAAGCTCATTATCATGTATATACTAGTTCTACCAAGTTGATGGGTACACCTAGCCATGGTGGATGGTTGGATGAAGTCCAATCGATAATGGTCCATACTAAATTTTCTTGATGACATATCTTTGGATTATGATTAGTAGAAAGTGGCTTGGGTTGCAAGGTAGGTGTTGTTTCTAGTGCAAGGGCTAAGATAATACCAAATGATTCTAAAAATGGCTCCTGCTTTGTTATCCATGGTGGGTCTAATAGATCACTTAGCTTCTCTATGTCATCTACGTCCGTGTAATTCAAAAATTTATGTGAAGTATCCTCAGTAGGATTTTCAAGTCTAACTTGCTTAATGACTGCAGTACTTGGTTCTTGAGGTAGCACTTAGATTGGGCAGTCCATTATTGGTTCAGTGATTGTCCTTCTAATGGCTTCTTCATCTTCTCTTTGTATACCTATAATTTGGGCTTCCTGGTCATAGATTACTTTAGGCTCTAGGAATGGATCTTTTAACAGACTAGGAATGGCTTTTGGTCTGATGTAGGTGGGGTTTCTAATGAAGGAACTATTGGTGTGATAGAGGGAAGGGGCATTTGCTCATATTTCTTGGTCCATGGAGGAGCAAAAATGGATGGCTCTAATAGGGCATTTACTTCTTCTATGTACCCATCTATGTCCAAGTTGTCTATATCAAAATGAGCTAGACAGGCTTGTAGAAGATCTTGTGAGGGTATGGTAGGGGTGGCTTCTTCTACAAGTCCCTCTAGTATGTTTACTTCGCTAAACTCTTCACTTTGAGATCCTATGATAGCATTAAACACATTCAACCTTAACTTTTTATTTCCAAACAATACGTCCATGGCTCTTGTCCTACAGTTAATGTATGCGTTGGCTGTGGCAAGAAAGGGTCAGCCTAAAATGATTGGGATTTGGCTAGGGTCACTTCTAGATTCCATCTTCAAAATAAGAAAGTCTATGGGGAAGTAGAACTCATCCACCTTGACCAATACATCCTCAATCATCCCAAGGGGTACCTTAACGGATCTATCAACTAATTGTAAGGTAATCGGCATGGGTTTTAATTCTCCAAAACTAAAAAGTTCATATACTGAGCTCAAAAGAAGGTTGATACTCGACCCTAGATCTAACAAGACTACTTTTTATGGTCAGGCCACTTATGACATAGGAGATGATAGGGGCACCAAGGTCCTTAAGTTTGGATGGTGTGGTATGTTGGAAGACTGAGCTGGCTTGTTCAGTGAGATGGACTTTCTTGGGGATGTGTGCTTTAGATTTTCATTTTTGTGTGCACAAATCCTTCAGAAACATTGCATACGTCGGGACCTGTTTGATGGCATCTCAAAGAGAAAGGTTGATATGGACTTTTAAATAGTTTGAGCATTTCCTTCATCTTGACCTCTATTTTGTCTGAAGGTAAAGGTGTTTCTAGAGCACTTGGGAACGATACTCTAAGTACAGATGCTGAGAAAATTGGTTCATCCCTCTCCTTAGGATCTTCCTTATTGTCAGGCAATTTGGTCTGAGTTTGAGTTCTTGATGTATTGGCTCTTTCTAGGTGTTCTAAGACTTTTCTACTTCTAAAGATCATCACAGATTTAGCTTGCTCAGAAAAGATTTCATGGACATTCAAGCTTTCAGCCATATATTGCCCCCTAGGATTGCTTATGGATTGGCTGGGTAGTTTTCCCTTTTCTCTTCTACTAAACGCTGTAGCTAATTGACCTATTTGGGCCCCTAGCTTAGCAATTGATTGCGTGTGGGAGTGAAGGGTCTGAGTATTGGCTTCCAATTGTTCCAGCACTTTCAAGACCTTCTCCTCAAAAGCTGAACTATGTGCAGTGGTGGAAGGTTGTGGGGCATTTTGGTAGTATGGTCCTTACCTATATGTCGGGTCCTGATAGTTAGGTGCAGGGCCAGCCACTAGTTGTGGTCTCCAAGAAAAATTCAGATGGTTTCTCCAGCTAGGGTTATATGTGTTTGAATATGGATTGTTTCCTGGTTTACGAGCTGGTTGGGCTTGAGCTTGTTGGACTTGCTCATGTATGAACTCAGGAAATTAGGATGTAGTTGGACACTCAGTAACGAAATGAGTTGGGCTCGAGCAAATGGCACAAACATCCTGGACTTATGTGGATTGGGAAGAGTTGATCTGCCTGACTTGCAGTAATCGATCAAGTTTTTGTGTCAATTCATCCACCTTGCTGAGTTTTTATGACAATTCATCTATCTTGCTATGGATGTCTAAGGAATGGCCTACCTCATACATTCCACCTCTTTTTGGTCCCATCATGGGAGGATCTCTATGGGCGACAGACATGTGGTGTCAGAAATTTTTGCTAAGGGTCTCGAATAGTTGCCAGGCCTCATGTTCATTTTTTAGCATGAATGTTCCACCACACGAGGCATCAACCATCTGCCGATGCTTTTCGGATAGACCATCAAAAAAGCACTGGACTAGTTGCCATTTGGGTATGACGTGATGTGGACATTTATAAATTAGATCTTTGAGTCTCTCTCAAGTCTCATAGAACATTTCCCCATCCATTTGGGAAAAATTGATAATGGTTTTTCTAATCTAGTTTGTCTTTCCTATGGGAAAGTATTTCTTGAGAAATTCTCTTTGAAGTTAGTCCCAGGTTGAAATGGTTATTAAATCTAAAAAGCTTATCCAATACTTGACTTTGTCCTTAAGGGAAAATGGGAACAATTTTAACCTAAGGGCATCATCAAAGAAATTTTGGATTTTGACAGTAGAGCGTATCTTAAAAAATTCGTCCAAGTGTTTGTAAAGATCCTCATTCGACAGTCCATAAAAAGATAGTAGCATTTAAAAATGCTGGACTTGATTTCATATTGTACTGCTTCTATAGGAGGAGGCTGGATACATGGCGAGTAGGTGTAGGTTGAAGGAGTAAAGTACTCCTTCAATTGCCATGATGGATTAGTTTCTTGGTTTGGATCCATGGTTTTGACTTAGTTCGTTCTAATCATTTTTTTTTAGTTCTAGGTCTAGTGGGTATAAATTAGGTTGTAATGATCGATGTCCTAGCATGCACCCATAAGATCAATTCGAGTTCAAATTTCAACAATTTTTTTTTTTGGAAGAGAAGAGAAGAACAAGAGAAGAAAGAGAGAAAAGAGTTCTAAAGAAAAGGACCTAAGGAGTCCTAAATCTAGAGAAGATAGAAAAGAATGCTTTTAATTAGATTAAAGTTTTCAATAGCAAGCAAGTTTTGCAATCAATCCTAACTAAGAGTTATCTTAGATCTAGACAGCTCCTAACTGCCAAGGTCACCTTCGAGCATTCTAGGTAAAAGATTAGCCACCCAACTAGACAGGTAAGTGTAAGGTTGGTGGGGATCTTATCCCTAAACCACTTTTCTAGACATCATCAAAATAACTAACCCTAACCCGATCCAACTCTTAGGATTTCTTGTCCTATTGAGCTTGAGAGTCCTTAAAGGCCAACATCTAATTGATTTTAGATTAAAGTTTAGATCAATGCAAATAAAGGGTGGTGATTTGTGGGCCATGGAAGGATGATAAAATCTTCACCTTATGTTGATTAGGGTTTGTGTCCTTAAAATATTTTATAAAAATATGCAATGCAAAAAGAAAAGATGTCCAATACAAGTGAGAAGCTTTTAAGGTTTAATTAATTTCTCTATATAGATAGTAGTGAGTCAGGGTCAAATCCACAGGGATCAATGGGGTTATATTCCCTTTTAAATAAAAATCCTAAGAATTTAAATTAGATTGCAAATAAGAAAGAATGGAAATTTGGTAAAAAGAAAGCAAAAGTTCAAATTAAATGAAAATTATAATTAACAAGCAAGCAATTAAGAAAGATGTCCCAGGATTTTGATTTGATTTCTTTTAAAATATAAGTTAATTCTTTATCAAAAGTATGATTGATCCCTAATCATAACCTATCTGGCTGAGTACAGATCGTAGTACCTTGATCTGCCCCTACGTAGTTATAGATTATTCTAAGTATCAAATCATAAAAATAAATAAAATATCCTATAATCAGATCCCAATCATAGTCTATCTCGCTGAGTACGATTCATACCCTTAGATCACAACTCATCTCTATGTAGCCATTTGCTATTCAAAGATCTAAATTATAGTTCAAATATGAAGCACAATTCTTGAAGTAATGAAAAAAAGATTTTATTCATGAAAAAAAGATCATTATAATCAAGATCTAATTACATGACAAATAAACTAAAATATAAATATTAAAAGCAAATCTCATCTACTCTCCTGGAGACTCGAAGTTTTAGCTGCGCATGGTGTTTGTAAACATCATCTTCATGAAAAAAGGAAGAGGAAGAAGAACCCTGACAATGATGCTCTTTTTCTCTCTCAAAATCCCTTACAAAAACTTTAAAATAAAAAGAGAATAAAAAGTTGAAGATGGATGCTCTCAGCTGCCTATTTGCTGCTGCTCCCATTCTCTGTAAATGCTCCACATTCTCCTAGTTTTATGGGTAAAAACTAGGCTCAATTTGAATTAAGATCGGACTTTTAATCATTGTTAAACTCATAGACCCTTGCCAGCTATCGGATGTTGATCAAACAGCTTGAAAATGCATTCAAATCATCCTAAACCCAGTCAGCATCGATTCTAGCCATCGGATCAAACGTCAAATCAAATTTCATCTGTTGATCAGCGCACAAGAAAGCTTCAGAACGCTATTCACCATCGGAATCAACCTCAGTCATTGGATCTCAGTTTGGAGCATGTTGGGCTGTCAGATAGTGCAACTGAAGCTTCTTTGTTTATTCTCTTGACCGACAACTCTCAAGACCATGCGATCAACCCCAAAATCCAATCTGGGCCATCTATTAGTGCAAAACCTCAGCCTACTCCATGTGCCATGATTGTGCACCGGCAAAAAATTCTATGGACTGCTTTATTGAATCTATGGACCAAGCGGTCGGTCCACCGTGCATCAGCTAGCTAATTAGGTTCGGATTTGAGACATTTTGACTTGATTTTGGGCTAATTTTGAGCCCAATTTGTCTTGGACTTGAGCTTGTCTTTGTCTCTCAATTAAGGATCCGTTTTAAGTCTGATTTGCTTCAAATTTGAATCATTCTAACCCTTGAATCGAGCTTTTTTCATTGACAACCATCTTTCCTATAAAAGATTAATAGAAGCATCAATTTCTAATAATAAAGATGAATTAATTAATAAATTAATATGTTTATTAATATATTTAATGTACTTATCAGAGAATATATAAATAACACTTTACTCTGACATTGTCAACTTGGTCATATAAGTGAGACAAGAATTAATAAGTTATACAAAGAAGACTTCTTTGATCTTTATGATTATGAATCATTAGGAACTTGTGAATCTTGTCTTATAAAAGAAATGACCAAGACTCTATTTAGAAGATATGGAGAAAGGATAAATGAGTTATTAGAACTTGTACATACTGATGTATGTGATCCTATGACAACTGAAGCCAAAGAAAAATACTCTTATTTTATTACATTCACTGATGATTTATCTAGGTTTGGATATGTGTATCTTATGCAACATAAATTTGAAACCTTTGATAAATTTAAAGAGTATCAATGTATGGTTGAGAAACAAACTAAAAAATATGTTAAAATTCTTCGATCTGATGGAGGAGGAGAATATCTATCTAGTAAATTTCTAGATCATCTTAAAGAAAAAGAGATTCTCTTAGAATGGACCCCTCCTTATACACCGCAGTTAAATGGTGTAGCTGAAAGAAGGAATCACACTTTATTAGATATGGTGTGATCTATGATGTGCTTTACAGATTTACCTATTTTCTTTTAGGGATATGCTCTAAAGAATATTGTACATATCTTGAATAGAGTACCTTCAAAATCTATGCCAAGTACTCCATATGAGACATGGAGAAGTAAAAAGCCTAATCTTAAGTATCTTAAGATTTGGAGCTACTCGGCTTATGTAAAAAGAAATTTTGGACATAAGCTAAGTGCTAAGATAGATAGATGCTTATTCGTAGATTATCTTAAAGAAAATATAGGATACCTCTTCTACCATCCTACTGAACATAAGGTATTTGTCAGTAAGCATGCTACTTTTATGGAAAAAGAGTTTATCCTAGAAAGGATCAGTGGGAGGTAGATTAAACTTGATGAAGTTTAAGACCTACAAGTATAAGCACAAGATATTCCTCAATCAAAAGTACCCATTGATGAGGTGCAACCATAAAACACACCTCCTCTCTAAAGGTCGGATAAAGTGCGAAATGCACCTCTAAGGTATGATTTCATTATTGAGGATAATGAAGCCCACATCATTAAGAATGATGAACTTCTGACTTATACGGAAGCTATCATGAGTAAGGATTCAGACAAATGGCTAGAGGCTATGAAATCTGAAATGGATTCAATGTACTCCAACCTAGTATGGACTTTGATTGATGCATCTGAGGGTGTGACACCTATTGAGTGCAAATGAATCTATAAAAAAAAGATTGGAGTAGATGGTCAGGTTGAAACCTATAAAGTCATATTGGTGGCTAAAAATTTCAGACAAAAATATGATATTGCTTATGATGAAACATTCTCACCTGTAGCCATGCTCAAATCTATTCAGATTATACTTGCAATAGCAGTATACCATGATTATAAAATTAGATAAATGGATATGGAGACCATCTTCCTTAATGGTTTTCTTGAGGAAGAGATCTACATGTCTTATGTGGGAGAGCAAATCAGGTATGCAAGCTTAAAAAATCTACTTATTGATTAAAGCAGGCTTCAAGGAGCTAGAACATCCATTTTGATGTAATAGTCAAAGAGTTTGGCTTCATCAAAAATATGGATAAATCTTGTATGTGTAAGAAGACTAGTGACAGTGCTATTGTCTTCTTAATTTTATATGTAGATGACATACTTCTCATTAGAAATGATATCCCAATGTTACAATACATCAAGACATAGCTATCAAGTAAGTTTTTTATAAAGGACTTGGGTGAAGCATCCTATATACTTGGTATAAAGATTTATGGGGATAGATCTAAGAGGATGTTAGGCTTGTCTTAATCCAGGTACATAGATCTTGTGCTGAAGAGGTTCAGCATGGATGGGAGTAAAAGATGTTATTTACCCATGAGTCAAGACATACATCTCTCTAAGAAGATGTCTCCTAAGACATCGAAAGAGAGAAAAAGAATGAGTTCTATGCCCTATGCTTCGGCAGTAAGGTTAATCATGTATGCTATGCTATGTATCAGGCCTGATCTGGATGAGGATCATTGAAAAATAGTAAAAAATATTCTTAAATACTTAAGAAGGACTAAGAAATTTTTTTTAGCATATGGAGGATCTAATCTAAAACTAGAAAGATATTCTAACTTTAGTTTTCAATAAGACCCTGATGATAACAAGTCCACTTTAGGATATATCTTTACTCTAAATAGTGGAGTAGTGAATTGAAAAAATTCTAAGCAGTAGACTATAGCTGACTCAACTACTGAGACAGAGTACATAGCTGCAAGTGAAGCTATCAAGAAAGCATCTGGATGAAGAAGTTCATTAATGAATTGATGTCATTCCTGAGATTGAGAACCCAGTATCACTTTACTGTGATAATACTGGAGTCATTGCTCAAGCAAAAGAATCGAGGTCTCATCATAAATCTAAGCACATTCTAAGGTGCTTCCACTTCATTTGTGAAATTATCGAGAGACAAGATGTAGTCATTGAACGAGAAGATACAAAGAACAATGGCAGACCCATTCACTAAGGCTCTACCACAACAGCAGTTCGATCGCCACCTCGATTATATAGGGATAAAATTTAAGGGTAATTGGCTTTAGTGCAAGTGGGAGATTAAAAGGAATATACCCTATAAGCCAATCAAAATTTGTATTTTGATAGATTTTTTTTGTAATCTTTCTGACTCATATAACACTTTATGAATAAATAAAAGATATTTATTTTTCATCATATGCTGTATCTTATATTTGTAATGATTATGATGAACCCCATAAATCAAGGTAATGATTTTAGGGCAACCATGAGATCATACCTATAAGATCTAAAATTCTAAAATCTTGATTTAAAATATTCTTAATCATAGGAGCATTGAGTAAGAGATCAATGTTCCAGATAGACTAGCACATCCTATGTATGCTCGATGGTGAGAGCGGCTGATCTCATAAGCCACTTGTGTAAAACACTAATATAGAGATGTGGGTGCTCATTAGAGAATGAGTTCACTGAATTGATCCGACTTAAGGAACATCTTATAGAACCTACTTACCTGTTAGAAGATATTTTCTTATAGTGAAAGTTGTGCATATAATCTTTTGATCAGAGACTACCACAGAACCTTGTATACATAAATTCATATTTTGGTTTATACTCATTTATGACTTAGTCATATGCGGGGTATTCTGGATATGGTGGATTATACATGAAGGTTGTGAGTAGGTCAATATGTAATCGGTCACTCCTGGTAAGATGAGATCACATCCTACTGGCTCTAATCATATGATGATTCAAAAAGACTTTGATCAAAGCAGAATAAAAATAAAAAAAATTCTAATATTTTATTAATTGAATCATCATTAAAATATTGAGAGAGGTATGAATATAAAATTGAGTTTGACATGATTCCATATCCATAATCATATTCAGGATGCGGTGAGATCGCGGGATTGAATTGCACGGCAACTTACTACTGAAGGATATTTTTGGTATTTTTATCAAAATTTTATATCTTTTGAATAGACATGATATGTTGCTATACGTCAATCTTATCTTGTGGGTTTGATCAAATTAAAGAGTTTAATTCGATCATCAATTAGAAAGAGTTTTAATTATTGAACCCGGGTTAGCTCGATTGGACCTAAATCGGTTAGATTGGATCTAATCAAATCAGGTCAAGGTGCACCCAGGCCTGCTGCTAGCTAGATGTGGAACTCAATGAATCACACACAAAAAAAATTGATCAAGGGTCTAATTGGATTAGATCATATTTGCAGGATGAATATGATAGGATGTTTTCCAAACCCTAACTCCTAATTTCGAATCGGATTTAAATTGATTTTAGATTGGGCTAATTAAATCTAATTAAACTCAAATCTGATTTGGGTTTAACTTGTATAACCTTTGGCTAATTGAGTCAAGGTTGTTGGTGCATAATTTCTAGCTTCCACGTCCCAGACAATTTTATCTGTTGCATGGAGAGTTTCAAGTGTGTGCAGATTTGAGATTGGCGTCTCATGGGATGGGATGCCCCTTCCTAATGTTTATCCACTTTGGTTCATGCTAAAAATATTTGGTGCATGAGGTGTTTTGGTCGGCCATCTGATGGATTGGTTAAGTGGATAAAGATAAGAATCAAATTTGAATTTGGTTCAAACCCTAGCTGCACCCTAATCCATGCACCACATTGAGTCCAATTTGTTATGGTCTCTTAAATTTATGACATGCCAACCTAATCTCAGACTTTTCCCATGCCTTAACCAGATTGGTGCCTCCAAACCCTTGGATGGGTTTTTGTGTGCTGATCAATGGTGGAGAAAAATGGGCACTCCATAAAAAGCTTCGCGACCTTCCAGAAAAATATCGATGAATTAATTTTGAAGAGTCCTTCTGCGTGAAGCGACTTTTGAAAATAATTTCGATGTTTTCCACATATCATAGATGCTTGGACCAATGTGAGATGCTTGGATCGATATGAGATGGGCATGAGATATTGCGTGGAAGGGTGCAAGTTGAGTTGATAAGCATTCTATCGCTAACTATAAATAGGGATGCACATCGGAGTATTCCATTCATCCGAAAGCTCTGATACTTTCTTTCTTACATAGTCTTCTTGGTGTTTGAATTTTCCTCTTCCTTCTCTCGTTAAGACCAAGTCCAGATTAGGACAAAGGGTCTGCTTTAGGACAAGGGCTTAGGAAGAGAAAAAAAAAGGCAAGGAGAATAGAAAGGAGGAAAAGAGAAGGCTAGGGAGAGAGGAAGGATGTCCTGCGGTAGTGCTACCTGAAGAAATTCTTGGAGTTAGTATCTTGATCAAGGTACTATGTGGATCAATGTTGGAGGGCAAATGCTTGGGAACCTAGTAGAAAGATCGAATATTGACTTCTTCCTATCTACATCAACTTGAGGTATGACATCTATCATCACCATGTTTGTAGTTTATATGATTGAATGTCATCAAGGGGTTCCTGGGTTTAGGATTTGAATAATTTAGGATTTCATCATACTATAAAAAAAAATTGAAATCCATTATGCTTCCCCGATGTATGTTATTATCGAACCCTACACAAATGGCACACCCAACACTCTTGGACATAGAAGAAGGTCTGAGATCAGAGAGAGGAGAGGGAGGAGGCATGGAGAGGAGACGAGAAGGTGTGGGAATTTTCTATCTCATGAAAATCTATTTTGCCAACCAAAAGGGGACCCATTATATAGGCATCTAATTAGATCAGATGCCTTAAACTAGAAGGACTCTGCTAAGGCACGATCCACCACAAATTTTTCCTCATTTTGTCATACAAAATCATCGAGAAACATCAAATGGCATGGAGATAAGATAAGGTGGTTATCACCCCATTCAATCTCCTAGTTTCAAATTCGAACAGTTCACATTTGAATCCAAATTCAAATTCAGATAGAGGTTTATCTCTTATCCTTTAATCAAATTTGAACTCTTCAAATTCAAATGAAGATGAAGCTCTTATCCTCTCACCCTTATCCACAAGTGGTGCCACCTCTTGGATCTTTTCCATATGAGGCGCCACTCCATCTGCAAACAAAACTCATGATGAAAAATGTGGGGCACCAACCTCCCTGTCTCTTAATTCTTACATGGAAGGTTTGCTTCAAAGACTCCAACTCTTGATGTCCAAAATGAGCTTGCTACAATTTGGTTTAGCCCTATCTAATAGAAAACCCAAATTAGGTTGGAGAAAATGGATTTAACCATGTGCTAGCATGGCTTCCTTAAACCCAAAGCTAGGACTCAATTGATCCTAATCCAATCCGACTACACTTAGTCCAATTGTGTAATCCTAGACCAATACACTTATTTGTGTAACCCCATAGGTCCAACTCTTTTTGATAATGAGATATGTTGTGATCTCCATCAACAACATCATCGAAACTCTTTTTGATGCATCAAAATTCTTTCCAATTCAACCAATTAGGAATCATTGATCATCAAAATGATTCTAATTGATCTCACAATCTATCAATAACACCTAGTAGTATGTGATGGCAACCCAGTAGAACTAAATGATGAACAGCTAAGTGTAGTTATCATGTGATTCGGTTCCTCTATCGTGAGTCCCGACAAGACATAGATTAAGGATAACTCATCAAATCTGATTCTTATCATATGTTAGGATCAATCGACTCGAGTCCGATGTGAAATCCAATAGAAATACCTTTCTATTTTTTACACTATTATGGCCATGGGCTTTAGGACTTAGCCTCATGATTTATATAAGACTACTCCTCATCTATCAAGATCGACAGATCTAATCTTGATGTGCACCCTATTCTTATAGTAAGTCTACTACAGTCAATTATATCTCAAGACTGCATATGGCTAGAAGATCGAGTTATGATATAGTCAAACTATAGCAATCTCACTGTGAACAGTCGAGGCACCATAGGTCAAAGAACTAGTCACACTATCATAATATCGAGTTAGTCACTGATGAGTAGATAGACATCCTAGTAACTACTCGTATGTGGTCACGCTCAGTATCCTTGTTCCTAACAAACACTTGCACTCTCGCTTTGATATCTCCACACTATAGATTCAAGACTCATCTATCTCAAGAAAGCGATTATGCACCAATCTCTCCAGATCAAACACCATCCCTGTGATGATCCTATAATCAGAAGCAATTTATGAATTAATTATAATGATACATATCTCAAATTTTCAACTCTTGAGAATATATATCATTATACCCATTAACTCAATGAACGATTTAGAGACACTTAACAATACAAATCTGAATGAAAATAAATTTAATTTATTAATTATAAGTCAATATTACAAAATATATCCTAAGAAAGTATTATAAGTGTCGGCCAATCTGGCTTCTAGAACATACATCTAACAACCTCCCACTTGATCTAAAATCAATTGGCTACAAATCTAAGTCCCATCTTCTTAAGATGGGCTTCAATCTTTTACTGGCTCAATTGCTTCCTTAGTGGGTCAGCTATGTTATCCGCAGTGTCGACTCTCTTCACCTCGATGTATCCCTTCTCGAGGTAATCACAGATGAGGTAGAATCGTCACTTGATATGCTTAACTTCTGATGAGATTTTGGCTCTTTTGCTAGTACTATGATATCATTGTTATCATAGAAGAGGAGGACGGTATCTGATGGCATCACACCTAGCTTCGCAATGAACTTCTTGAATCAGAATGCCACCTTAGCAACTTTCGATGCGGCTATGTATTCTACTTCCATGATGGAGTCTGCAATAACAGGTTGCTTAGAACTCTTCCAACTTACAACACTATCAATGAACAAAAAAAATATTGTCTGATGTCGACTTTCAATCATCAAGGTCGGATATAAAATCTAAGTCAGTATAATCTTGTACCCTCAATTCTCCATTATCAAAGATCAGAAATATATCTTTAGTCCTTCTTCTTAAGTACTAAAGGATACATTTCACAGAAGTCCAGTGTTCTTCCCCTAGATTTGATTGATATCTGCTCGTGACAATCATAGCATGGGCGATATCAGGTCATGTACAAAGTATGGCATACATAAGGCTCCTAATAGCCAAAAGCATATGCGATCTTGCTTATGCATTCTATCTCTTCCGATAAGTTGGGGCACATCTTCTTGGAGAGATAGATTCCATGTCTGAAGGTCACAAGTTCCCTCTTCGAGTTCTCCATATTGAATCTTTTTAGTACCTTCTCAATGTACATCTTCTATGAAAGGCCTAGCATCCTTTTAGATCTATCTCTATAGACCTTAATCTCTAAAATAAAGGATGCTCCCCCAGGTTTTTCATGAAAAATTTTTTGGACAACCACAGTTTTGAAAGAAGACTGTCCTACAAGCCAATCGCATATATGCTGCGATAGAATTTTTTTTATAATTTTTTAACTCATATAATGATATTTATTATTTGATAATAAAATAGAACATTGATTCATTATTGTAGCTACATCTTATTATATCTAAGATTATGATGAACCCCCAAGATTAGAATAATAATTTTAGGAGACATGAATGGGTCATGTAAGTAAGACCTAAAATCCTAAAACCTTAATCTTAAATATTCCTGATCATGAGAGTATTGAGTTGGAGATTAGTATTTCGAAAAGACTGACACACCTATATATGCTCGATGGAGAGGGTGGATGATCTCACTAGCCACTTTTGTAGGGACACTAATATAAGGATGTGGGTGCTTAACTTATTCGATAGCCAAGTTTTGACCAATTGTATTATTGAGATATCATTCTAAATGAGTAGTATGTCATCGACATATAGAGCCAAAAAGATAATAGCACTCTCACTTATCTTCTTATTCAGACATGATTCATCTTCATTATTGACAAAGCCAAATTCTTTGACTGTCATATCAAATCGGATGTTCCAGCTCTTCGAAGCTGAAGAGAAGTGTGGTGGTTTTGTGCATGCATTTTTAAAATTTTATAGTGAAACATATATAGATTAAATAATTTAATCTACAATACATACATAGATCAAATCTAAAACTATCATACAGGATCTATGATATGAACTAATATACATATATATAAATCTAAAATCTAAAATTTAGCAAGTATAGATCATATCTATATTTAATTAGATTATATCTAAATTATATTTAGATTATATCTAAATATGAATTGAGTTCAAAACTCTACATCTGAGTGTGAGTAGTAGATCACTACATATAAAATCTATGATAGTTGATTCTTCATGATACTCAACAGTCGCACATGCATCCGGCCTCTATGGATATCCACACAAAGCCCTTGCACTGATTGATCTCTCTAGGAGTGCTAGCTTGTGAAAACACCATGCTATTGGCTGATCTAAGAGAAATATGAAGAAGATGAAAAATAAGGAGACCCTCTCCTTTTTTTTTTGGATCCACGCATCAAATCTCTACAATAGAGATCAAGAGAAGAACCCTTTCTTCTCAATTCTCCCACGCATAAGAGAGAACATTTCTCTCTTCCTTTCACACCTTTAAGAAGAACTTTTTTTCTCTAATTTTTTATGATGAGAATCAGATCTAATCTGATTTCTTATGTATAAAATTACATAGAATTCTAAGCTCTAGAAGAACCCAAAAGAGAGGTCCAAGAGAAGAACTGTTCTTCTTTCTTCTTCTCCCTTTTTCTCCTTGATCTAGAACTCTAGGAACCTCCAAACATCCAACTAGATTTTCTAGATATTTTTTTTCTAAATTTTAATATTAAAAATTAGATCTAATCTAATTTTTATCTTAAAAAAATAAAAAAAAATCTGAGAGAAGAACTCCTTCTCCAAGGCTGTGCACAAAAAAGAAGATCCTTCTTCTTCCTTCTCTTTCTCTCATTAGAAGGAACCTTTTTTCTCCAATTTTTTGCTGTAATACTAGCAAGAGGAGCTTTCTTTGACATCTTGAAACTAGTAATAAACTCTCACAAAATCTCTTCCAAAGAGTGGAGAGAAGAGGGGCTTCATGCGTGGAGTTATGGGGCGTCCAACTCCATGTTGGACGCCCCCTCCTCCCTTTTTTTTTGTTTTGGGTGACAATAAGAGGTTGGATGCCCACTTTTCTTTCATGGGAGAAAGGAGAGGGTGCGGCAACCAAATGGACATGGGATTTCTCATGGTGAGGAAAGTGGGGCATGAAGATTTCTTAAATAGATGGGTTGGTTCAATCCTATTCCAAATAGGACTCATGAATCTTGTTCCAAATCTAACTAATTCTTGGATCCAATCCTAACTAACTTAGGAATTAGTTATAATAAACTAACTAATTAGATCATAGCCCAATTAAAAAATCAATTAGGCTCCAATCCAATTAAAAAATTAGTTAGATTAAAATTCCATTGATGCAGAGATAGATTCTTCTTATCTTAATGGATATCAGGGAAGCTTTTGATAATAGTGGTTGACTAATAAACCTATTATCCAATAAGGTTTGATTCGATCAAATTCAAATCAAATTAAATTGAATCTTATTCAATTCAAAATTTAATTTGGATCCCTAAGATCAATTAAAACAAGCTTTATTATCCAATAGGGCTGCATACAATCAATCCAAAGCTAATCTAATTGAATTCAATTCAATTAAATTTGATCTAATCTCCATTGCTCAATCAAATTGAGCCAATAATAATTATATTATTAATTAATTATTCTTTTAATTTATAAATTATTAGTAAATAATTTATTACAATCTTTGCATAGGAGTAATTATCAATCATATTGATAATTAAATCCTTCAATGATTCATTATCGTTGATCAATCATTTGATCAGATAGGTACTTCTATGTGTGTGACCCCATAGGTTCGAACCTAAATCGGTAGCACAAGAATAATTTCTGTACTAATCGATGTAATCATCTAGCAATAGGATCCAAACTTTGGATAGGCCAAATGTATGCCCAGCAACACTTTAGAACCCATGTGGATATAGTTACTATATAATTCATCCTTTTGACACTCGATACTCAGTGACGACTTAGGATTAAACTATCAACTCAGAAAGAGTGGTTCACATTATGTTTCGACCTCAAAAATTCTGTGACTCCTCACTAGGACTACTTTGGCCAAAATTTTATTGAATTGAAATACAGTGATGCATCATCTTCAATTTTACTTAGAGTGGTCAATCCCATCTTGACTCACACTCAGACTTCCCAAATACTTGATTGTACCTAAAAACCTTTCATCATCGAATTAGAAATTCGGATAGTTCGGTACCAAAGCACAGTGAGTTGCTTGCAAGTCACCGAGGCAGCCTCAGATCAGAGGGATGCATATACCCATGTCCCATCAAAACAATCCTTGACAGTAGAATGCTCTAGAGGTGGTCACACTCAGTGAAATATGCTCCTATATATCATCCGTATGCCATACCCATGTCACCATATGGCTTGGTTAAGAGGACAACTAACTAATATGGTACACAACGATCTACACTCAATAGAATTATCATCTTTGTAATAATTATATCATTTGATCACGAGCAGAATTTAAAAATCACATGATAAATCTTCTTTTATCATTTTGGAAGTAGCTCTAAGGACTTTATCATAACATATAAGTTCTATTTAGAAAGATATATTCCTTATGATGAATCTGTCAGATAATATTTATCATTTTATAATTCATAAATATGTATCGAGCACAATCATCTATAATCTAGATGATTGGCTTTAAGACATAATTTCCAACAGAAGCCCGCTTCAGTCCATAGATGGATTTCTTTAGCTTGCATACTTTATTTGCCCTCTCACTTGAGTCAAATCCTTCGACTGAGTCATGTAGGTCTCTTCCTCAAGATTACCATTGAAGAAAATGATCTTGACATCCATCTGCTAGATTTCATAGTCGTAGTATGCAGCTATAGCAAGCAAAATTTGGATGGACTTAAGCATAGCCACTGGTGAGAAGGTTCATCAGAGTCAATTCCTTGCCTTTGTCTGAAATTCTTCACCACTAACCAAGCCTTGTAGGTTTTTACTTGGCCATCTGCTTCGATCTTCTTCTTGAAGACCCACTTGCACCCTATTGGGGTCACACTCTCAGGCACATCAACCAAGGTCCATACTTGGTTAGCGTACATAGTGTCCATCTCAGATTTTATGGCTTTCAGGCATCTGTCTGAGTCTCTACTCATGACAGCTTCCGTATAGGTCAGTGGATCATTATCCTGAATGATGTTGATTGAATTATCACTCTCAATAACAAAATCATATCTCAGAGGTGCTTGACGCACTTTATCTGATCTTCAGAGAGGAGATGTGTATTGTGGATGTACCTCATCCTTGGGTACTTCTGATTGAGGATCTTTTTATGGTTCAACCACAAATATTTCTGGATTGATTTGTAGATTTTGAACATCCGTAAGTTCATATTCCTCCCACTACCTCCTTCTTAGATGAATTTATTTTTTAAGAAAGTGGCATGCCTACTAACAAATATTTTTTATTCAGTAGGATAGTAGAAGTAGTATCCATTAGTTTCTTTAAGATACCCTACAAATCTGTACTTGTCTAATCTAGCACTAAGCTTATATCCACAAATATTTTTAACATATGCAGGACAGTCCCAAATCTTAAGATGTTTAAGATTAGGCTTCTTTCTTTTCCATATTTCATATGGAGTGTTTGCAACAGACTTTGAAGGTATCCTATTTAAAATATATGCAGCAGTCTCTAGGGCATATCCCCAGAATGATATTGGGAGATTAGTGAAGCACATCATGGACCACACCATATCTATCAAAGTGTGATTTTTCTTTTCTACTACACAATTCAACTGCAGTGTATTAGGAGGGGTCCACTCAGAGAGAATACCTTTATCCTTAAGATGATTAAGAAATTTACTGGATAAGTATTCTTCTCCTCGATCAAATCGAAGAATCTTGAATTTTTTTTTCAATCTGATTCTTGACCATTCTTTAATACTCTTTGAACTTATCAAAGGCTTTGAATTTATGTTTTAAAAGATACATATATCCAAATCTTGATAGATCATCTGTAAAGGTGATAAAATAGGAATATCTTCCTCTGACCTGAGTTGTCATCGGTTGTACTAGAGCTAATAGCTCCTTTGCCCTCTCTTTATTTTCAGATAATAGAGTCTTAGTCATTTCACCTATGAGGCAAGATTCACAAGTTTTCAATGATTGAAAATCATATGGGTCAAAGTATTCACCTTTGTATAACTTATTTATCCTAGTCTCACTAATATGACCAAGTGGCAGTGTCAAAGATATGTGATATTTACATCTTCTTTTTCTTTTCATATTACTTTCAATATCAAAAGTATTTTCTTTGAGTGCAAGAATTAAAAGATTATTATCATTATAATCATTGCCATAAAATTTATTAGAAAAGAAAATGGAGAATCCATTTCCCATTAACCTTATTTCATAAACTTGTTTTAATAACAAAGGTATAGAAATAATGTTTCTAATAACCTTTGACATGTAATAATAGTCTTTTAATTTTAAAGTTTTATTGAAAGGCAAATTAAGTATACAGGTTCTCACAGCCTCTATGCTAATGGATTCTTCACTTGCGCCATAAAGCTCAAGGTCATCTCTTTTCAGACCTTTGATATTTTGTAATTATTGTAATGAATTGTACATATACAATCCACAGGTGGTATCTAATATCCAAGTATCAGAGTTTGAGCTACATAATAAAAAATAGATCTATATCATGTACACATCTTTTGGTGCTATACTCGTACCCTACTTCAATCTTGTAAGATAATTTTTGTAATTATTCTTTCAATATCCAAATTTATCACAAAATAAACAGATGATATCTAAGTGGACATCTTTTGCATTTTTATTTTTGTAAACATTATTACTGACAGATCTAGAGTCAGAAATATCTAGAACATTAGAGTTCTTCTTCAATACGAATCTAATTTGCAAGTTCCTCAATCAATCCACATAGTTTGGATTGGTTAACTTATTTTTATTTATGATTTAATGCAGTGAAAATAAAGAAGTCATAATACAGAATAAAATCTACATAAATAAAGAACTATAATATAAGCAGACCACTCATGTTTGACATGGATAACTAAATGAGATCTTTTTACTAGTTATATCTCTCATTATTTTATCGAATACAATAGCCCTCTCCTATAGTAAACAAAAAATCCTAATCTAGTTTCTTAATAGGGTTGAGCTCTAATCCCTCAATGCAGCCTTGTGGATCTCACAACAAATCTCAATGAGTTCAAAGGTAGAAAAATCTATCCAATTATATTTTATATAATTCTCAATATAATCTTTGCCTCTAAAAAATACTCATAATCTTGTAGATATCACAACAAACTGTCATATTTTTTTTAGTTAAGTCGGACCCTTCATTTCCATACAGTCATATCTGAAAAATACTATCCTTATAGATATTACAACAAAATAATATATCCAAAATATGTCGTAAAGCATCTAATATGCACCAAGACAACACCACATCGATCCCCACAGTAAGCCTTATAGATATCACAACAAACCTACTATGATTTTTGATAGGATATTGACTTAGCATGAAGAAAGGCACATGTAATATTCAAAACACTCAGCAACCTTCATTCAAGATTCAAATTAATCTAATTCGCTAAAAAAATATTAAGATTGGTGGGGGTCTCCCCGTTTCTTTTCTTAAACATCAATAAATTGGTTACGTCAGTGAACAGAACCAATTAATGAACCACCATACTTGAAACACTCCTTAGACACCAACTGATTAATCGATTTAAGAAATTGGTCAGCTACTGGTTCACAACACTATGACTTAATATAATTTTTAGGAGGGCTTTAATGGTCTCATGCATATAGTACTAATAGCATGCATCAATATAAAATACTTTTTTTATGATTTTTCTTCTTGAGACATCATAGTGGCATCCCTGCACGCCATAAGAGTACTCCATGGAATAGGAAGAGAGGATCTTTAAACCCTACTTGCTCTTATGACTGGATGGCTCGGTGATGAACCCCAATCCGAGTACTTGGCTACTAAGAAAAATTCTATATCTACATATACATATAGAATCCATACATCATGCATTTAAACATAATGTTTTGTATCTAAATATATCTTTAAGACATGCTCAGGTTTGGATGTTCAATTGGGTTCAACTATTGACCCGACTTGAACCAAACCAAAAAACTAAGCTTGATCACAATCAAAACAATATTTTAACCTTTGATTGTATAAATCAAAGTAAGCTCTAATCCTACTGTTGGGTTTCGATGGTGTAGTAAAAGGGCTGGGTGTTTAAAATTTTTATTCAAAATACCTGATGCACTGAGATCCTAATGTCCAAGAATCCTTGACTATAACAATTAAAGCATAATTAAATTAAACTTGGATAAGAAGAATATTTATAGCGCTAATCCCAATTCTGGTAGAGCTTCCACTAGGTGCCCAAGTGTTCATCCTCCAACGGTAATTCACACGGAAGTTGAGCCAAGAATAGCACTCCTTTTTGAACCTTGCTGCAAGAGTTCTAGCCCCTAGAATTTAACTAGCCTTGTATCGATCAGGTTTCTTTAAGAACCTAACTCGACCCTCTTAGAATCTTCTCTGAACTTCTGAATTTTCTCCTTTAGGACTTTCTCCACCTTTGTTTGGACTGGATTAGGCTTTGTCTTAAGTGCCAAAATCTTGTCCTAAATCTAAGAGGGGATGTAAGAAAGAAAGGAGAGCAACTGAGAAAAAAATGGAAAGCAGATTGAATGTTTGGAACATGCAACACGCCACCTATTTATAGGTGTCAGGGGGATGCCAAAAGAGAAGACACGCTCCATTTCAAATGCCCTATCTGATCTACATATCAAGAATTTAAGCTCAAACAGAAGGACTCTTCAGCCTTGATATGTCGATCTGAATTCTCACCCGTGCGTGCATTTGAGGAGGGATGCTTTCGCATCCCATCAAAAATAAAAAAAATCCAAAACTTACCACATGACAAGAGGATTAAATTTTGATTTCAAAACATTAGATAAAGAAAGGGGAGACACCTCCTTCAAAAGGATTTAAATTCATGTCTGTCCACCCTCTTTTCTTATCACTACATGCGTGCGCAAGGGGTCGCCTTTGGTGTCCATTTGACCATGAGATATATCTAAAAAAATTCTAGATAATTATCCATATATAAGTGGATAAAATGAGGAATGTTATCTAATAAGTTTCATTCTATTTAAAATAAATTTGATTAGTAGAAGGACTCTCCGAATGTGAGGAGTTGCATGAGTCCATCTGCACGCATGCTAAGTATCCAGATTTCTTTCCAATTTTCAATGTCCCAAAAAATCTAAAAAAGTTACAAATCATGCTTTCAGATATGTACCAAAGGATGGAGAGTAATGTGGGCTACTACACATATCTGATTCCCAAGCCAAAATGACTCCATCCTTCTGCTCATGCAAATACGTGCACGCCCTCATCTTTTGCGCACCAAGAGTCCAACTAAGCTTGGACTCTTGGTTAGGATGCCCCACAAGGCAATGTGGCTCCTTCCAAAGCAGCCACACTCTGATCCAAATTTAATTAGCCTATGGATTAATTTGATTTGATCAAAAAATAAGATTCGAACCAAATTTGAATTTGATTCAAGGAGCTAGGGTTTCCACATATGCTAGCTTGCTTATCTGAGGCCCTAATTGGATCCAAAATTCCAATCAATCTTATCAAAAGGGTTCTTGGTCAATTTTTGTATGTGTGTGACCCATTGAGTTTCACATTTAACTAAAAATAGGTCTAGGTGCAAGTTGACCTAATTTGATTAGACTGTAATCTAACCGATTTAGGTCTAATCGAGCTAACTCGAGTTCAACAATTAGAATCTTTTCTAATTGACGATCGAATTAAACTCTTTAATTTAATCAAATCTACAAGTCAAGATTGACATCTAGCTATATATCATGACTAGCCAGAAGATGTAAAATTTAATAAAAATATCAAATATATCCTTCAGTGGTATGTTACTGTGCAATCCAATCCTTCGATCAACTCTGCATCCCATATATGTTCATGAGTATGGAATAATGTCAAACTCAAATACATATTCATATTGATTCTAATCAATCAATAGTAACTCCAATGATGAATCATTAGAAACTCTTTCTAATCTCCATCTCACTTTTGACCAAAAGATTTTTTTGAATCATCTAGAAATGAGAATTTACAGAATGTGATCTCTTCTTATTAGGAATGATCGATTCCTTGTTGACCGACTCATAATTTTTATATACACTCCATCATATCTAGAATATTCTGTATATGTCTTAATGCTATGCTTGGATATGAACCAAAATATAGGTTCATGTGCATAAGATTCCATGGTAATCTCGGGTCTAAGGATCACTTGCACAACTCCCACTTAGAGAACCATATTTGACATGCAAGTAAGGCTTCCATAAATGTTTCTTATCGGTGAGTCAATTCAGTGGACTCATATCCAAATGAGCACCCATATCCTTGTATTAGTATCTCTATACAAGTGGCTAGTGAGATCAGCCATCCTTGCCATCGAGCATACATATTGTACCAGTCTTTTCGAAACACTGATCTCCAACTCAATGCTCCCATGATCAGAAATATTTAAGATTAAGGTTTTAAGATTTTAGGTTTTACTTGCATGACCCATTCATGTCTCCTAAAATCATTGCCCCAATATTTGGAGTTCATCATAATCTTAGACATAATAAGATGCAGCTAAAATGATGAATCAATATCCCATTTTA
The DNA here is from genome assembly GCF_000442705.2 of Elaeis guineensis. Lineage (NCBI taxonomy): Eukaryota > Viridiplantae > Streptophyta > Magnoliopsida > Arecales > Arecaceae > Elaeis > Elaeis guineensis. Next base: position 16,187,805 of record NC_026008.2, on the reverse strand, counting down.
TTATCAAATAATAAATATCATTACATGAGTTAAAAAATTACAAAGAAAAATTTCATTGAAACATACATGCGATTGGCTTGTAGGGTACTTTTCTTTCAAAACTGTGGTTGTCCAAAAAATTTTTTATGAAAGACCTAGGGGGAGCATCCTTTATTTTGGAGATTAAGGTCTATAGAGATAGATCTAGAAGGATGCTAGGCCTTTCACAGAAGATATATATTGAGGAGGTGCTGAAGAGGTTCAGCATGGAAAACTTGAAGAGGAGACTTGTACCCTTCAGACATGGAATCCATCTCTCCAAGAAGATGTGCCCCAACTCATTGGAAGAGATAGAATGCATAAGCAAGATCCCATATGCTTTTGGCTATTAGGAGCCTTATATATGCCATGCTTTGTACACAACCTGATATCACCGATGCTATAATTATCACAAGCAGATATCAGTCAAATCCAGGGGAAGAATGTTGGACTTTTGTGAAATGTATCCTTAAGTATTTAAGAAAGACTAAGGATATGTTTCTGATCTTTGATAATGGAAAATTGAGGGTACAAGGTTATACTGACTTAAATTTTATGTTTGACCTTGATGATTGAAAGTCGACATTAACCAGTATTTTTTTGTGCAACGGCAGTGCTATAAGCTGGAAGAATTTCAAGCAACTTGTTATTACAGACTCCATCATAGAAGCAGAATATATCGCTACATCGAAAGTTGCTAAGGAGGCATTCTGATTCAAGAAGTTTGTTGCAGAGCTAGGTGTGATGCCCTCAGATGCTGTCCCCCTCTTCTACGATAACAATGGTGCTATAGCACTAGCTAAGGAGCCAAGATCTCATCAGAAGTTAAGCAGATCGAGTGATGATTCCACATCATCTGTGATTACCTCGAGAAGAGATACATCGAGGTGAAGAGAGTTGATACTACGAACAATGTAGCTGATCCATTGACAAAGCAATTGAGCCAGCAAAAGATTGAAGCCCATCTTAAGAAGATGGAACTTAGATTTATAGCCAATTGATTTTAGGTCAAGTGGGAGGTTGTTAGATGTATGTCCGAGAAGCCCGATTGGCCGACACTTGTAATACTTTCTTAGGATATATTTTGTTATATTGACTTATAATTAATAAATTAAATTTATTTTCATTCAAATTTATATTGTTAAGTATCTCTGAATTATCCATTGAGTTAATGGGTATAATAATATATATTCTCAAGAGATAAGAATTTGAGATGTATTATTATAATTAATTTATAAATTACTTCTGATTATAGGATTATCACGGGGATGGTGTTTGATCCAGAGAAATTGGTGCACAATCGCTTTCTTGAGATAGATAAGTCTTGAATCTATAGTGTGAAGATATCGGAGCGAAAGTGCAAGTGCTTGTTAGGAACAAGGGTACTGAGCGTGACCAAACACGAGTAGTCACTAGGATGTCTACCTACTCGTCAGTGACTAACTCGATACTGTGGTAGTGTGACTAGTTCTTTGATCTGCGGTAACTCGACTGTTCACAGTGAGATTGCTATAGTTTGTCTATGCCATAACTCGGTCTCCTAGCCATATGCAGCTTTGAGGTATAATTGGCCACAGTAGACTCACTATAGGAATGGGGTGCACACCAAGATGGAATCTGTCGACTTTGATAGATGAGGAGTAGTCTTATGTAAATCATGAGGTAAGTCCTAAAGCCCATAGCCATGACAGTGTGAAAAATAGAAAGGTATTTCTATTGGATTTTACATCAGACTCGAGTCGACTAATTCTAACATATGACAAGAATCAGGTTTGATGAGTTATCCTTAACCTATGTCTTGTCGGGACTCATGATAGAAGAACCGAATCACATGATAACTATATTTAGAGATTCATCATTTAGTTCTACTGGGTTGCCACTGCATTCTACTAGGTGTCACTGATGGATTGTGGGATCAATTAGAATCATTTTGATGATCAATGATTCCTAATTGGTTGAAGTGGAAAGAGTTTCAATCCATCGAAAAGAGTTTCGATGATGTTGCTGATGAAGATCACAACATATCTCACTATCAGATAGAATTAGATCTATGGGATCACACAAACAAGTGTATTGGTCTAGGATTGCATAATTGAATTAAGCGTAGTCTGATTGGATTAAGATCAATTGAGTCCTAGCTTTGGGTTTAAGGAAGCTATGCTAGCACATGGTTAAATCTATTTTCTCCAACATAATTTGGATTTTCTAAGATAGGGCTAAACCAAATTGTAGCAAGCTCATTTTAGACACCAAGAGTTGGAGTCCCTGATGCAAACCTTCCATATAAGAATTAAGAGACAGGGAGGTTGGTGTCCCACATTTTTCATCATGTGTTTTGTTCGCAGATGGAGTGGCACCCCATATAGAAAAGATCCAAGAGGTGGCACCACTTATGGATAAGGGTGAGAGAATAAGAGCTTCATCTTTATTTGAATTTGAAGAGTTCAAATTTGATAAGAGGATAAGAGATAAACCTCTATCTGAATTTGAATTTGGATTCAAATGTGAACTGTTCAAATTTGAAACTGAGGAGATTGAATGGGGTGATAACCACCTTATCTTATCTCCATGCCATTTGATGTTTCTCGATGATTTTGTGTGACAAAATGAGAGAAAATTTATGGTGGATCATGCCTTAGCAGAGTTCTTCTGTTTTAAGGCATCTGATATGATTAGATGCCTATATAATGGGTCCCCTTTTGGTTGGCAAAATAGATTTTCATGAGATAAAAAATTCCCACACCTTCTCATCTCCTCTCCATGCCTCCTCCCTCTCCTCTCTCTGATCTCAAACCTTTTTCTACATCCAAGAGTATTGGGTGTGCCATTTGTGTAGGGTTCGATAATAACATACATCGAGGAAGAATAATGGATTTCAATTTTTTTTAATAGTATGATGAAATCCTAAATTATTCAAATCATAAACCCAAAATTCCCTTGATGACATTCAATCATATAAACTACAAACATGGTGATGATAGATATCATACCTCACACTGATGTAGATAGGAAGAAGTCGATATTCGATCTTTCCACTAGGCGCCCATGCATTTGCCCTCCAATGTTGATCCATATTGAACCTTGATCAAGGTGCTAACTCCAAGAATTTCTTCTAGTAGTATTACCGTAGGACTTCCTTCCTCTCTCTCTAGCCTTCTCTTTTCCTCCTATCTATTCTCCTTGCCTTTTCTTTCTCTCTTCCTAAGCCCTTGTCCTAAAGCAGACCCTTTGTCCTAATCTGGACTTGGTCTTAACAAGAGAAGGAAGAGGAAAATTCAGACACCAAGGAGACTATGTAAGAAAGAAAGGATAAGAGCTTTCAGATGAATGGAATACTCCGATGTGCATCTCTATTTATAGTTAGCGATCGGATGATTATCCAATCAACTTGCACCCTTGCATGCAATATCTCATGCCCATCTCACATCGGTCCAAGCATCTCACGCTAGTCCAAGCATCTACAAGACGTAGCATGTTGAAAATTGTGTCCTAAAGCTAAATGTTTGATGATTGTGCTAATTATAAATGTAAATGAATAGATCAATAATAATAGTTATTTAGTCTTTTTCATCATAAGGTTACATCTTCTAATGAACTCCTATATTGTGATGAAGTCTTTAGGATTACTTTGATCGATAAAGGAGGATTTATCGCGTAATCCTTAAATTGATTTGCGACCAAATGATACGCTATTATTAGGACGATAGCAATATCAAGTGTAGATCGTGGTGTGCCATATGCGTTGGTTATCCTCGTAACCAAATGGTGTGGAGACACTGGTATGGCATGCAGGTGAGATGTAGGAGTACATCATCACTAAACGTGACCAAATACGAAGCACTCTGCTGTCAAGGGTAGCTCGCGAAGGGTATGGGTATAGGTGTCCCTCCGATCTGAGATCACCATGGTGACTTACAAGCAACTCACTATACATTGGTGCCAGACTATCTGGATTTATAATTCAGTGATGGAAGATTTCTTGGTGCAGTCAAGTATTTGTCAAGTCGGTACATGAGTCAAGATGAGATTGATCTCTCCAAATTAATAGGAGTTAATGCATCAATATATTTTAATTTAGCAAAATCTGAGCTTGGATAATCCATGTGATGGATCTGAAAAGATTGGAATATAATATGGATGACTTATCTAGAATTGACAATTAAATCCTAAGTCTCCTTAAGCATTAGGGTCAAAGAGATGAATTATACGGTAACCATACGCCAGTAGATTTTTGAATGTTGCTTCACCATCATTTGACCTATCCAAACATCGAGTCACCATTGCTAGATGCTTACATTGATTGGTTTAGAAATTTATTTTTATGCTATCGATTTAGGATCGATTTTATGAGGTCACACTCAAAAAAAAATTCTGACTGATCATATGGTTGATCAACGATTGAGAATCATTCAAGAGCTTAATCATCAATTCGATTGATGGTTAACCTTATACTAGTTGCAAAAAGTTATAGTCAACAGGAAAGCATTGACTATCATGAAACTTTTTCATCTATAGCTATACTGAAATCCATCTATACTTTGTTTTCAATAGCAGTCTTTCATGATTATAAAATTTGATAGATGGATGTAAAAACTATCTTCCTAAATGGATATCTAGAGGAAGATATCTATATGGAGCAACCTTTAGGTTTCACATCCAGTGATAGTGATCACAAGGTCTGCAAGCTGCAAAGGTTCATATATGGACTCAAGCAAGCATCTCAAAGTTGGAACACTCACTTTAATGATGTTATCAAAATATTTTGATTTCATCAGAAATGAGGAGGAACCGTATGTGTACAAAAAGATCAGTGGGAGTGCTGTCACATTCTTCGTATTGTACATGGTGACATCCTCCTGATTGAAAATGATATTCCCATGCTGATATCGGTCAAAGTATGGTTGTTAAAAGAGTTTGCCATGAAAGACCTAGGAGAAGCTTCCTACATTTTTGGTATAAAGGTCTATAGAGATAGTTTAAGAGGATGATAGGACTCTCACAGTGAATGTACATAGAGGAGGTGCTGAAGAGGTTTAGCATCAAAAACTCCAAGAGGAATCTTTTTCCCTTTGACATGGCATTCATCTCTCCAAGAAGATATGTTCTGATACACTTGAAGAGATCTAGCACATGAGCAAGATCCCTTATGCTTCAAGTTCACTACTTGGAGTAGGATGCACCTAGATGGAATCTATCAATCTTGATAGAAAAGGAGAAGTACTATGTGATTCGCGAGATTGAGTTCAGAAAGTCTTTGGCTAAAGCAAGTGTAAATACTGAAAAAGAATTTTCACGGGATTCACAAATGAATTTGAGTCGAGTCAATCTAGCATATTACTAATGATGGGGTCTGATGAGTTTTTCATGACCTCCATCAAGTCGGGACTCACGATAGAAGACTGAATCATATGATAACTATACCTATGGGTTCATACTTTCATTCTATTGGGTTGCTACTATATATTGCTAGGTGTCGCTAGTGGATTGTGAGACTCATCGGACATCGTTTTGATGATCGATGACTCTTGAAGGGTAGAATTGAAAATATTCCAACCCATTAAAAAAAATTTCAATAATATTATGATGGAGATTATAATATATCTCGCTACCAGATAGAATGAAACCTATGGGGTCACATATTAAGGAATTTAATCTTGAATTTGCCAATTGAGCTTATGAAGTTCTAATTGAGTTAGGGTTTATTAAAATTCTATTGGGTTTAATAGAACCATGCTAGCACATGGTTAAACCTAATTCTTCTCGAGACTTCGATTGGATCAAGTCTATAGTTTTGAACCTAACATAAATCTATTTGGGTTTAATTGGACACCTAATTGTGATCTCAAAAGGATTGGATTAAGTCAATGAATTGGCAAAATTATCTCCTCATTATCTCTTAGTGTAGTGTGAAATTATTGGAAAGAATTGGTGGCACCTTCCTCCATTTTTGGCAAGACCAAGGGGCGCCAACCCTGGATAATGTAAGAGGGCCCACACCCTCTTGTGGATGGGCATGGAAGGAGAGAGAGAGGGGCCATGCCCCCTCTCTTGTACTAAGAAATCCTAAGGGGGCACCAAGCGTTGCCGCCCCATCTACCTACCCTATATTCCATGAGGTGCCCACTTAGATTTCCTTATTTGACTGGGGTGCCCCATGTGCTTACCAAAAGAGACTGATGTCCTACCAATTAAATCTGATTTTAATAAGAAAAAATCATATTAAAAAGGTAGAAATCCTTATGAGATAAGGATGTGCCTTTTTAAGTTAATTGGTTCCTATTTTGGATCAAGAAAGGGCCTATATAAAAAGAAAGTCTCCTAGGATTTTATGAGTTAGTTATTTTTCATTAAAAACTAGATCTCTCTTTCTCTCTCTCCTCTCCATGCCACACCTTCTCTCTCTTCTCTTTCCAACACCCAAAGGTTGGGCGTCCCACCTTTCTACACGCCAAAGTTGAGGAGATCTTCTTCTACAGTGAGGAACGAGGAGAAGAAGGCTATAGTTCAAGAGTTGATTCTGCAATCAAGATCAAAATGATGATCTAGGTTCTAAAGGGCCAAGATCCTATTTAGAGAAGAAGGATCTACTATGAGATGAAAGATTCAAGGTTGATCCCAATGGATATCTGTAGAGGTCGGACACGTGTGCGGCTCAAAAATCTTTGAACCTGAGATCATCGATAGTGGTGAATTTCTATCCATGTAAAGGTATTGAGATTTGATCTCATCTTTATTTTATTTTTTAGATTATATGTATGTCTTTATTTCTAGACTTGGGTAGGATTAGATGAGATCTAATGCATATTGTGTTAAAGGGTTTAACCTGATTATTTTTTCACCGTGATTAAAAAGTTTTGAAATCTACACATGCATCCTACCCGATTTTCTAACAATGATATGCAGCAATAGCAAGCATCATCTGAATAGACTTGAGCATGGCTATGGGTGAAAAAAAATTTTCATAATCAATAACTTATTTTTGTTTGAAATCTTTTGCCATCAGCCTGGCCTTATAGGTCTTTATGTGGCCATCTGCTCCAATCTTCTTCTTGAAGACCTATTTGCAGCTAATTGGGGTCATACCCTCAAGCGCATCAACCAAAATCCAAACTTGATTGGTATATATGGAGTCTATTTCAGATTTAATGGCTTTAAACCATTTGTCAGAGTCACCACTCATAATAGCTTTCAAATAGATCATAGGATCATCATTCTCAATGATGTGGGATGTGTCATCATTCTCAATGACAAATCTATACCTGAGTGGTACATTATGCACTCTACTTGATCTTCGAAGAGGAGGTATGTGTAGTGGCTATGCCTCAACAATGGGTACATCTGGTTGAGGGTCAGCTTGTTGATTCTGGATAGATTGAAGGTCTTGAGCTTTCTCAAGTTTAACTGACCTCCCACTGCCCCCTGCTTGGATGAACTCTTTCTCCAAGAAAATGGTATGCCTACCAACAAACACCTTTTGTTGAGTAGGATGGTAGAAGTAGTATCCTATACTCTCCTTAAGAGAATCCACAAACCTATATTTTTTTGATCTAGCACTAAGCTTATGTCCATCAATATTTTTGATATAAGCAGGGCAATCCCAAATCTTAAGGTGTTTAAGACTGGGCCTCTTTCCTTGTTATATCTTATATGAAGTGCTAGAGGTAGATTTTGATGATATTTGTTTAAAACATATGCCGCGACTTCGAGAGCAAATCTTCAAAAGGAGATTGGAAGATCCGTGAAAGACATCATGGACCGCACTATATCTAATAAGGTGCGATTCTTCCTTTCTGTAATACCATTTAATTGTGGAGTATAAGAAGGTGTCCACTTAGAGAAAATATCATTTTATTTTCAATGATTGAGAAACTCACTAGTTAAGTATTCTCCTCCGCGATCAGATCGAAGAGTTTTAATACTTTTGCCAGTTTGTTTTTCAACCATTCTTTGTTACTCTTTAAACTTATCAAAGGCTTCAAATTTGTATTTCATTAAATATACATATCCAAACCTAGACTTATCATCAGTAAATGTGATGAAGTAGGAGTATCCACTTCTAGCTTAAGTCGACATTGGACCACAAACATTAGTATGGACAAGGTCCAAAATGTCACTCACCCTTTCTCCATGTCCAGTAAATGGAGTCTTGGTCATTTTACCCATGAGACAGGATTCATAAGTTTCATATAATTCAAAATCATAAGGATTAAAGAATTTATTTTTGTATAACTTGTTATTTCTTGACTGATTTATATGATCAAGTCGGCAGTGCCAGAGATATGTGACATTCACATCCTCTTTCTTCCTTTTCTTCATATTATCAACATGAAGTAAATTATCACTAAGCAATAGGAATAAAAAACTATTATCAATGAAAGTATTTTCATAGAATTTATTAAAAAGATAAATAGAACAACCATTGTTCTTAGCTTTTATTTCAAAATCTTATTCTAATAACAAGGGTATAGAAATAATATTTTTAATAATTTTTAAAATATAATAATAGGTCTTCAGCTTTAAAACTTTATCCGAAGGCAACTTCAATATCTTGGTTCCCATGGCTTCAGCTTGGATGGACTCTCTACTAGCGTTGAATAGTATAAGGTCACCTTTACTCAGGCTTCTTATTTCCTGCAGGCCCTGTAAGAATTTGTAAAGGTGTGAGCCACAAGCGGTATCCAATATACAAGTATCTGAAGTTGAAGTACTTAATGATAAGTTTATTTGTATCATATACAAACCTTTAGCAATATTTGCTTCCTTATGTTTCACAGTTGCAAGGTATTCCTCGCAATTCCTCTTTCAGTATCTGTCCTTGTCGTAGTGATAGCAAGTACCTTTGGCAGAGACCTTCTTCGCTTTCTTGATTTTAGCCTTAAGATTCATCTTTTTCTTAGAATCCTTCTTGCTTTACTTCTTGAAGATCTTATCTACAATAAAAACTAAAGCCATTTCACCTTTGAAATGGTTTTCAACTATTTTGAGCATATTCAGTAGTTTAGGCAAGCTAATATTCAATTTGTTCATGTGGTAATTAATGACAAACTATGAGAATGAATTAAGAAGTGGCTACAGGATCAAATCCTGACTAAGCTCACTATCCATAGCGAAACCAAGTTATCCTAGACGAGTTATCAAATCAATCATCTTAAGGATATGAGTTTGCATAGATGTGCCTTCAGTCATCTTGGCACAGAACAACTGCTTAGATATCTCATATCTAGTAGTTTGGCTTTATTTTTGTTGGTGCAAAAATCTGCTTGCGCCGGAGAAGCTGGAGTCGGGGAAGCCGCGGTCGCCGTCGAGACCTGCAAGGGAAGTCTAAACCGGAGGTGGGGTTGCTCCGGCAAGACCCTCCGATGCTCAAGTCAGTTCTCTGCCTCAACAAGAATGGAGTGCTCGAACGGAGAATTTAGCAGAGTTTTGAGATAAGAAATGAGCTTAAAGAATAACGTATCTGGGTCCCCCTTTTATAGGCGGAGGAGGCAACGGATTGATGGCGACGTTTGTAACCGTCTGGTAGTGGGCCGCCCATGGTCAGGGGGATTGATTGCGAAGGATAGTGGAGTAGACACGTGGCTATTGTTACGGCCTGCCACGTAGAGCCAGTTGCAGGTAGTGGAGCGGCGTCCGTGGCCGCTAGCTGTCAGGGAGTAGTGGAGTCGCGCAGCACCTACCGCAGGGAGTGGAGCAGAATCGTGGCCGTTGACACAGCCTGTCAGAGAGTAATGGGTCCGCCGCAGGGGGTGATGGAGCCGTGCGGAATCCGCTACAGGAAGTGGAACAGGATCATGGTTGTTATTGTGACCTGCCAGGGGGCGCGGACCTGTTGATTGAAGCTTGGCAGCAGTCAGAGTCCGGCCTCTGTAGAGGTCCGGGAGGGGTCCTCCTGTCGGTTGGGGTCGTGGGTGGAGCCCGACTTCCGTGGGAGTCCGGGCGGAACCCTCTCGGAGCTGAAGCTGCGGGCGGAGTCCGACTCCCGTAGGAGTCCGGGCGGAGTCCTCTGCAATCAAAGTTAAAGGTGAAGTCCGGCTCCCGTAGGAGTCCGGACGGAGCTTACCAGCAATTGATACCGAGGCGGAGCCCGACTTCCGTAGGAGTCCGGGCGGAGCTGTTCTGTAGCTGATGTCGGAGGCGGGGCCCGGCTCCCGTAGGAGTCCGGGCGGAGTCCTCTGCAATCAAAGTTAAAGGTGAAGTCCGACTCTCGTAGGAGTCTGGACGGAGCTTACCAGCAGTTGATACTAAGAGCGGAGCCTGGCTCCCGTACGAGTCCGGGCGGAGCTGTGCTGCAGTCGATGTCGGAGGTGGAGCCCGGCTCCCGTAGGAGTCTGGGCGGAGCTGTGCTGCAGTCGATGTCGGCGGCGGAGCCCGGCTCCCGTAGGAGTCCGAGCGGAGCCGTGCTGCAGTTGATGTCGAAGGCGGAGCCCGGCTCCCGTAGGAGTCCGGGCGGAGCTGTGCTGCAGTCGATGTCAGTGGTGGAGCCCGGCTCCCGTAGGAGTCCGGGCGGAGCCGTGCTGTAGTTGATGTCGAAGGCGGAGCCCGGCTCCAGTAGGAGTTCGGGCAGAGTCCTCTGCAATCAAAGTTAAAGGTGAAGTCCGGCTCTCGTAGGAGTCCGGACGGAGCTTACCAGCAATTGATACCGAGGTGGAGCCCGGCTCCCGTAGGAGTCCGGGCAGAGCCGTTCTGTAGCTGATGTCGAAGGCGGAGCCCGACTCCCGTAGGAGTCCGGGTGGAGCTGTGCTGCAGTTAATGTCGAAGGCGGAGCCCGGCTCCTGTAGGAGTCCGGGCGGAGCCGTTCTGTAGTTGATTCCGCTGAGGGTTCCGGCTGTGGGTATTTTATACCCAACACCAGTCTCCCTACTTTCAAGTTTGAATTTCAAACGAAGGAAGTACAGAGAGAGATGGGTACAGCCGGAACCGTCTCTTCGAATCCTGCGCACTGCCGCCTCCAGATATTTTGACATTTAATGTGTGTACGTCAGAGCCCGCTTTTCGGTGAAGGTGACCTGAAGAGTCTTTTCGGAACCCCCATCGAAACGCGATCCCCAAGCACCGTGCCACGGGAATTTGCAAACGGTCAACCCTCGATAGCGATGAAGGGGATAAGCGCGATACGTGGCACGCACCAGTTGGCCCAGGAAGACTCGCCGCCATAACTGCGCTAGGATCCGTCGGCTATTTAAACCCCCTAGTCCTTTCATGGCTTCATCCTGGCGTCCTTCTTTCGCCTGAGAGCCTTGCTTCCCTCGCACCAGTCCTTGCCTTCTTCAGCCCCCCAATCCTTCTCTGAGGGTTTCTACACCATGTCCTCTACCCTGGAGGCTGTTCTTGAGGGGATTTTTAGGGCTTGGAGGAAGGTGAGGAGGAGAACGGTGGCCGGTGAGAATCTCCATCGTTTTAAAGGGGGCTCAGGGAAGAATTCCTTCAACAACAGGGGTTTAGTAACTGGGGCTGTCGGTGAAGTTATTCTGCCCGCAAATTTCGGAGTAGCAAGGCGGGGTGATACCGGTCAAGAGGGTAGAGCCGCCGTCATAAGCCATGACGGGATCCTTGACGCCGTCGGGGCCGAGGGACCGGAGGCGGTCGGCGTCGACGGTGGGGTAGTGGAACTTGTTGCGGGGACGGTGGAAGTAGCGCATGCCGACCTTGCCGGAGCATTTTGGGTGGCGGTTGTCATGGGGCATTCGGAGATGAGGCACATCTCTGGCGTCGCTACCGCTTCCAAGGTGACTCCGGTTCTTCTTGAAACAGGTCTTCGCTACTGCCGCCGTTGCCCTTACCGCCTCCGGAGATCTATCCCACCCTTTTCCCGTTAGGGTTGGGACTTCGGAGATAGAATGAGGCGAGATGGGGCGAGAGCTGTTACACGCACTGGAGAATGCGATCGAGAAGGACAGAGACGGGAAGAGGAGCTCGCAGCTCGGAGCGGCCTCTGGTGCACCCTTCCCGAACCGTGTTTGCGGGGCTTGCGATGACGCATATCTTCTTCTTCTTTTTTTCCTGACCCACCGGGTCCTGTAACGTATACTCTTGTTAAATGAAAAAGAGATTTTGTTACCTCGTCTGCATCTCGCATTAAATAGTTGTCTGTCAAACTTCTTCATTTTCTTTTCCTTCTCTTCGTCTGCATCACGTCGTCCTAAGGTCGTCGACGACCTCTTTTGTTCATGCGGGGTTATCATTTGCCGAGCTATTTTTCGGTTCTTACGCCGTTCGAAGATACCCGATTGTCATTCCGTCGACGGTTGCAGGTTCGCTTGGGGCCCTTCAGGCCCGAAGTCCCTCCTAGGGCTTGAATTTGTGGGTTCGAGCTTCCGTCGCCTTCGGGCACTGTTTGCTTTCCTTTTTTGCTTGGGTTTTTTCTCTGCTGAAGTCGGAGCTAAGTTCGGCTCCCTTGGGAGTCCGAATGGAGAAGCCCTCCTGATGTTGGAGTAGCCTGGCTCTCGTAGGGGTCAGGGCGAAGTCTTCCTGCAATCAAAGTCGTAGGCAAAGTCCGGGTCCCGTAGGGGTCTGGACAAGGCCTATCGGCAGTTGCTGTTGTCAGCGGAGCCCGGCTCCCGTAGGAGTCCGGGTGGGGTTGTCCTGTGGCTGATGTCGGCGATGGAACCCGACTCCCGTAGGAGTTCGGGTGAAGCCTTCCTTGGCTTCGGAACCCGGCTCCCGTAGGAGTCCGGATGAAACCTTCTTTGGCATCGTGGATGGAACCCGGCTCCCGTAGGAGTTCGGGTGAAGCCTTCCTTGGCATCGAAACTCGGCTCCCATAGGAGTCCGGATGAAACCTTCTTTGGCGTCGTGGATGGAACCCGGCTCCCGTAGGAGTCCGGGTGAAGCCTTCCTTGGCGTCGGAACCCGGCTCCCGTAGGAGTCCAGATGAAACCTTCTTTGGCATCATGGATGGAACCTGGCTCCCGTAGGAGTCCGGGTGAAGCCTTCCTTGGCGTCGTGGATGGAACTCGGCTCCCGTAGGAGTCTGGGTGAAGCCTTCCTTGGCGTCGGAACCCGGCTCCCGTAGGAGTCCGGATGAAACCTTCTTTGGCGTCGTGGATGGAACCCGGCTCCCGTAGGAGTCCGGGTGAAGCCTTCCTTGGCGTCGTGGATGGAACCCGGCTCCCGTAGGAGTCCGGGTGAAGCCTTCCTTGGCGTCGGAACCTGGCTCCCGTAGGAGTCCGGATGAAACCTTCTTTGGCATCGTGGATGGAACCCGGCTCCCGTAGGAGTCCGGACCTTTCATTTTGCTCGAGCCGGCGTGAGGTGTTCCTCTCGTTATCAGCCTGGCTTGTGGGGGCGCGTTGGGGCGCTGTAAGGCCTCTCCCCCATCCAGTCTAAAAGAACCGGACCTTCGACTTTGCTCGTGTCAGGGCGAGGTTCTCCTCCTGTTCCTGACATGGCTGTGGGGGCACATTAGGGCGTTGTAAAGCCTCTCCCCCCATCCGGTCTAAAGGAACCGGGCCTTTGACTTTGCTCAAGTTAGGGCGAGGTTCTCCTCCTGTCCCTAACAAGGCTGTGGGGGCACATATGGGCGTTGTAAGGCCTCTCCCCCCATCCGGTCTAAAAAAACTGGGCCTTCGACTTTGCTCAAGTTAGGGCGAGGTTCTCCTCCTGTCCCTAACAGGGCTGTGGGGGCACATATGGGCGTTGTAAGGCCTCTCCCCCCATCCGGTCTAAAAGAACCGGACCTTCGACTTTGCTCAAGTTAGGGCGAGGTTCTCCTCCTGTCCCTAACAGGGCTGTGGGGGCACATATGGGCGTTATAAGGCCTCTCCCCCCATCCGATCTAAAAGAACCGGGCCTTCGACTTTATGAGATTGCCCTTTTGTTTTTGACACAGTTTGCTTGAATCATCTAAAGACGCATGGGTATGCGATTTTCGACTAAAACGAAGTTACCGGTAGTACATCCGTAAGTTTTTTGAGCTCCACGGTCGTGGGAGGTCGGCTCCTCCGAGCTCCTTGAGATAATAAGTTTCGGGCCGAACTACTTCCTTGACCTCATAAGGTCCCTCCCAGTTCGGGGCGAGCTTCCCCCGGTCCTGAGGTTGTGAGACAGCAGCTCGTCGAAGCACCAGATCTCCTGCTTTAAAGGCTTTGCTCTTGACCCGGGCGTTGTAATATCGGGCAACTTTTTGTCTGTAGGCTGCCATTCAAACCTGAGCAATCTCCCGCCTTTCTTCCAGCAGGTCGAGGTTGGTTCTGAGACTTTGTGCATTTTGGGGTTCATCGAATGTCACGACTCATGCCGACGGGAGTTTAAGCTCGATCGGGATGACAGCTTCCGTACCGAAGGCTAAAGCAAAGGGAGTCTCCCCCGTACGTAGCCTTTGGGTGGTTCGATACGCCCATAGCACATGATAAAGCTCATCCGCCCAAGTTCCTTTTGCTTTTTCCAGCCTTATCTTAATTCCCTGCAACAGGGTTCTGTTAGTTACCTCAGCTTCGCCGTTCGCCTGAGGGTGGGCTACTGATGTGAAGTTGTGGGAGATATTTAGATCTTCACAGAATTTGATGAATCATGCTCCCGCGAATTGCCGTCCGTTATCAGTGATTAGGATTCTAGGCAGACCGAACCTGCACACGATTGACTTCCAAATGAAATCTTGTACTTTTGCTTCTGTGATTTTTGCTAGTGGTTCGACCTCGACCCACTTGGTGAAGTAGTCGATCGCCACAAGGAGGAACTTCTTTTATCCAGACGCCATGGGAAAGGGGCCAAGAATATCCATCCCCCATTGTGCAAAAGGCCATGGGGCACTCAAAGGTGTGAGCTCGGTAGCGGGTTGTCTCTGGACGTTGGCGTATCTCTGGCATCGATCACACTTTTTGACATATTCAATCGAATCACGATGCATTGTTGGCCAGTAATACCCTTGGCGGAGTAGCTTGTGGGATAAAGATCTGGCACCCAAATGGTTTCCGCAAGACCCCTCGTGTACTTCCCATAAAGCGTAGTCAGCTTCTGAGGGCCGGAGACACCTTAAGAGGGGCAAGGAATATGATCTTTTGTATAATTTGCCCTCATAAAGGATGTACCGGGAGGCTGGATTTCGGAGTTTCCGGGCCTCTTTCGCGTCCTGGGGGAGAATTCCATCCCCAAGATAGGTTATCAGTGGGTCGACCCAGCTGGGCTCGTGGTCGATCTCCATTACGGGCCGCGATTCTTCCATACTTGGATGTTTTAGAACTTCAAAGAGGATGCCTTTGGGCAATTCGGCCGGAGCCGATGTCGCCAGTTTGGAGAGAAGATCGGCTCTAGTATTCTCCGACCTTAGAATCTGCCTGATGTCGAAACTGCTAAAGGTAGGGGTGAACTCCTTCACTTTCTCAAGATATTTGGCCATACTGTCTTCCCGTGCTTCATAGCTCCCACTGACTTGTCCCCCCATAAGTTGGGAGTCGCTGTGCACCCGGAGTTGACCTATTCCAAGCTCTTTGGCGACCCTTAATCCTACAATCAGAGCTTCATATTCCGCTCCATTGTTTATTGTGGAGAACTCGAAACGCAGAGCGTACTCTGCGACAACTCCCTCCGGGCTGACCAAGATCAGGCCTGCACCCGCGCCTGCCATGTTGGAAGATCCGTCCACATAGAGGGTCCAAAAGCAATCAGAGGGACTGGCTTCTTCATTGGGAGAGTTCGGTTGAGTCTTCAGGTCGTCAACTTTGCTTTGCTCAGGTTCGGCCTCCTCGGGGATGGTGCACTCTACTATGAAATCTGCCAATATTTGGGCCTTTATTGCTGGTCTAGGTTTGTAGTTGATGTCGAATTCTGTGAGCTCGATTGCCCATTTTGCCATTCTTCCAGAGGTATCAGCTCGGTGCAAAACTGCCTTGATCGGTTGATCGGTGAGTAGCATCACCGTGTGCCCTTGAAAGTAAGGTCGGAGTCTCCGAGCTGCAATCAACAAGGCGTAGGTCAGTTTTTCTAATTTAGTATACCTGGTCTCGGTGTCCCTCAGCGCACGGCTAATGTAGTAGACCGGCCACTGGACTTTCATTTCTTCTTTGACAAGGACAGCTGCGAGGGCTGTGGGAGAGACTGTCAGGTACAAAAATAGTTCCTCCCCAGGTTCAGACTTCGCCAGTAGTGGGGGTGAGCCAAGGTAGCCTTTTAATTCTTCGAATGCCCGTTGGCATTCAGAGGTCCAACAGAAGTTCTTCGGCTGCTTGAGGGTTTGAAAGAAGGGCAAACATCGTTCGGCCGACCTCGCGACAAAGCGATTAAGAGCCGCAATCCTCCCCGTGAGGCACTGAACCTCCTTGATCGACCTTGGGGCGGTCATATCTTGGATGGCGCAAATTTTCTCCAGATTGGCCTCAATCCCGTGCCCTGATACCATGAAGCCCAGGAACTTTCCTGAGGTTACCCCAAAAGCATATTTAGTCGGGTTCAGCTTCATTTTATACTTTCGAAGAGCGCCAAAGGTTTCCTCGAGGTCGGCGACATGATTTCTGGAAGACCTGCTTTTTACAAGCATATCGTCCACGTAAACCTCCATGTTTCGGCCGATCTGCTCTTTGAAGATTTTGTTCACCAGTCGTTGATAGGTGGCGCCCGCGTTCTTGAGGCCGAATGGCATGACCCTGTAGCAGTAAAGGCCGCGATTAGTGATGAAAGCTGTCTTTTCTTCATCTTTCGATGCCATTCTAATCTGGTTATAGTCGGAGAACGCATCCATAAAAGTTAGGAGTTCATGGCCTGAGGTAGCGTCCAACAGTTGGTCGATTCTGGGAAGGGGGTAGCTATCCTTTGGACAAGCCTTATTCAGCTTTTTGAAGTCGATACACATCCTTCACTTGCCGTTTGCTTTCTTGACCAAAACAACATTGGAGATCCACTCAGGATAATTGACTTCCTTAATAAATCCGGCCTTGAGAAGCTTATCTACTTCCTCGGCTATCACCTTCTGCCTCTCTGGGGCATGACTCCGGATTTTTTCTTTTGTAGGCCGATGTTTAGGGTCGACCGCCAGATGATGTTCCATGACTTCTGTGTCGATCCCCGGCATATCCGTCGGGACCCATGCGAAAACGTCCGCATTCCTTCGGAGGAAATCTACGAGACACGTCCGCACCTCCTCCCCCAGGTTGGAGCCAATTAACACCACATGCTCCGTGTTCCCATCATTCAAAGGGATTGGTATTAGGTCTTCGATAAAACCGCCCCTCTCTTCAGTGAGGTCATCGCGAGCATCCAATCCATCGACCGGACAGAGGTCCGCTTGATCGCTCCTTTGCAAGGCGATGTTGTAGCAATGTCTGGCCAGGGCTTGGTCTCCCCGGACTTCTCCGATCCCCTGGTTGGTGGGGAACTTCAATTTCAAATGATAGGTTGAAACAACAGCTCTGAGGACATTGAGGCCGGATCGGCCAAGGATTGCATTGTAGGTAGATGGCGCCTTTACCACCAGGAAATTCATCGAAGCTCTGGACTGCTTTGGATACTGACCCGCGGTCACAGTCAAAGCTATCATTCCCTCCGTTGGAACGGCGTCACCGGTGAACCCTATCAAGGGGGAGCAGATCGGTCTCAGATGACCGCTAAGAGTGGCCATTCTTGAAAAGGCGTTGTAGAACAGGATGTCTGTCGAACTCCCGTTGTCGACGAGAATGCGACGGACGTCGTAATTCGCTATGTTCAAGGAAACTACGACCGCATCATTATGAGGGAATTGGACTCCCTGGGTGTCCACTTCAGTGAAGGTTATGGGTTCTTCAACTTTTTGTCGCTTGGGGGATGCAGCTGGTGCGCTGATTGCCTCCCGTCGGGATTCCCCCGAGATGACGTTGACGAAATCCGACAGAGACCGGTCATCCGGCCACCCCTTATCGACGACCATAGTCGGAGGTAGTTGTGCAGAGACCTCGTGAGAGGACATCCGATGAGGGAAGGAGGATTGGGCACCAGAAAAGATGGCCGGAAGCGGATCTGTTGAGCGCTCCTTTAAGAACAAGGGTACTGCGAAGACGCGCCCTTCCTCTAGCGCCAATCCTGTTGGTGCAAAAATCTGCTTGCACCGGAGAAGCTGGAGTCGGGGAAGCCACGGTCGCCGCCGGGACCTGCAAGGGAAGTCTAAACCGGAGGTGGGGTTGCTCCGGCAAGACCCTCCGACGCTCAAGTCAGTTCTCTGCCTCAACAAGAATGGAGTGCTCGAACGGAGAATTTAGCAGAGTTTTGAGATAAGAAATGAGCTTAAAGAATAACGTATCTGGGTCCCCCTTTTATAGGCGGAGGAGGCAACGGATTGATGGCGACGTTTGTAACCGTCTGGTAGTGGGCCGCCCATGGTCAAGGGGATTGATTGCGAAGGATAGTGGAGTAGACACGTGGCTATTGTTACGGCCTGCCACGTAGAGCCAGTTGCAGGTAGTGGAGCGACGTCCGTGGCCGCTAGCTGTCAGGGAGTAGTGGAGTCGTGCAGTACCTGCCGCAGGGAGTGGAGCAGAATCGTTGTCGTTGACACAGCCTGTCAGAGAGTAATGGGTCTGCCGCAGGGGGTGATGGAGCCGCGCGGAATCCGCTACACGAAGTGGAACAGGATCATGGTTGTTATTGTGACCTGCCAGGAAGCGCGGACCTATTGATTGAAGCTTGGCAGCAGTCGGAGTCCGGCCTCTGTAGAGGTCCGGGAGGGGTCCTCCTGTCGGTTGGGGTCGTGGGTGGAGCCCGACTTCCGTGGGAGTCCGGGCGGAACCCTCTCAGAGCTGAAGCTGCGGGCAGAGTCCGACTCTCGTAGGAGTCCGGGCGGAGTCCTCTGCAATCAAAGTTAAAGGTGAAGTCCGGCTCTCGTAGGAGTCCGGACGGAGCTTACCAGCAATTGATACCGAGGCGGAGCCCGGCTCCCGTAGGAGTCCGGGCGGAGCTGTTCTGTAGCTGATGTCGGAGGTGGGGCCCGGCTCCCGTAGGAGTCCGGGTGGAGTCCTCTGCAATCAAAGTTAAAGGTGAAGTCCGGCTCTCGTAGGAGTCCAGACGGAGCTTACCAGCAGTTGATACTAAGAGCGGAGCCTGGCTCCCGTAGGAGTCCGGGCGGAGCTGTGCTGCAGTCGATGTCGGAGGCGGAGCCCGGCTCCCGTAGGAGTCCGGGCGGAGCTGTGCTGCAGTCGATGTCGGCGGTGGAGCCCGGCTCCCGTAGGAGTCCGGGTGGAGCCGTGCTGCAGTTGATGTCGAAGGCGGAGCCCGGCTCCCATAGGAGTCCGGGCAGAGCTGTGCTGCAGTCGATGTCGGCGGCGGAGCCCAGCTCCCGTAGGAGTCCGGGCGGAGCCGTGCTGCAGTTGATGTCGAAGGCGGAGCCCGGCTCCAGTAGGAGTTCGGGCGGAGTCCTCTGCAATCAAAGTTAAAGGTGAAGTCCGGCTCTCGTAGGAGTCCGGATGGAGCTTACCAGCAATTGATACCGAGGCGGAGCCCAGCTCCCGTAGGAGTCCGGGCGGAGCCGTTCTGTAGCTGATGTCGAAGGCGGAGCCCGGCTCCCGTAGGAGTCCGGGCGGAGCTGTGCTGCAATTAATGTCGAAGGCGGAGCCCGGCTCCCGTAGGAGTCCGGGCGGAGCCGTTCTGTAGTTGATTCCGCTGAGGGTTCCGGCTGTGGGTATTTTATACCCAATAATTTTCTATATAATTCCTTTAGATTAAGGAGTATAGAAGGAATATCTATGTCCTCATGTTGCCTTTGAAGCTCATTGTTCATTGAGGCAAGCATGATACATTTGACAGTCATACTGTCATCCTTCCATATTTTATATGTGTATCTTTTCTCTTTGGATGCATCTTCTCCAATCATATCGGGTGTAGGTGAATCTAGTATATAGGAGACTTTTTCCTATGTGAGAACTATTCTCAAATTTCTTAATCAGTCCACATAATTTGGTCCAGTCAATTTGTTTGCATCTAGTCTGCCTTGAAGTGACAGTGAGGATGCCATTTATGCAGTTAATCTACAATAACAAGAACACAGTATAAGTGGATAACTCATGATGACATGCACAACTAGATTAGGACTTTTGTCTAATTATATTTTTTCACTATTTTAATGAATTTTATAGCCCTCAAGTATGAAAAATGAGAAACATCATTATGTTTTAAGTGAGGTTGTGATTCCTATTTCTTACAAACACCTTGTGGATAGCACAACAAGCATTCATGAGTTCAAGAGTAGGTAACTCTTTATCAATTGTACTTCATACAATTCTCAATATTTTTTTTTATCTCTAAATTACTCATAGTCTTGTAGATAGCACAACAACTATAGTATTCTAGTTAAATTAACCCTTCATTCTTATATGGTCATACTTAAATAATGCTGTCTTTGTGGATAGTACAACAAGGCAAACTATTCAAATATGCCATGAGCATCAGTATGTACTTAGTTAACATCATATTAATATTTATAGTAAGTCTTATGGATAGCACAACAAGTTCACTAAGATCTTGACATACTCTATTGACTAAATATGAAGAAAGGCCTTTGTAGTATTTACATTACCAATCAATCCAAGTCCAAAACTTAATAAGACTAAATTGATCAGGTAAGTAGGTGGGAGGCTCCCCATAGCTTTTCTTAGACACCAATAAAGTTAGCCAGGCCAACATACAGACCTAATTAGAAAATTATCTGTAACACTTACCTGACACCAATTGATCAAATAAATTTAATATTTGATTTGTAAGTGAATCCCAACACTACTACTTAATTTGATTTTTATAGAGGGTCTTGGACTGGTCTTAGCACATCTTAACTACTACATAATATGTAATATACAAATCATGCTATTCAACATGCTTTTTCAAGTTATAATATCATTCATATTATCATGCCAAAAAATGATTACAATAATCACAAAAGGATATACTAATGACTTAACATATAACAAGTTCAGTCAATATAAAACAAACCCTAATCGAATTAGGCATGCAATACAATACACTCTTAATCAAAATGATTTAAGCACCAAACAATCATGAATTATAAAATTTTATATTATCACAAATTCAAAATTTAATAACTAAAATTTAAATCCATGATTCAAATAAAGTCAAAAAATAATTTTTGATTTTTAAGACCAATGCTAAAAATCGATGCAATATTTTGGCAAAATATGAATTAGATCAAATCTATATTACAACTTTTGCATTTATTTGATTGAATCTAATAAGGGTGGTTCTAATACCACTATTGGGTTATGACCACATAGTGGAATATGAATTTAAAAAAAAAATTGATATGCAAATCGAAAGCTTGAACGATTAAAACTGTCAAACCGAAACTCTAACCCTAGAATCTCCTTGTAGATGTCGAACAAAATGAAATCCAAGTATGCAAAGAGTTAGAAACTTATACTTCTTCAAATGAGTAATATGATAAAAAGGTGGTCTCCATGAGACTCCAAAGCAAAAGACCTCCAGTGATGATCCACACGGAAGATGGTCAAGGTCCTTCCCAATCGATGCACTGTTGCAGCCTTTTCTTCACAAGGATACTGTTGGCTTCTTTCTTGAAGAACCATCGTACCAACACATTATTATCTTTGATTTCTCTACTAGAATCATGCCAAGAGAATTATCCCTAGAATTCTTACAACTTAGGATTTGATTTTATACTCCAACATATAGAAAAATCAAACTCTAAGACAAGCACACCTTATTTACTATTTTTCTCACCTCTTTTCTTTCTATTTTTTCCACTCAATTTTCCTTATCTTTTCTTCTGATTTTTTTTCTCAGATTTTTTCCTCTCTTATTACATGCCAAGGTCTCTGATTTATCATCAATTTTCAACCCTTATCCCATAAGAAGCACCCCATTTAAATAGATAACGAAGAGGTGTCAAGGAGACCCAAGGGGCACCAACTCTTGGTGCTCCACTTCCCTTACTCGGAGAAATTATTTCTTCAATGAATTAAGTGGTGTAGAAGAGGCTTCACATAGAAGAACTCTTCATCTTTTGCACCCCATAATTTTCTTAATTAAAACTGGCATGTGATAATAAAGAAAAAAATGTGGAAATTGAAGAGATTGTTAAGAGACTTAAGGAAGAAGGACTCTTCCTCTTCTTAACGCATAAATGAGGGTGGCGGCATTAATTTTGGCATGAACACCAGGGTGGTGTGGAGGAGTTCTTCAACACTTGAAACTCTTCTAAGTTAGGTAGGAGTCCAATTAAAATAGACCTAATCTAATCATGTCAAAGGCAACAGGTCAATTTAGCTCAAACACTTTGAACTTAACCTAATTGAGAATTTGGATTAACACAATATGCTAGAAAATCAAATTAACTCTTAGGATTTACATTAAATATTAATTAAATTAGATCAAGATTAAATCTCAAAGTATATGATCTATTGAGTTTCAAATCTAGCCAGCAGTGGACACAGACTCTTGACCTAATTCTAATCTGATCAGACTAAGTCAGCTCAAGTGTCCCAATTAACTAGGACTCTTCTTAATTAATTTTTAAATTAAATTTTTTTAATTTTAATGAGTTCATAAGTCAAGATTGATGTCTAGCAAGGTATCATGGCTGTTCAGAAGAGATGAAATTTGATAAAAATTATCAAAATATCCTTTAGTGGTAAGTTACCGTGCAATTCAATCCTTCAGTCAAACAACATCCCAGATGAGCTATGGACATGGAATCATGTCAAGCACAATTTCTTATCTAAATATATCTAGATCAAAAGATAATGATTCAGTTGATGATACATTAGAAATCTCTTTCTAATTATCATCTTGCATTGGCCAAAGACTTCCAGAATCATCAACCTATGAGATCACATAGGACGTTCGCTCCTCTTATTAGGATTGATCAATCTCTTGTTAATCACTCACAATCTCCATGCACACTTCTCCACATCCAGAATACCTCACACAAAAATTAGAGAACCAAGTTAGAAAGTGAACCAAAATATAGATTCACGTATACAAGGTACCATGGTGATCTCAGGTCAAAGGATCACTTGCACAACTTCCACTAGAGAATAATCAGCTGACATGTAAATATGACTCCATTAGATATTCTCTCATAGGTCTATTCAATGAACTCATTCTCTAATGAGCATCCACATCTTTATATTAGTGTCATCACACAAGTGGTTGTGAGATCAACCATCCTCATCACTGAGCATATATAGGATGTGCTAGTTTTACCAGTATCATTGATTCCTAACTCAATAAACCAATGACTGAGAATATTTTAGATTAGACCTATCAAAGATTTAGGTCTCAACGACGTGATCTCATCACAGCTCTAAAATTATTGTCCAGATCTATGAGATTTATTATAATCTTAAAATAATAATAAGATGCAGCATATAATGAATCAAAAAGCCTATTAAATAATAATGCCAAATACATGAGTTTGAAAGACAAATTATAGAAAAACATCCCATCGTATCTCATATATGATTGGCTTGTAGGGCATTATTCTTTCAGAAGATAGGATAGAGGTTTGTGTCACAGTCAGCAGGAAGCAGAGTGACTGGTGGAAGGGACAACCAAGGTAGTTCAAACCTAGTTTGTGGTTTCTTCACCTAGTCTGGTCCCTTAGTGTGTAAGTTGTGGGAGGTTCCATTTTGGAGAATGTAGGAAAGGATTTAGAGGATATTATGAGTGTAGACAGGTGAGGCATCAGAGGAGGGATTGTCCAAAACTTGTTCAAGCTGAGGGTCCTCCATCAAGGTTAAATACTTTCCAGGGATTCCCAAGCAGGGGTAGCAATTATGTTACAAATACTCTAGTAAATCAAGGAAGGACTAGCATTAGTAAGCAAGATGCCACGCCAGGTAGGCCAAGAGCTGAGGCAAGGGTGTTTGCTATGACTAGATAGGAAGCGTAGGCTACTCCTGATGTGGTGACTGGTAAGTTATCTATTTGTGACTATGATGCATATGTATTGATTAACCCTAGGTCCACGCATTTATATTTGCTATCTGTATTTTTCATGCATTTCACTAAGAGTTTGAGCCCATTAGAGCATAGCTTGGTGGTATCTATGCCAGTGGGAGAGCTGTTTATGGCAAATCATGTATTCAGAGGTTGTTTGATCCGAGTAGGTGATCATGAACTGGTAACAGACTTGATTCTCCTAGATATGCATGAGTTAGATGCTACTTTGGACATGGACTGGCTATCTGCACACAGAGCAAAGGTAGATTATTTTAGGAAGGAAGTAGTTTTTCTGATCTCATGTAACCTCCCGAACTGAGAATGTGAAAAAATTTGAAAGTTGAAATCATATGAAGTATTCATTTATGTATGCCATAACATTTGCTGAGCATTGAAATTTTAATTGATTAGTATTAATAAAGTTTAAGAACAAGTTATTAGTTAATAAGAAAAAATGATCGAAGAATGGGATCAATAACCATGGTATTAAAATTAAATTTTGGTGGTTATTGAGCATAGAATGCAGGATATTTTGAAGGATAATTGAGATAATATTTGTGGGTATGATAATTTTGAAGTGCAAATTGAAGATTTACAACAATTTTAGAACCCCAAGGGATTGGGTTGGCTAAGTTTAAAGAAGGGTCGGCTCAGTCATAGAAAACAAAAAGTGCATTAGAAGAGTGTTGTGTCAGCACATAGGTTAGTCAACTAAGTTTTATACTGAGTCGACTAAGTTTGGACTAAGCCAGCTAAGTTGCAGGGTGAGTCGGCTAAGTCTGCAGGAAGGCTTGAGCAGTGGGGTTCTACAGAGTGGCTGAACTTTGAAATTTTAAAAAGATTTTCATGGGGATTACTTAGCAGCTTGGAGATATAAATAAAGGGATGAAATTCTTTGTATTAGCACATCAGCATGACTATTAATTATGAATTCTTCATGGGATTGACACCTAGCCAACTTCTTCTTTAAACTAGTCTTTACAAAATCATAAGCCACCAGTTGCTCTCAGTGATGTTTTGGTTCTTTAGCAAAAATAAAAAGAATAGAGGTGGGAAGATGGCTAGAAAAGGTGAGGTTTTCAAACAAAAAAAAAGGGAATTAGCTGGAAAATGGTGAGTCATTTGATAAATTCATTGGAAGGAAGAAAAATTGCTGAAAGTGAGAGAAAGAGAAATCTGTTTTGTTCGCAGTAGAAGTTTAATCATTTGAGGTAAGAACTAAAATCTCTAAATTTGCTTTAAACTAAATCTTAAATTATTTCTATCTTATTTGAGGTTTGAGGAGCCAAGGCATGCATTTAAACTTAAGTTGAGTGTGAATTATGCCATCTATGTGTTAAGAAATTATTGGACCGTCTTGATAATTGGTTGAAATTGGGTTAAAGATGGTAGTATTCCAGCTAATTGAAGTGAGAACTTCAAATCCTAGACTGAATTTAAATGGAATTCTGAATGACAATTATAAGACCTGGTGTTCTAAGTGAAATGAGGTATATAGTTATGAACTTAAAGTTAATGTTGTTGCTGATTTTATTGGAAACTATATGAACAGTTTTAGCAATTAAATGATGTTATTGTGGACTGAATCTGGGGATGTGTGATGGAAGTGGAAAATAGTTAGATTGTTGGAGATTTTAAAATCTATGTTGATGTTTAGCAGAGTAAAGTAAGATGAAATAGAAACAAAAACTAGAAGAGTTAAAAAAACATGTTTAAAAAGCAAGCAAGCCATTTCTTATTCATGTATCATGTTAATATGGTATTAATTAGTGTGTACCTACTCTTTAGGAGAAGAATAAGGATTCAGGAGATACCTTGAGTAAGTTAAGCATCCAGAAAATTTTGTAGCCAGCTTGAAGGTGAGTGGGTTTTTCATCTAATTATGGTGATTTTCGCACTTTATTTTGCTATGAAAGGTATTAAAATTGAAAAGAAGTTAAATTTCTGATAGTTTTCAGTTTATGTATATTAGACAAGCATGGAAATAGAAAATGAATTTATGTAGCAAAGTTGCTATATTTTATATACTTATGTGTAATCAGTTTAGACAGTTTAACACTTTGATTTGATAATGAGTTTTCAGTGTTTGAAATTTAGTTTTTCGATATTTAGAACTTTATTTAGCTTTTAGTGTAAAGGCTATTCATGAGAGTGATCAATCCATTGGGTGTGCATTAGTATTATCATCACCATTAGTATTTCATATAGCATAAATCAGCCTGCACCTTTTTGCGAAACAGAATACCCATGAGGGCTTATTAGATGTACCATATTGGTTACCCATAGTAGGGGTGTGCTGTGGAAAAATCGACAGTAGTCCAGCAACAGCACAGCAATAGCATGACTCATGATTTAGTTATCCTTATTTGGTATATAAAGTTTGGAAGCATATTAGAAGTTTTGAAGTTTCAGTTATAGCATTATTCATTATCCAGTTTACTCATGTTCAACTTATCAAAGTTTGACAGTGTATTAATAGTTTTAGTTTTATGTGCTATATCTAGCTCAATGTATTATATTTAGTTTTATACATCATATTGAATAAGTAACTGCAGCATTCTTATTTTTTCATTATTAGATCGTTTATTTATTCATTGGGACTTAGGTCTCATTATGTGGTTCTTTAATTTTTTTTTGGCAAGTATAAAGCAACATAGCTTAGCATAAAAGTGGCATTTTCAGCACTTGTACTAGTAGAAGTTGTTTGTGCCAGCTGGTGGATGGGGCCTACTTGCTTTTAGTTGTGTTAGCTTGTGAAAAGAGTATAGTTGGTAATATTCTGTATGATATGTGTTTAAGCTATAGAGATCAGTAAAAATTAAAATATCTTACTTTTGGAACTGTTTGTACAAAGCATAGCTGGATGAATGAAATCTTGGGTTGACTTTGAGAAATGATGAGTTAACTGAATTATCTGTGTTAGCAATTTGAGTTATTGATTTAATTAATTGTAAGTAGATCATCAATTTAGTAATTTCCTTCACCATTACTATTTAAGAGTGGGGTGTAGCATGCTCGCCCGATTTTAGGGGTGGGGTATTACATAGGTGGTATCAGAGCATAGGTTTATGATCATTGGGGATTATGATTTAAGTGGTATAAAAATTTGAATTATAAATATTAGAGATTGGGATGCAAGTAGTATTGGAGGACACAAGTATAATCATAAAGATCTCGATATGCTAAAAGTTTCAAAATTTGAATTTATTTTATTATAGAATATTTGTTTAAAATGGAATAGTTGATTGCATGGGCAGCATGTAATGGATTTCATTCCAATAAGAAATATCTCATACAAGTGACTAATTCTATGATATTAACGGCAGATAATGGAGATTGTTGATATATCCTCAAAGATAATATCGGTTGAGGTGCTAAAGATGTTAAGATTGCCAGATCCGATGTGTGGGCAAGAGATGCATGAAGGGCAATTCGCCAAATCATTTGTTGAGATAATAGTGAATAGGGGAGAACCACCTCAAAAAATAGTAAAAACTTTTGGTCATTTTAGTATTGAGATAATAGTGAATAGGGGAGATCCACCTCAAAAAATAGTAAAAACTTTTGGTCATTTTAGTATTGAGCAGCTAAAATTAGTGGAACAAGCAGCAACTTATGCTCTCAATAATCTAAAGTACAGATTCTATTTTGAGGTGCGAGATATTAATTTTGAGGATAAAGAAGATTTCAAATATTCTTACCAAAGGGAGAGGGCTAGGTATAATATGATAAGTGCAGAGTTGCAACAATTGAGATAGGATTATGATAGGTTAAGAGACTTAAACTTGAGGCATATCGAGGAGTGCTCTGACTTGCGACATCAAGTAACCAGATTAAGGCAAGGGCTTCCTCCAGATACTAAGTCATCATCAGGAGAAAACTGCTAAAGGAAAGAAAGGAAAAAGGGAAGGTATGATTTATTGTTATTCATAATAAGTTATGCATAATTGATCACTAAAAGTATACTAGCTTGAGTTTATTTGACTGTTAGCCTATGTTGGATGATTCAAAGTGGTATGCCTGTATTTAAGAAATAGTATAAATATGTGTATCTGTATAATAGATTAACATGTTGGTTGAATAACAAGTTATACTTTGATTGGTTATCGTTGATACAAGAAAAAGGATGAGAAATCTTTTGGAAAGTAACATATTTAGTGACAAATCTTAAAAGTCAAATAGATTATGACGTTATGGATTACATAAGGGTATATACTTACTTGGGATTGTGGTATGAATAGAATCAAAGGTTAAGATTATGGTCATTAAGGATATAATATTTAGTGATATCAGATATGAGCAAAAGTAAGAAATCAGTTGGGCATAAGCATAGCATGTTTAGTTTTATGTTGAATTATAACCAATAAGGTATGATAGAAAGGATTCAAAGTTTGAATCTAAAATTAGTAGATACTATGATGGAACTTGTGCATAAGTATCAGATGATATTTATAATAGAATTGATGTTTACGTCTTTGTTTCAAAAGCAAAATGTGACCAAGGTGTTTACAAGGCTGGAAGAAAATAATGGTGCTAAATAGAAGTTCAAAAGGTGGTGACAAATCAGATAAAGTTAATTAAGAAATATATCAATATCATCTTGGAAACTGAACCTATGCTAGAAAATGGTGTTCTTTTATATACAAAAGCATTTTTAAGGAAAATTTGAGAGAATAATCAAAAAGACAACTCCAGATGTTTAATGGATTAAATCAAAGTACGTAGCGAAAGCATGCTGGTTTGAATTATTAAATTAGTTGGTTAATCTTGTGGTATACAAATTTCAAGGGTGAAATTTCTTAAGGAGTGGGGGGGTGCAAATGTAACATCCCAAATTGAGAATATGAAGAAATTTGAAAGTTGAAATCATATGAAGTACTCATTTATGTATGCCATAGCATTTTTCGAGCATTGAAATTTTAATTGATTAGTATTAATAAAGTTTAAGCATAAGTTGTTAGTTAATAAGAAAAAATGATCGAAGAATGGGATCAAAAACTATGGTATTAAAATTAAATTTTGGTGGTTACTAAGCATAGAATGCTGGATATTCTGAAGGATAATTAAGATAATATTTGTGGGTGTGATAATTTTGAAGTGTAAATTGATGATTTATAGCAATTTCTGAACCCCAAGGGACTGGGTCGGCTAAGTTTAAAGAAGGATCGGCTCAGTCGCAGAAAATAGAAAGTGTATCAAAAGAGTACTGTGTCAGCACACAGGTTAGTCAACTAAGTTTTATACTGAGTTGACTAAGTTTGGACTGAGCCAGCTAAGTCTTAGGATGAGTCGGCTAAGTCTGCAGGAAGGCTTGAGCGGTGGGGTTCTATAGAGTGGTTGCACTTTGAGATTTTAAAAAGATTTTCATGGAGATTACTCAACAGCTTGGAGATATAAATAAAGAGGTAAAATTTCTTGTATTAGCACATCAGCATGACTATTAATTGTGAATTCTTCATGGGATTGACACCTAGCCAACTTCTTCTTTAAACTAGTCTTTACCAAATCATAAGCCATTGGTTGCTCTCAGTGATGTTCTGGTTCTTTAGCAAAAACAAAAAGAATAGAGGTAGGAAGAGGGTTAGAGAAGGTGAGGTTTTCAAACAGAAAGTAAGGAAAATCAGTTGGAAAATGATGAGTTGTTGATAAATTCATTGGAAGGAAGAAATATTGCTGAAAGTGGGAGAAAGAGAAATCTATTTTGCTCACAGCAAAAGTTTAATCATTTAAGGTAAGAACTAAAATCTCAAAATTTGCTTTAAACTGAATCTTAAGTTATTCCTATCTTATTTGAGGTTTGAGGAGTCAAGGCATGCATTTAAACTTAAGTTGAGGGTGAATTATGCTATCTATGTGTTAAGAAATTGTTGGAAAGTCTTAGTAATTGGTTGAAAATGTGTTAAAGAAGGTAGTATTCTAGCTAATTGAAGTGAGAACCTCAAACCCTAGACTGAATTTAAATGGAATTTTGAATGACAATTATAAGACCTGATGTTCTAAGTGAAGTGAAGTATATAGTTATGAACTTAAAATTAATGTTGTTGCTGATTTTATTGAAAACTATATGAACTATTTTAGCAATTAAATGATGTTATTATGGACTAAACTTGGGGATGTGTGGTGGAAGTAGGAAATAGTAGATTGTTGGAGATTTTAAAATCTATGTTAATGTTCAGCTAACCCTAATCGGGGTAAAGTAAGATGAAATAGAAATAAGAACTAGAAGAGTTAAAAGAACAAGTCTAAAAAGCAAGCAAGCCATTTCTTATTCGTGTATCATGTTAATGTGGTATTAATCAGTGTGTATCTACTTTTTGAGAGAAGAATAAAGATTTAGGCGATACCTTGAGTAAGTTAAGCATCCAGAGGATTTTGTAGCTAGCTTGAAGGTGAGTGGGTTTTTCATCTAATTATGGTGTTTTTCTTACTTTATTTTGTTATGAAAGGTATTACAATTGAAAAGCAGTTAAATTTCTGGTTGTTTTTAGTTTATGTATATTAGACAAGAATGGAAACAGGAAATGAATTTATGCAGTAAAGTTGCTATATTGTATATGCTTATGTGTAATTAGTTCAGGTAGTTTAGCACTTTGATTTGATAATGAGTTTTTAGTATTTGAAATTCAGTTTCTCAATATTTAAAACTTTATTCAGCTTTTAGTGCAAAGGCTATTCATGGGAGTGATCAATCCATCGGGTGTACCTTAGCATTATCTTTAGCATTAGCATTTCATACAGCATAAATCTGTCGACACCTCCTTGGAAAATAGAATGTCCGTGGGGGCTTATCAGATGTACCATATTGGTTACCCATGGTAGGGGTGCGCTATGGGGAAATCAACGGTAGCCGTGCAACAACACAGCAATAGCATGACTCATCATTTGATTATCCTTATTTGGTATACAAAGTTTGGAAGTATATTAGAAGTTTTGAAGTTTCAGTTATGGCATTATTCATTATCTAGTTTAATCATGTTCAGCTAATCAAAATTTGACAGTGTATCAATAGTTTTAGTTTTATGTGCTATATCCAGTTCAATGTGTTATATTTAGTTCTATACGTTATATTGAATAAGTAATTGCAGCATTCCTATTTCCCCATTATTAGATGGTTTATTCACTCATTGGGACTTGGGTCTCATTATATGGTTCTTTACTTTTTCTTAGCAGATATAAAGCAATATAGCTTAGCATAGAAGTGGCATTTTCAGCACTTATGAAAGAATAGTGCCCTACAACCCAATCGCATGGGGATGCAAAAGAATTTTTCTTTATTTTCTTTCTACTCATTTGTATGAGATTAGTTATTTTGTTTATGAGGTATTATGTTTTATCATTTGCTACATTATATATTTCTTTTTATGATTATGATAAATCTCATAGATTAGGACAATGATTTTAGGACCATGATGAGATCATGCCAGTGAGACCTAAAATCTTGATAGTCCTAATCTAAAATATTTTCAGTCGTTGGACATCGAGTTAGAGATCGATGATACCAGTATGACACTAATACAAGGATGTAGGTGCTCATTAGAGAATGAGTTCACTGAACTGACCCACAGAAAGAATATCTGATGGAGCCTTACAGCATGTCAACAGATCGTTTTTTAGTGGGAGTGGTGCATGTGATCCTTTGACCTGAGATCATCATGGTACATTGTGTACATGGACCCTTACTTTGGTTTATTCCCTAGCACACCACTTTGAGATATGTGTGAGATATTCTGGGTATGGTGAAGTGTGCGTGGAGGTTGGAAGTGGCCAATAAAGAATTGATCACTCCTTGTAGGAGAAGAGAACATCTTATATGATCTCATAGGATGACTTTGAGAGTCTCTGGCTAGAGCAGGGATGAATATTAGAAAAATTTCTACTAGTTCATCAATCGAATCATCATCATCAGATCAAAATATATATGGATAGGTATTTGAGTTTGATATATTTCTATACCCATGGCCTTTTTGGGATGTTGTGTGATCGAAGGATTGAATTGGACGGTAACTCATCATGGAAGGATAATTTTGGTATTTTTATCAAATTTTAAATCTTTCAGATAGCCATGACACATTGTTAAACGTCAATCTTGACTTGTGGATCCATTAGAATTAAAAAAATTTAATTCAAGAATCAATTAGGAAGAGTCCTAGTTGATTGGGACTCTTGAGTTGATCTAATCTAATCGGATTAGAGTTATGTCATGAGTCTTGGTCCACTGCTGGCTAGATTTGAAACCCAATGAATCATACATAATAAGAATTTGGTTTTGATCCATTCTATTTGAATTTATTATAAATCTAATGGGTTAATTGAATTGCTAGCACATGAATTAACTCAAGTTCTCAATTGGGTTCAGTGCAAATGTGTTTATGCTAACTCTTTGCTTGTTGCCTTGACCTATTATGATTGGATTTGAACCATTTATTTATTAGGTGTTTATCTGATTTTTAATAGAAGAGTTCCATGTGAATCCACCACCTCCATGCCATTCACCATGCCAAAGAATAATGTGGCGTCATTTATTTTGGGCATTATTAAGAGGAGTCCTTCCTTACTCCTCTTAATTTCCTTACATGATTCCATGCATTTTCCATTAATCCTCGTGTCATGTGATGGCGCCTGGGATATGGGGTGTGAAAGAGGAGGAGTCCTTCTCTTGGAAGGAATTTACATGCCAAAATAAATAAGGGACGCCCATATTTTTGTGCGATGAAATGGAAGAGTCCATTTCATGTTGGACTCTTAATTCCTTCTATTATTTCTACGTGTTTCTTTTATTTCATCATGTCATCTGATGACCCTTGAAATTATGGGCATAGAAGAGAAGGAAGAGTCCTTCTCCAACAAGTAAACCACATGCCAAAAATAAATTAGACCCTCTCTTATATGCATCGAGTTTATGGAAGTGTTCTTAATGGTATGGACTCTTTGTTTCTCACATTAATTCCTTTTCCCATGCACCATATGATGGTGTATTAATTTTTCTTAGTAGAGAAAGAGTCCTTCTACTGGTTAATCACCTTTTATTCCATGCCATCTCCTTGGTTTCCATGGAAAAATTAAATAATACCGTGTAAGAGTTAAGGGATGCCAAGAGTTGGCATCCCATGGTATCCCCCCTTGTTTCCTATTTAAAGGGGGTGCTACAACCAGATTTGACATGCCAATTTTTGTTGAGTGTTGGCATTGGAATGAGAAAAAAATGATAGAAAAAATCTGGAAAAAGATAAGGGAAAAGGGAGAGAAAAAATGGAAAGGAAGGGATGAGAGAAATAGGAAAGCATGAGATGCTTATCCTAAAATCAGATTGTTCATGTGTTGAATATTAAATTTGATTTTATGTGGTGAGATCTTTTTAGAAAGGATTCTTAAAGAGATCGTAGTGGAGGTCATAAAGGCATACAAGCTGTGGTGCAATCCATTCCTGCGAAGGATGATCTGCTGCGAGCTTGCAAAGAAGGCTGCAGCACTATGTCGAATTGAGAAGGGCCCTGATCAATCCCATGTGGATCACCATTGGAGGGCTTCTACTTTGGAGTCTTATGAATGTTTCAAGATTATCAGTTCATGATCTTCATGATGGTATATGACTTTTGATCTTCTCTTGTTATGCATACTTATGTTATTTGATTGCAATTATCAAGGTGTTCCTAGGGCTTTTGAGTTTCGGTACTCTAGTTTAACTGTTAAACCTTGTTTTCAATTGTTGAATGCTTGTAAAAATTTTTGAAATTTATATTTCACTACATCACTAGAACCCAACAGTGGTATCAAAGCCACCCTTAATTGATTCAATCAAATTTTATGTTATTTTTTGATATGGATTAGATCCAATTCATACTATGTCAAAATCAGATTTTCTGATTGATGTTTAATTCATGTTCCTAATATATTTTTATTTATGATAAAGTGTTATCAATCCATGTTCAAACTTTGAATATGTAATTCCATGGTCTTTAGACTTGTGTGATAAGTTTAAGTTAGATCGCATGATCTATTTTTTGATGGAATTGAAGTCCTGTACATGTGATGCATGGACCCTTGGAATGCTACATATAGATGTACGTTGTCAAGACTTAGGATTTTTGCATTTGATGCATTCACCTAAGATCCAAAGATTGACCACCATATTATCGGGCACTCACCATTGTGGGTCGACCATCTTGGTTGTTGCCCGAAGTATGTGTGGAGTCAAAAAATATTTGATCATGAAAAGGATGCATCAGACATGGATTAGGATTTTTACCGATGGATTGGTTTAACTATAATTCATTATTCTAATGTGATTAAAATTAATGATTATAGATTAAATCAAATTTATGGTTTTAATTTGATTAGAAATCATGTTTAATTTAGGTTGATCTAATTATCATTTACCTAATTGGATTAGGATTTGAGTCTTGGTTGTCCGAATCTATGCTAACCTAATTGGATTAGGGTTAACTTAAGATTTGATCAACTCAACTCAAATGAATGATAAATGAATTGATTTAAAAATTAAAAATTGGGTCAAGTGTTGAACTTGAATAAAAAACCCTAGATGGGTCTTATGACCATAAATTAAACATCTCCCTTGACATGTGTATGAATGATATCATAATGAAAATAACATGAGTAGTTTGTTATAATGTTTTATAATTGTTATAAAAAATGCATGTTGTACGGTTATGGACTATGGTACATCCATGTGATGGATGTATGCATGAATGCTTCCCTATTAGCTGAATAAATAAATGCATCTGCAAGAGTTGCAATATGGGCTGGGTGCCCCTGATGCATTGTATTATTAGTTGAACCTTTCTTTTGAATGTTTCCAACTGTGGATTGAGATTTTTTACATGTTGATGTAAATTATAGAAAAAAAATTATTTGAGAATAGACAAAAATTATTTCTTTCTATTTTCAAATAAAGATCAAACATTCATGATAGACTTCATGTAGATGAAGGCTAGACTACCAGACTTTTGGAGAGCAGAGGCGCATTAAGATTGACCATGAGAAGGTTCAATCTTTGATGCACCTAGGGTTAGACCCATATATCATCCTATGGCTCGAATGATTTTTTTGAAGTCCATAACCATTAGTTCTCCTTTATATGCTCATAAATGCTGATAGTTAGATCAAAAGTTTAGAATACATATGATGTATTTATATATATGTTTAAGATGTGCATGGGTCCTCAGTCTCTCATTTAAATTATATTAAGTCATAATGGTGAAATATTAAGAACACTACCCATGCCTTCTTTCATGCTAAGCCTGTATTATGTCAAGAACCATAGTAGGCTTGTTGTGCTATCCACAAGGCTTGTTGTGGGAACTGATTTAATACTGTCTTGGATTATAATGAAGCTAATAGTAATTAGCTCATACTAAGTCAATAGAGTATGTCAAAACTATAATGAGTTTGTTGTGCTATCCACAAGGCTTGCTAAAGCGATTAGTATGATGTTGATTTAGTGATGCTTATGGCATATTCTGATAGTGCTGCCTTGTTGTGCTATCCACAAAGGTAGTATTATTCAGATATGACCATATAAGATTGAAGGATACAACTTAACTAAAATACTATAGTTTGTTATGCTATTCATAAGGCTATAAATATTTTAGAGGCAAAAGTTATGTTGAGAGTTGCATGAGATGCAATTGGTAAAGAGTTACCTATCCTTGAACTCATAAGAGCTTGTTGTGCTATCCACAAGGCTTTTTATGAAGAATTAGAATCTCAACCACATTAAGAAACTTGATGATAAGGTTTTTCATTTTCATACTTGAGGGTTATGAAATTCGCTAAAATAATGGGAGGCACAATTAGATAAAAACTTCATCTAAGTTATGCATGTCATCATAAGTAGTCCTTTAATATTCTTATATTCACATATGCATCTTTACTATCACTGCATAGTATATTTTTAAATTGACCAAACTTCATAGAATGGTTGAGAAAATGAAGGTGAAGAATGTCTTCAGTAAGGGTATCTAATTTATTATTACAGCAATGATGAACATTAGAATTAAATTGCAAGAGTTGTCTTGCAAGTGTGAAGCAGGAGTAGGATGCAAAAGTTGCATCTGCTAATAATTTATATATGATACAAATTAATTATCATTAAGTATTTCAACTTTAAAATATTGGGTATGTGATATCTTATATAGGTTCCTCTTATGCAAAGTGTTACTGGACCTAAAAAGCTGAAGTGAGGTGACTACTTGCTTTTTGATACTGATGGATAGTCCATTCATGCTGAGACTGTAGGAACCTACTTATTTAGAAACTAGTAGACCATTGTTATATGCCTAAATTTATCAAAAATATTATTTCAATTCCTATGTTATTGTAACATGGATTTGAAATTAATGTTAAGAGTAAAAGTTACTCTGCTTTTGGTAAATATTGTGGTTATGATTTTATGATAATGATCTTATATTTCTGTCACTCAATGATGTTGTTGTTCTTGTTGGTGAGAACAAGAAATAAATATGTGATGATCTCATATCTCAGGACAAGCAAGGTATTAAGTCTTGAACATATGAATGTTCGAAGGCTAATCATATCTCAACCCAGAGATGGATACTTCATATGAGATATGGTGTGTTCTCTAATATACTTCACAAATTTTAATTTTCTTATGAGAAAATATCCTGAAAGTTGCTGTATATATTTTGAATTAAATATCAAAAAAATTTATTATGAGCACTCTATATGAGATATAGAAAAGGCAAAGAGGCAGGTTGCTCTATTTATGTGAAAAGAGTTAAAGTACATAAGTTTTGTGCAAGTTCAGATTTTATGTATGTTTATAGGTTATCCTAAGAGTGGTATGTGATATTATTTCTTGCACCCTACTGGACAAAAGGTGTTTGTCAGTAGGTATGCCACCTTTTAGAATTTTTTTTTTTAAGAAGTGATCAGTGGGAGGATAATTGAACTTGAGAAATTCAAGACCTATAAACTATCCCATCATAACCTATGGAGTATCTACAAGTTGATCCTCGACCAGATGTGCTCATTGATGAGGCACAACCATGAAACTCACCTCCTCATCGAAGGTCAATCCGAGTGAGTAACGTACCACTCAAATATAGTTTTTTTGTTGAGGAGGATGATACACCATTAAGAATGATGTTTTCTTGACCTATTTTAAGATTGTCATGAGTAGATACTCTGACAGATGGCTTGAAATCATGACATCTGAAATGAACTCCTTGTACATTAACCAAGTATAGACTATAGTTGAAGCACCTATGGATATGACCCAACAGGTTGCTATCAGAGATGTCAATCCAAATTTTTGCTATTGCTACACACCATCCAGAGAATTTATCTCTAGTGAGTAGGCAAATCCATTTATGGATTATAGCAAATTTTGAAGAGTCAGTACTTTTATTTTTGATGAGATAATCAAAATATTTGACTATATCAAATATCGATGAACCATGTGTGTATGCAAGAAGATAAGTGAGAGTTTCACTAACTTCTTAGTTATGTATGTGGGTGACATACAGCATATTAGGAAGGTAGTCTCGATATTACACTCGGTCAATGACATACTTATCACAAAAGTTTTTATGAAAAAAAGATTTAGATTAAGCATCTAATATACTAGGCATCTATAGGGATAGATGTAAGTGGATGCTGGACTTGTCCCAGTCTAGGTACATGATATTTATGTTGAAGGGGTTCAACATGAATGGGTGTAAAAGAGTTTACTTACCCATATATTCAATGTACCTCACCTGATGTTGTTTATGCCTTGTGCATGATCATTGATTTCAGGCAGATCCATGATAGGATCTTCTAAAAACTGTGAAAAGCATTCTCAAAGTACTTGAGAAGTAATAGAGGAGCAGTGAATTGGAAGAGTTTCAAACAGTAAACTATGTTAGACTCAGTTAAATGATGTTAGTAAAGATTGCTAAGGAACGTCGCCAGATGAAAGGGTTTATCACTGAGTTGGGTGTGGTCTCACCAGGTACCCACGCACATCCTATGCACTTTCACCTCATTCATAATTTGATCATAAGATGAGTTAATATAAAGAATAGTATAATAGGATCAGTTCACTAAGCCTTACACAGCAACAGTGTGATTGCCATCCTGATTGTATGGGCATCAGGTATAGGGACGATTGGCTTTAGTGCAAACGGGAGATTGAAAGAATAGCGCCCTACAAGCCAATTGTATGGGGATGCAAAGGAACTTTTCTTTATTTTCTTCCTACTCATTTTCATGACATTAGTTATTTTATTTATGAGGTATTATGTTTTATCATTTATTGCATCATATTTTTTTTTATGATTATGATAAACCCCATAAATGGAGCGTTACAGCATGTCAATAGATGGTTCTTCAGTGGGAGTGGTGCATGTGATCTTTTGACCTGAGATCACCATGGTATCCTGTGTATATGGACCCTTACTTTGGTTTATTCCCTAGCACACCACTTTGAGATGTGTGTGGAATATTCTGGATATGGCAAAGTATACATGGAGATTGTGAGTGGCCAAGAAATCGATCACTCCTTGTAGAAGGAGAGAACATTCTATGTGATCTCATAGGATGATGACTTTGAGAGTCTCTGACGAAAGCAGAGATGAATATTAAAGAAAATTTTTACTGATTCATCAATCGAGTCATCATCATCAGATCGAGATACATATAAATAGGTATTTGGGTTTGACATATTTCTATATCCATGGCCTTTCCGGGATGTTGTGTGATCGAAGGATTGAATTGCATGGTAACTTACTATGAAAGGATAATTTTGATATTTTCATCAAATTTCAAATCTTTCAGATAGTCATGATATATTGCTAGATGCCAATCTTGACTTGTGGATCTGTTAGAATTTAAAAAGTTTGATTCAAGAATCAATTAAGAAGAGTCCTATTTGATTGGGACTCTTGAGCTGACCTAATCTAATCGGATTAAGATTATGTCATGAGTCTTGATCCACTGCTAGCTAGATTTGAAATCCAATGGATCACACACAATAGAGATTTGATCTTGATCCATTATATTTGGATTTATTGTAAATCCAATGGGTTAATTGAATTGCTAGCACATGAATTAACCCAAGTTCTTAATTGAGTTCAGTGCAAATGTGTTTGTGCTAATCCTTTGCTTGTTGCCTTGATCTAATGTGATTGGGTTTGAACCATCTATTTATTAGGTGGTGTTGGGTATAAAATACCCCCCAGCCGAAGTTCGTGACAGGAATGACCCTCCAAGGATCCTACCGACTTCCGACCTTCGACGACATCTCTCCGAACCTCTCTGGCGGCCGAGCCTCCGCAAC
This sequence comes from Elaeis guineensis, assembly GCF_000442705.2. Lineage (NCBI taxonomy): Eukaryota > Viridiplantae > Streptophyta > Magnoliopsida > Arecales > Arecaceae > Elaeis > Elaeis guineensis. The sequence goes on along the minus strand of NC_026008.2, from coordinate 16,148,621 downwards.
ACTCCCAAGTTTTGCCGACGGATAAGCCCCCACTAGCATCGATCGGATTCTTCACGACGGACGAACTCCACCCAAGTTTTCATGATGATCGACCACCTTCTAGACCTCGTCTGGACTCCTACGCGAGCCAGACTTCATCCCCGACTCCGGCTGCAGGAAGACTTCATCCGGACTCCTATGGGAGCCGGACTTCATCCCTGACTCCGGCTGCAGGAGGACTTCGTCCGGACTCCTACGGGAGCCGGACTTCGCCCCCGACTCCAATTGTAGGTAGACTTCATCCGGACTCCTACGTGAGTCGGACTTCACCTCCGACTTCAATTGCAGGTAGACTTCGTCCGGACTCCTACGGGAGCCAGACTTCATCCCCGACTCCGGCTGCAGGATGACTTCGTCCGGACTCCTACGGGAGCCAGACTTCATCCCCGACTCCGGCTGCAGGAGGACTTCGTCCGGACTCCTACGGGAGCCGGACTTCACCCCCGACTCTAATTGCAGGTAGACTTCGCCCGGACTCCTACAGGAGCCGGACTTCGCCCCCGACTTCAATTGCAGGTAGACTTCGTCCAGACTCCTACGGGAGCCGGACTTCATCCCTGACTCTGACTGCAGGAGGACTTCATCCGGACTCCTACGGGAGCCGGACTTTATCCCCGACTCCGGCTGCAGGAGGACTTCGTCCGGACTCCCACGGGAACCAGACTTCACCCCCGACATCAATTGCAGGTAGACTTCGTCCGAACTCCTACGGGAGTTGGACTTCATCCCTGACTCTGGCTGCAGGAGGACTTCGTTCGGACTCCTACGGGAGCCGGACTTCATCCCTGACTCCGGCTGCAGGAGGACTTCGTCCGGACTCCTACGGGAGCCGGACTTCATCCCCGACTCCGGCTGCAGGAGGACTTCGTCCGGACTCCTACGGGAGCCGGACTTTGCCCCTGACTCTAATTGCAGGTAGACTTCACCCGGACTCCTATGGGAGCTGGACTTCGCCCCCGACTTCAATTGCAGGTAGACTTCGTCCGGACTCCTACGGGAGCCGGACTTCGCCCCCGACTTCAATTGCAGGTAGACTTCGTCCGAACTCCTACGGGAGCCAGACTTCGCCCCCGACTTCAATTGCAGGTAGATTCGTCCGGACTCCTACGGGAGCCGGACTTCATCCCCGACTCTGGCTGCAGGAGGACTTCATCCGGACTCCTACGGGAGCCGGACTTCGCCCCCGACTTCAATTGCAGATAGACTTCGTCCGGACTCTTACGGGAGCCGGACTTCATTCCCGACTTCAATTGCAGGTAGACTTCGTTCGGACTCCTACGGGAGCCATCCTTCACCCCCAACTTCAATTGTAGGTAGACTTCATCCGGACTCCTACGGGAGCCGGACTTCATCCCCGACTCCGGCTGCAGGAGGACTTCGTCCGGACTCCTACAGGAACCGAACTTCATCCCCGACTCTGGCTGCAGGAGGACTTCATCCGGACTCCTACGGGAGCCGGACTTCGCCCCCGACTTCAATTACAGGTAGACTTCGCCCGGACTCCTACAGGAGCCGGACCTCGTCCCTGACTCCGACTACAGGAAGACTTCGTCCGGACTCCTACGGGAGCCAGACTTCATCCCCGACTCCGACTGTAGGAGGACTTCATCCGGACTCCTACGGGAGCCGGACTTCGCCCCCGACTTCAATTGCAGGTAGACTTCGCCCGGACTCCTACAGAAGCCAGACTTCGTCCCCGACTTCGACTGCAGGAAGACTTCATCTGGACTCCTACGGGAGTCGGACTCCGAGCTCCTACTACAAGCGACCCACTCTGAGTTTTCGTTACAAACGATCTACTTCAAATTTCTACCACGAGCGGTCCGTGCCGGATTCTCACTGTAATCCTTTACCCAAGCTTCCATTATGGACGAATTCCTTTCGGATTTCTGTTGCAGACAGGCCTTGGCCGAGACTCCTCGACAAACGATCCCCATCCGAACTTCTATGGAGATCGGACTCCAATCGAACTTCGACCGACAGGCTTGGACTCCTTGGCAGGCCGCAGTAACGGCCACGACTCTGCTTCACTTCCTGCGATGGATTTCGCATGGCTCCATCACTCCCTGGCAGGCTGCAGTAATGGCCACGACTCTGCTCCACTTCCTGTGATGAATTCCACACGGCTCCATCACTCCCTGGCAGACCACAATAATGGCCACGATTCTGCTCCACTTCCTGCGACGGATACCGCACAGTTCCTCCACCCTCTGGCAAGTCACGATAATGGACGCCACTCCACTCTCCGCAACAGACTCCACGTGGCATGTCCCGGTGATGGCCACGATTCTACTCCACTACTCTTCGCAACAAAATCCTCTTGACCCTGAGCAGCCCACTGCCAGATGGTTACAAACATCGCTATCAGTCTGTTGCCCCCTCCGCCTATAAAAGGGGGACCCCAGATACGTTATTCTCTAAGCTCTAATTTCTATCCCAAAAACTCTGCTAAAATTTCTGTTCAAGCACTCTATTCTTGTTGAGGCAGAAAACTGACTTGAGCATCGGAGGGTCTTGCTGGAGCAACCCCAACTCTGGTTTAGACTTCTTTTGCAGGTCCTGGCGGCGACCGCGACTCCTTCGACTCCAGCTTCTCCGACGCAGGCGAATTTTTGCACCAACAGGATTGGCGCTAGAGGAAGGGCTGAACCTTCGTAGTACCCTTGTTCTTAAAGGAGCGCTCAACGGGACCGCCTTCGGTCATCTTTTCCGACATCCTCTCCTCCTTCCCCCACTAGGTCTTCACCCGATGCCTCCCCATAAAGCATCCACACGGCGATCCACGGCCTCCACGGCTAGATCTCAGGCTCCGGCCTCACCCCCAGTTTCCCAGCCTCCTCCTCCTTCTCCGGCAACGGCGGTTGGCACAGAGCAATTCGACCTACTGGTGCAGCAGGTCAGAGGCCTCACTGAAGCTGTGCAGGCCATACAACAGCAGCAGTAGCCGCAGGCATCAGTGCGACTGGAGAGAGCATCACCAGAACACCAAAATCCGGCAGTAGGATGGGCCACTTGGGCCAACCACCCCGTCTTTCCTGAAAAGATGAATCTGAGGGTGGAGAGCCCTCAGTCAGACCATGATTCCACCCCTGGAAGATCTCTACCTCCATTCTGCCAGAAGACCCTTGAGACCCGTAGTCGAGAGGATTTCCTGGACCGGAGGCTCTAGGAGATGAACCGACAGATTGAAGAACTCCGCCACGCTCCCCCCGCTTATGGTGAGGATATTTGTACTGACCCTCCCTTTTCTCAAATGATCATGCAGGAACTGATCCCGCCGAACTTCAAACTCCCTCAATTTGAAAGCTACGATGGGACTTCGGACCCAGTTGACCATCTGGAGGCCTTCCGAACAATGATGCTGCTTCATGGCGCACCCAACACCATTCTATGCCGAGCCTTCCCATCCACCTTGAAGGGAGCGGCGAGAAACTGGTACTCGATGCTGAAGTCGGGTACCATCTTTTCTTTTGATCAGATGAGCCACCAGTTTGTGGCTCATTTTGTTAGCAACCAGCATCCCCGGAAGGGTTCAGAGTCCCTCATCAACATCAAGCAGAGGGAGGGGGAGTCCATTCAGGCCTACATCAACCATTTCAATGTCGCCGCATTGGAGGTCCGAAACATGGACCAATCGATAGCGATGGTCATCCTGAAAGGCGGCCTTCAGAAGAACGACCTTTTATTCTCCCTGGAAAAGAAGTACCCCAGGAATTTTGCTGACTTGTTGGCTCGGGCCGAAGGGTATGCCCGAGCGAAAGAAGCCTTCAAAATGAAGGACGAGGAGACTGCGAGAGAGCGGCAGGCGAGAGACTCGAGTAAGCCCACAGTCGAAAAAGGGCCGAGAGAAGCTCGGCCACGTTCTCGAACTCCTCCCGGGCATAAGTGCATCCAGACTCCTCCCCGAGCACACAGGCAGGGAAGCCCGGAGCGCCGGGCTTGGCGGGGCTCTCCCCTAGGAAGATTTCGTAGCTACGCCCCCCTCAACGCATCGAAAATCCAGGTGCTGATGGAGGTCAGAGAGCAGCTCCCAAGGCCAGAGAGGATGCGCACGCACCCCGGGAAGCGCAATCCTAACAAGTTCTGCCTCTACCATCGTGACCACGACCACGACACGGAGGAATGCATCCAACTCCAAGATGAGATCAAGGAGCTCATCCGACGAGGTCGACTCGATAGGTTCATTCGGCGTCGGCCTGAGGGTAGAGAAGATCGGCCAAGGGCCCTGCCGTAGCCTGAGCCGCCAAGGAGGGAAGAGCAGCCCGGAGATCGACCTCCAATTGGGATCATCAACTCCATCTTTGGAGGACCTTGACAGGAAGCAGACCTTCCACGGCCCTGGGATTTGAAAACTTGTAAATGTATAACGAACGACCCTACTTTAAATCAAGATTCCTTTCAGATCTGCACATCTTTTTCTTTTTGGCATGGACTTGTAATGACAGGGGACGACCCCGTCGGACAACAAAAACAAACTCCAATGTGGGCAATGTCGAAGGCCCAGTTATTTGTAGACCGGATGGGGGGAGAGGCCATACAGCGCCCATATGCGCCCCCACAGCCATGTTAGGGACAAGAGGAGAACCTCACCCTAATATGAGCAAGGTGGAAGGCCCGGTTATTTGTAGATCGGATGTGGGGAGAGGCCATACAGCGCCCATATGCGCCCCCACAGCCATGTTAGGGACAGGAGGAGAACCTCATCCTAACATGAGCAAGATCGAAGGCCCGATTATTTATAGACCAGATGGGGGGAGAGGCCATACAGCGCCCATATGCACCCCCACAGCCATGTTAGGGACAGGAGGAGAACCTCGCCCTAACATGAGCAAGGTCGAAGGCCCGATTATTTGTAGACCGAATGGGGGGAGAGGCCATACAGTGCCCATATGTGCCCCCACAGCCATGTTAGGGACAGGAGGAGAACCTCACCCTAACATGAGCAAGGTCGAAGGCCCGGTTGTTTGTAGATCGGATGGGGGGAGAGGCCATACAGCACCCATATGTGCCCCCACAGCCCCGTTAGGAACAGAAGAAGAACCTCATCCTAACCTGAGCTGAAACCGATCACATCAGAAATAAGGGAAGAACCTCATCTCGACACCAATTAAGGTCCGGCCATTCAAGACCCGACAAGAAAGAAGAAAACCTTCTCGGCGACCCTTCTACGCTACCACGACTCCATAAAAAACTAGGGAGAACCCTTGCCTAAAAAAAAAAAAAAAAAAGGAGGGAAATGTGAAGGAACAGCGGTGGGCTATTCCAACAAAAAATGGAGGCCAAACTACACTAAAAGCATAAAGGACCTCGTCTCTATGAAGAGGGAGGAAGAGAAAGTAAGATCTGCGGTCGCGAACAAAAGGCAAATCGACACGGTGATGGCTAGGAACCTCCAAGCGGCGTCGACGCCGAACCAATCAAAAGCACAAGAAACTTGGTAATGATGACCTAATACAAAAATAAACAAGAAACCTTCGAACAACATCAACATCGCACGGGACAAAAATGAAAGAAGTCCGACACACGACAATTCAACACGGCGTACAGGTAAGGTAACAAAGACCTTTTCATTTCATTAGCAAAATGTGCGTTACAGAGCCTGGAAGACTGAAAAAAAAAAAAATAACAAAAACAACAACGACAACAACAAACAGACAAGCAGCACAAGAAGACACTTGGAGGGATGGAGGACAAAAAGAGCCCTAAGGGGGCCCGGCTTCCTCCGACTTCGAACTTTCGGCTTCGACCCTCATCAGGGAGTGCCTTAAGCTCTTGACTTCTTCTTCCAATTCCTTCTCTCTCATTAGCATTTCCATATATCTCCGATGAAGCCGCTGGCTTTCATTCTCCACCTCTCGGTGCCTTTTTCTCAGGACCTTAAATTCTGCCTCTGCGTCCTTGACTGTCCGTTGCTCGTATACCAGCTGGACCTTCAATTGCTGCAGTTTGGCTTTCCCCTCCCAAGGGCGACAGATAGCTCTTCTACGGTTCTTCTCAGGGATTGGAGTTCGTCGGAATCCCAAACGGGAACAAACTGAGCCCCTTTAGCTAGCTGCCTTTGAAGGTGGACAACCTCGTTGGTCGCCATCCTGAGCTTCCCCCTGTATTCATCCACCTGCCTGCACCAGCCGGCTCGGTACACGTCATAGCTCACCTCAGCATCTTGGAGCTGTTGCTGAAGGTCGGAGAACTTCTTCGACCATTCTCAGTCGCAGTTGGCCCGAGTCGGAAGCCGGGACGAGCTTCCTTCCAACTGACTAATCCTCTCCTGTGCAGCCGACAGCTCCACTCTAAGAGAACTGATCTTGGCAGCTTGAGCCCAAGATCGGTCGCTGGCGCGCTTCTTGTGTTCCTCGAGCTCCTTCTCAAAGTTCGCTTTCCTCTGACTGTACTCCATGATCCCCTTCACGTGGAGGTTTCGAAAGCTGGTGGCCTCCGCGGTGGCTTCAGAGTGGCTCTCCCTCAACCTGCGAAGCTCGCCTTCCATCTCTTTCGACCTTTTTGTTAAATGATGAACTTTCTTCTTCAGACGTTGGATCGCGGACTTTAGTGGAATCCCCTGTGGCAGGGGAAGCACTTCGGCAGGACATTGCCATCGGGAGACAAAAGCGTCAAGGCGCATCTCATTGCATAAAGCAAAACAAAAAAAAAGGGGGAGCAGAGTGGAGAAGCCCTCCAAAAAGAGAAACCCAATTTTATTGATTGAATATTTCTTAAAGACAAGAGGGAAAAGAAAAATTGCAATAAAAAAAAATACAAAGTCAGAGGTCTCAGACCTCTGAAGTAGGAGTTGGGGAGCTCGGTGTCCCCGGAAGGGGGGCTACAGTGGTAGTAGCAGTAGGAGAGGGACCGGCTTCATCTTCAGACGCCTCGCCCAAGAGGCTGAGATCGAGCTCGAAAAATTTTCTGACCACCTTCTCCTGGCAGAGCTCGAATCCTTTGATGAATGCATCTTGGCCGAACTTGACGTTCAGGTCCCTGATCTCCGTAGAGGCCTTGAACTCCTCCACCGCTAGAACTTTGGCCTCCGAGACCAGGACCGGGATCTGCTCCGCCAACTTTGTGACCCCGACCTCCGCCTTCCTCACTGTCTCCTCCGAGGTCTGCTTCTCTTTCTCCAGGGCCTGCTTTTCTTTCTCTAGGGCCTCTTGGAGGGTGACTACCTTGGCTGTCTTTTCTTTGAGGCGAGCAACTTCGGCCCGGCGACTCTCCTCCGCCTGGATGGCATCCCTCCTCGCCCGGTTCATCGCCTCGATATTGGCAAGGAGCTGGTGCCCGATTTGCAAGGGCGGCTAGGAGGTCAGAATGAAGGTTGAGAAGCTAATTAAACGAAGGAGCGAGGAGAAGGGGGAAGGTGAATCTGTTTATCTCGAGAAAGGACTCTAGGGAGTCCCAAACCCACTGTTCAGGATCGGCGCGATCAATCCTCTGGATGACCTCGAGCAGAATGCAACCATCAATCAGCCACTTTATCAAGTCCCTGTCATTGAAGGGATTCTCCCCCGGCTCTTCTTCAGAACCGTGGGACTCTTCGATGGTGGCCCGACGGCAACTCACCCTGTGGGCCACCGACTTCCTTCTCCTCCCTCTCTCGACCCCGGGCACCTCCGCGGAACGGACCCCCAAAATGGGAACCTCAGTGGGGGGACTTCTTGAAGAGGCCCGGGGAGCCAGAGGTTCGGCATCCAAAGGAACGTCGACTGTGAAGGCCGCCTGGGCAGGCATGGCCGAGCTCGTCTCCTCCGTTCTAGCCTTCTTTGCCGATTCGGAGGCCGCAGCGCCTTTCCTTTTGTGAGCCTTGAGGCCCCTGACGAGCATCCGTGCTGCTTCGGCGTCCATTCTTGAAAAAAAAAAAGAAAAAAAAAAGAAGAGAGAGGAAAAGAGATCAGTAATAGAATGAAAAAAAAAATAGAGAAGAAAAAAGAGAGAGAGAGAAGAAGAGCGGGAGAAAAGAAAAGGAAGGGAAAGATAGGATACTCGCAGGGTCCAGGGGGCTCAAGCTGATGTTGAACAAAAACTGCTCCTTCAGAAGGTTGGGAAGGGAAGGAGTTGAGTAACTAAGAAGTTTTCGGGCGGCCTGAAGGTCGTCCTCCCCCAAGCTAGGAGCCCTGTGGATAGAGTCCCTTAGGGAGCCCCAAGGGGGCAATCCCAGCCTCAAGGTCGGGCAATGGACGAAGAGGTACTTCTTCTTCCAGTTGTGGATTGAAGAGGGAGCACCTTTTAGCAACCCCTTCTTGCCAAACTGAGGGGAGAAATACCACCAGTCCTTCGTCGAGGGGTGGCGCTTGAAGGTGTAAAAATACCTAAACAAAGAAAGAGATGGCTGAACTTCGACTACATGGCAAAGGGAGAGGAACCCTATCAAAAACCTAAAGGAATTCGATGCTACTGAAGCTAAAGAAATGTCTAAAAAATAGAAAAGGACAATGACGAAGGGCAGAAGCGGAAGCCAGAGTCTGGCACGGAAGGCCTCCTGATACAGGTAGAAACGGTCAAGTGGAGGGGTGCTAGCCCAGTCGGCGGGATCAGGAAGCTCCAGATCATACTCCGAAGGAACTCTATACTGAACCCTTATCAGTAGAAGTTCATCCAGAGTCAGAGAACAGGGAATGGCACCCGACGCAAAAATCGGGCGAGGCCCAGCCCTAGATGTGGGTTCGTCTACAGTGTGGGGGTTTTGGGGGGCTGAGGCGGACGAACTCCTGGAACCACTAGAGGTGGAGGTGCCGGAGGACATTTCAAACAAAGACCCTAAAGATCCTGGAGAAATCAGGCGGGACAAGAGGCGAAAGGTTTGCGGGGGACCGAACCAGAGGAATGCGGCAGAAGAAAAATAGATGAGAAAAGGCCCCTAGATGGCAAGAAGAGAAACGAAAGTTCTGGGACTAACCTAGATCGCTCCGAAGGATGCAGAGGGGCGAGGACAGGGATGACTTGAAGAACACTTAGGGCCAAGGTGGACGCCAAAGAGGGTCAGAGCTCTCGGAGAGAAGGCAGACACCAACAGAATTCTCAGGTAGAATGAGACTTCTGAAGGCGGAAAGGCGGGTTTAAATAGACCCTGGGATCCGGTGCTATAATGATCACGGATCTCCCCAGGCCAACCCACGCTCGCCACGTGTCCCACTCGCCACCGCAAGCGGCTAAAAGTGGTTGAAAGCTGATAGAGCCATTACTGTGTCGTACCTGGGCCAACGCATCAGTGGGAATTCCAAAAGGTCCCTTAGGATCGCCCCGATTTGAAAAGACTCCAGCACGCGCGCATTAAATGCCAAAATATCTGAGGCCGATCGTGCACAGGATTCAAGGGGACAACTTCGGCCGTGAAAATTTCTATGTACTTCCTTCATTCGAAACTCGAACTTGAAAGTAGGGGGACTGGTGTTGGATATAAAATACCTCCTAGCCGAAGTTCGTGACAGGAATGACCCTCCGGGGATTCTACCGACTTCCGACCTTCGGTGACATCTCTCCGAACCTCTCTGGCAGCCGAGCCTCCACAACACTCCCAAGTTTTGCCGACGGATAAGCCCCCACCAGCATCGACCAGATTCTTCACGACGGATGGACTCCACCCAAGTTTCCACGATGATCGACCACCTTCTAGACCTCGTACGGACTCCTACGGGAGCCGGACTTCATCCCTGACTCTAGCTGTAGGAAGACTTCGTCTGGACTCCTACGGGAGTCGAACTTCATCCCCGACTCTGGCTGCAGGAGGACTTCATCCGGACTCCTACGGGAGCCGGACTTTGCCCCCGACTCCAATTGCAGGTAGACTTCATCCGGACTCCTACAGGAGCCGGACTTCGCCCCCGACTTCAATTGCAGGTAGACTTCATCCGGACTCCTATGGGAGCCGGACTTCATCCCCGACTCTGGCTGCAGGAGGACTTCGTCTGGACTCCTACGGGAGCCGGACTTCATCCCCGACTCCGACTGCAGGAGGACTTCGTCCGGACTCCTATGGGAGCTGGACTTCACCCCCAACTCCAATTGCAGGTAGACTTCACCCGGACTCCTACGGGAGCCGGACTTCGCCCCCGACTTCAATTGCAGGTAGACTTCGTCCGGACTCCTATGGGAGCCGGACTTCATCCCCGACTCCGACTGCAGGAGGACTTCGTCCGGACTCCTACGGGAGCCGGACTTCATCCTCGACTCCAGCTACAGAAGGACTTCGTCCAGACTCCTACGGGAGCCGGACTTCACCCCCGACTTCAATTGCAGGTAGACTTCGTCTGGACTCCTACGGGAGCCGGACTTCATCCCCGACTCCAGCTACAGGAGGACTTCGTTTGGACTCCTACGGGAGCCAGACTTCATCCCCGACTCTGGCTGCAGGAAGACTTCGTCCAGACTCCTACGGGAGCCGGACTTTGCCCCCGACTCCAATTGTAGGTAGACTTCGCCCGGACTCCTACGGGAGCTGGACTTCACCGCCGACTTCAATTGCAGGTAGACTTCGTCTGGACTCCTACGGGAGCCAGACTTCATCTCCGACTCTGGCTGCAGGAGGACTTCGTCCAGACTCCTACGGGAGCCGGACTTCATCCTCGACTCCGGCTGCAGGAGGACTTCATCCGGACTCCTACGGGAGCCAGACTTCACCCCCGACTCTAATTGCAGGTAGACTTCGCCCGGACTCCTACAGGAGCCAAACTTCACCCCCGACTTCAATTGTAGGTAGACTTTGTCCGGACTCCTACGGGAGCCAGACTTCATCCCTGACTCTGACTGCAGGAGGACTTCATCTGGACTCCTACAGGAACCGGACTTCATCCCTGACTCCGACTGCAGGAGGACTTCATCCGGACTCCTACGGGAGCCGAACTTCATCCCCGACTTCAATTGCAGGTAGACTTCGCCCAAACTCCTACGGGAGTCGGACCTCATCCCTGACTCCGACTGCTGGAAGACTTCATCCGGACTCCTACGGGAGCCGGACTTCACCCCCACTACGGCTACAGGACGACTTCGTCCGGACTCCTACGGGAGCCGGACTTCGCCCCCGACTTCAATTGCAGGTTGACTTCGCCCGGACTCCTACGGAAGTCGGACTTCATCCCCGACTTCGACTGCAGGAAGACTTCATCCGGACTCCTACGGGAGCCGGACTCCGAGCTCCTACTGCAAGCAACCCACTCCGAGTTTCTGTTGCAAACGATCTACTTCAAATTTCTACCACGAGCGGTCCGTGCTGGATTCCCACCGTAAGCCTTCACCCAAGCTTCCATTATGGATGAATTCCTTTCAGATTTCTGTTACAGACAGGCCTTGTCTGAGACACCTCGACAAATGATCCCCATCCGGGCTTCTACGGAGATCGGACTCCAACCGAACTTCGACCGACAGGCCTGGACTCCCTGGCAGGCCGCAGTAACGGCCACGACTCTGCTTCACTTCCTGCGATGGATTTCGTGCGGCTCCATCACTCCCTGGCAGGATGCAGTAATGGCCATGACTCTACTCCACTTCCTGTGATGGATTCCGTGCGGCTCCATCACTCCCTGGCAGACCACAATAATGGCCACGATTCTGCTCCACTTTCTACGACGGATACCGCGCGGTTCCTCCACCCTCTGGTAAGTCGCGACAACGGACGTCGCTCCACTCCCCGCAACAGACTCCACGTGGCATGTCCTGGTGATGGCCACGATTCCACTCCACTACTCTTCGCAACAAACTCCTCCTGACCCTGAGCAGCCCACTGCCAGACGGTTACAAACATCGCTATCAGTCTGTTGCCCCCTCCGCCTATAAAAGGGGAACCCTAGATACGTTATTCTCTAAGCTCTAATTTCTATCCCAAAAACTCTACTAAATTTTTCATTCGAGCACTCCATTCTTCTTGAGGCAGAGAACTGACTTGAGCATCGGAGGATCTTGCTGGAGCAACCCCAACTCTGGTTTAGACTTCTTTTGCAGGTCTCGACAGCGATCGCGACTCCTTCGACTCCAGCTTCTCCGACGCAGGCGGATTTTTGCACCAACAGGTGGTTTATCTAGTTTTTAATGAAAGAGTTTCATGTGAATCCACCACCTCCATGCCATTCACCATGCCAAAGAATAATGTGGCATCATTTATTTTGGGCATTATTAAGAGGAGTCCTTCTTCCTTACTGCTCTTAATTTCCTTAGATGGTTCCACGTATTTTTCATTAATCCTCATGTCATGTGATGGCACCTGGGATATGGGACATAGAAAAGGAGGAGTCCTTCTCTTGGAAGGAATTTACATGTCAAAATAAATAAGGGACGCCCATATTTTTGTGCGATGAAATGGAAGAGTCCATTTCATGTTGGACTCTTAATTCCTTCTATTATTTCTATTTCTTTTATTTCATCATGTCATCTGACGACCCTTGAAATTATGGGTGCAGAAGAGAAGGAAGAGTCCTTCTCTAGCAAGAAAACCACACTCCAAAAATAAATTGGACCCTCCCTTATATGCATTGAGTTTATGGAAGAGTCCTTAATGGTATGGACTCTCTGTTTCTCATGTTAATTTCTTTTCCCATGCACCATATGATGGTGTATTAATTTTTCTTAGTACAGGAAGAGTCCTTTTGCTAGTTAATCACCTTTTATTCCTCACCATCTCCTTGGTTTCCATGGAAAAAATTAAATAATACCATGTAAGAGTTAAGGGACACCAAGAGTTGGCATCCCATGGTATCCCCCTTTGTTTCCTATTTAAAGGGGGTGCTACAACCAGATTTGATGTGCCAATTTTGGCTGAGTGTTGGCATTGGAATGAGAAGAAATTGATAGAAAAAATTTGGAAAAAGATAAGGGAAAAGGGAGAGGAAAAATAGAAAGGAAGGGATGAGAGAAATAGGAAAGCATGAGATCCTTGTACTAAAATCAGATTGTTCATATGTTGAACATTAAATCTGATTTTGTATGGTGAGATCTTTTGGGAGAAGATTTCTAAAGAGATCTTAGTAGAGGTCATGAAGGCATACAAGCTGTGGTGTAATCCATTCTTATGAAGGACGATCAGCAGCGAGCTTGCGAAGAAGGCTGCAGTACCATATCGAATTGGAAAGGACCCTGATCAATCCTGTGTGGATCACCATTGGAGGGCTTCTACATTGGAGTCTTGTGGAGGTCTCAAGATTACCGGTTCATGATCTTCATGATGGTATATGACTTCTGATCTTCTCTTATTATGCATGCTTATGTTATTTGATTGCAATCATCAAGGTGTTCCTAGGGCTTTTGAGTTTCGGTACTCTTGTTTAATTATTAAATCTTGTTTTTAATTGTTGAATGCTTGTAAAAATTTTTAAAATTTAGATTTCGCTGCGTCACCGGAACCCAACAACTTGTACTAGTAGAAGTTGGTTATGCCAGCTGGTGGATAGGGCCTACTTGCTTTTGGTTGTGTTAGCCTATGAAAAGAGTATATTTTGTAATATTTTGTATGATATGAGTTTAAGCTATAGAGATTAGTAAAAGTTAAAATATCATACTTTTGGAACTATGTGTATAAAGTGTAGCTGGATGAATGGAATCGTAGGTTGACTTTGAGAAATGATGAATTAACAAAATTATCTATGTTAGCAATTTGAGTTATTGATTTAATTAATTGTGAGCAGGTCATCAGTATAGTAATTTCCTTTGCTATTATTATTAAAAGGTTGGGTGTATCATGCTTGTCCGATTTTAGGGGTGGGGTGTTACATCCTAGATGGCAAAGAAGTTTGTTTTTTAGGTGAATTTTGGGTGTTACCTTCATGCATGATTTCAGTTTTGGCAGCCAAGGTTAGAAAAGAATGTGAAGCATATTTGGCATGTGTAGTCAGTACAGAAGCAAGTAAGTTGAATCTGATAGATATTCCAATGGTTTGTGAGTTTCCAGATGTATTTTCGAAGAAACTTTTAGGGTTGCCGCTAGATAGAAGGGTAGAGTTTGGTATTGATTTGATTCCTGATACTAAACCAATATCTAGAGCCCCATATAGAATGGCCTAAGTAGAGTTTAAAGAACTTGTGACCCAATTACAAGAGCTACTTGATAAAGGGTTTATCAAACCTAGTATTTCACCTTGGGGAGCTCCTGAAGGAAAAATTGGCTTTTTTCTTGTAGGATCTTCCAGATCTAATGAGATCTGGGGTAGAATATTTCAAAAATTATTCTATGATATTTCAGATATAAGATCTATTAGATCTAATTTCTATTATCTAATATTAAATCTAAAATTAAATCTAAAAATATGAGGAATAGAGAAATACCTCTAGGGTAAGTAGATTACCTTGTAGATGATTGCAACAATGCCCGAAGTTCTAAAATAGCCACACAGTCATCTAGCCTCTACTGGTATCCACTCGAGTAGGATCTAGATCATCTTCTCCTCACAAATCTTTCCTCCAAAAATCAGATCTAGATCTGATCTGGAAGATCTTCAAAAGATCTTCTGAAGCTAGAGTAGCAGCTTCTCGATAAATCTCTGCAGCCTTCTAATCAGGAAGCCACCACGCCTTGGACAACCACCAGATGGATGCCCAACCTCTTGGACGTGAAGAGGGGAGGGAGAGGAGTAGAGGGGGTATAGAGAAGTGGAGAGAATTTAGACTTTTACTGGTTATTAAGCAGAGTCTCTAAACCCTAGGCACAGACAAGGTTTAAATAGATCCTGCTGCGCCATGCAGTGCCACATCATTCGACCAATCAAAAAATTCTAATTAATTATAAAAAAAAATTGATTGGTGGAGTGATGTAATCTGATCATATCAGATAAGAATCTCCATAACCTCTCCTACTGTTGGTGCCAACACTGGATAAGCACAGTGAGATTGGCGCCCCATAGTCCAAGTTGATCAAGGGATCAGAGTCCTCATCTCATGGGACTCTATCCTTATCCACTTGGGGCGCACGCCCAATCTAAATATGGCATCCATTTTGATGCCCAATTTAGCAGGTGGACACTCCATAAAAAATCTCCAATGATCTCTTGCCAAGTGGCCTTCAGTCCAAGGTCCATGGGTCAACGTTTGACCGATGTCCTAAAACGGAAATGACAGGTGATAGGAATTAGCAGGTGTTGTCTTAAATTCATCTCATGAATTAAGACAAGTCTTTTCTAAGCTGGACTGCCTCCAATCAGACTATGAGAAACTTTTTCAAGGTTCTCTGGATGAGTCAAATCATATTTGGCTCAGTCGAGATAGAAAAGATTATACGAGGAGAAAGTTAGGCTCAATCATGTGCTAGCACGATTTTCTTAAACCTAATTGGATCTAATCCAAATCAATCGAACTGGGCTAGCTCAATTGATGACATCCAGACCCTAACTCTTATTTGTGTGACCCAGTTAGGTTCATTTTTGTATGATAATGAGATATGTCGTGATCTCATCATCGACATCATCGAAACTCCTTTCAATGGACCAGAACTCTTCTGATTCAGACAATTAGAATGATCGATCATCAAGATCATTCTAATTACTCCCAAAATCCATCAGTGATACCTAGTAGTATATGGTGACAATCCATCAGAAATGAAGATGAACCTCTCGGTGCAGCTACCTGTGTGATTGAGTTCTTCTATCATGAGTCCCGACTGAATTAGGGTTAAGGTGAACTTGTCAAACCCAACATCAATCATATGAATCAATCGATCGATCTGAGTCCGATGTGAAACTCCAATGAAAAACTCTTTTTCATTATTTCACTCTGCCATAGGAATGGGCTTAAGGACTCAATCTTTCGATCATCATAGGACTACTCTCATCTACTGAGGTTGATAGATCCCTTCTTGGTGCGATCTGATTCCTACAATGAATATGCTACAGCCAACATACACCTTAGGGTTCTGAATAACTAGGAGACCGAGTTATGGTATAGTCAAACTATAACACACTCAAGATGAATTATTGATGTACCTCAGGTCAAAGAACTAGACACACAGCTGCAGCATCGAGCTAGTCATCGATAAGAAGGTAGATTTCCTTATGACTGCTCGAGGTGGTCACGCTCAGTACTCTCGTTCTCAATGAATACCTGTACTCTCGCTCTGGTGTCTTGATACCGTAGACTCAAGACACATCTATCCTAAGGAAGCAATCGTACACCAACCTTTCAGATCAATCACCATCCTCGTGATGATCCTATAGTCAGGAGCTGTTTATGAGTTAGTTATGTAAATTCATGCCTTAAATTTTTAACTCTTGAAAATATGAATTAACATTCCTACTAACTCAAAGGATGTATCACAGACATAATGTACACAATGTGATAGTAGAATAACCCTTTTATTTATTTATAGTCAAAATTATAAATTTAACCTTACATTTGTATAGGAATGTGTCAGCCAATCTGACCTCTAGGGCACACATCTAACAAACTCCCACTTGACCTAATGCCAATTGGCTATATATCTAAGTCCCATCTTCTCAAGGTGGGCTTCGATCTTCTGCTGACCTAATGGCTTTATCAGTGGATTTGCCACATTGTCTGTGGATTCGACTCTCTTAACCTCGACATAATCTTTTTTGAGATAATCACGGATCAGATGGAATCACCGCTCGATATACTTGAACTTCTGGTAAGACCTTGGCTCCTTAGCTAGGGCTATGGCACCATTATTGTCGCAGTAAAGAGGGATGGCATCCGATGACATCACTCCAAGCTCTGTGACAAACTTCTTGTACCAGAATGCCTCCTTCACAGCTTTCGATGCAGCAATATACTCTGCCTCCATGATGGAATCAGCAATCACCGTCTGCTTGAAACTCTTCCAGCTAACTGCACCACCATTGCAAATGAACAGACTTTCAGATGTCGACTTTCGATCATCTATATCAAATATGAAGTCTGAGTCTATAAATCCCTAAATCTAGAGTTCTTCATTCCCAAAGACTAGAAACATATCCTTAGTCCTTCTCAAGTACTTAAGGTTACATTTCACAGAAGTCCAGTGCTCTTCATCTGAATTCGACTGATATCTACTTGTGACACTCACAGCATGGGCTATATCAAGTCGTGTACATAGCATAGCATACATGAGGCTTCCTATTGCCGAAGCATAAGGAATCTTGCTCATGCTTTCAATCTCCTCAGGTGTGCTAGGGCACATCTTCCTGGAGAGATGAATGCCATGTCTAAAAGGTACTAAACCTCTTTTGGAGTTTTCCATGCTAAACCTTTTTAGCACCTCCTCTATGTACATCTTCTGTGAAAGTCCCAACATCCTATTTGGTCTATCTCATAGACCTTAATACCCAGTATAAAGGATGCCTCTCCTAGATCTTTCATAGAGAACTCCTTAGACAACCATATTTTGACTGAGGTCAACATGAAAATATCAATCCCAATCAGGAGGATGTCATCTATGTACAGTACGAGGAAGACAACTGCACTCCCACTGACCTTGTTGAACACACATGGTTCCTCCTCATTCTTGATGAAACCAAATATTTTGATCATATCATTGAAACAAGTATTCCAGCTCCGAGATGCTTGCTTAAGTCCATAAATGGACCCTTGCAGCTTGCAGATCTTATGATCATCATCACTAGATGTGAAACCAAGCGACTGTTTCATATAGATATCTTCCTCAAGATATCCATTTAAGAATACAGTTTTCACGTCCATCTGCCATATTTTATTATCGAAATAGATTGTAACAGCAAGCAATGTGTGGATGGATTTTAGCATGGCTACGGACGAAAAGCTATCCTGATAGTCAATGCCTTCGCACTGACTATAACCTTTCGCTACGAGCCTAGCCTTGAATGTCTCTACATTCCCATCTGCACCTATCTTTCTCTTGAAGATCCATTTACACCTAATAGGTACAATACCTTCAGGTGGATCTACCAAGGTCCAGACTTGGTTTGAGTGCATCGAGTCAATTTCTGATCTCATTGCCTCTAATCATTTCTCGGAGTCGATATCTGATATCGCCTCGTCATATGTCTTGGGGTCATCACCATGAGCCCCATTTTCTGTGAGGAATATTTCCTCTACTTCCTCTTGTATAGTACCTAAGTACCTTTCAGGAGGATGAAAAACTCTAGTCGATCTATGAGGTGGAAGAGATTGTGTTAGGACTGGTTTTAATTGATTGGGTTCCTCAGGTTCTTTAGCTCGTTGCTCTTAGGAGACATTCTCCTTGAGCTTAATTATTCTTCCGATGCCACCATCTTGAATAGACTATTTTTCAAGAAAAATAGCATGTCGATTCACATTCACATTGTGATCTTTCAGAATATAGAAATAGTATCCTAATGACTCTTTAGGATATCCTATGAACCGAGCTTTAAAAGATCTGAACTCTAACTTGTCCGCCTGCTGTTTCTTGACATAAGTCGAACAACCCCAAATTCTGAGATGACTCAGACTTGGCTTTTTACCATGCCATATCTCATACGGTGTGGTAGAAATAATTTTAGAGAGAACTCTATTCAATACATATATTGCTGTCATGAGACAATGTCCCCAAAGAAACTCAGAGAGGTCCGTGAAGCTCATCATGGAACGGACCATATCTAATAGGGTCTGATTTCTCCGTTCTGAAATCCCGTTGAGTTGTGGCATTCCAGGTGGAGTCCATTGAGAGACTGTGCCATTATCTTTAAGATAGTCTAGGAACTTTCGACTAAGGTATTCGCCTCCTCGATCTGATCGAAGAACCTTAATTGGCTTTTCTGTTTATTTTTCTACCTCATGTCTGAATTCTTTGAACTTTTCAAAGGCTTCAGACTTGTGTTTCATTAGAAACACATACCCATACCTAGACATATCATCGGTGAAGGTAATAAAGTAGACATAGTTGCCTCTAGCCAGCACATCAAATGGGCCGCACACATCTGTGTGTACTAGGGCAAGTAGGTCTGTGGCCCTTTCCTCATGTCCTATAAAAGGGAGCTTGGTCATTTTGCCTTGAAGGCATGATTCACAAACTGGAAATGACTCAAAAGTCAACGGACTCAATAGTCTGGATTTCTCCAATTTGTTAATCCTGTCTTCCGCTATATGACCTAGTCTTAGGTGCCACAGATACCTATCATTTAAACTATCTCTAGGCCTTTTAATTTTCATGGCATTCACATTTTGCTCGATATGAAATACAGATACATCAATATGTAGCTGATAGAGACCATTAATAAGAAAACCATTTATGATTTTATTATTTTCATAAAATATGTTACAATAGTTCTTATGAAAGCTAATCACATTGCCTTCTTGTGCTAAACATGAAACAGAAATTAAATTTCTGCTTACTGCAGGCACATAATAACAATCTCTAAGAATTAAATCTAATTCTAATGGTAATCACAGAGGGTAGATTTCCACGGCCACAGCAGCAACTCTTGCTCCGTTCCCGATGCGTAGGATCATATCCCCATCCCTCAGCCTCCTGCTCTCCTCAAGACCCTGCATAGAAGTGCACAAATGAGCACTAGAACCAGAGTCAAGTACCCAACTGGATGTAGAGGAAATCATAAGATTAGATTCTATAATGAGCATACCTCCAGAAGGACCATCCTTCTTGTTCTTCAGGGTGGCCAAGTACTGAGGACAGTTTCGCTTCCAATAGCCGTTTGAATTGTAGTGGAAATATTTTTCATTTTCAGCAACTTTCTTCTTCAGTTCCATCTTCTTCTTCTTCCCATCCACCTTCTGCTTCTTTGTAGACTTCTTCTTCTTTCCAAAAGATTTTCTCTTGGAAGAAGTCCACTCCATAGTAAAGACTGAGCCTTTTGAACCCTTCAAAGAAAGCTCAGCCGTAACCAACATGTTCATTAACTCAGCCAAGGTACACTGCATCTTATGCATATGAAAGTTCATGATGAACTGACCATATGCATCAGACAAGGATTGAAGGATCACATCAATCTAAAAATCTTTATCTAAGATGACACCGAGCTTCTCAAGCTCCTCAAGATCCTTGATCATTGACAAATAATGTTCTTTGACTGACTGCCCATCATGCATTTTAGCCTTAAAAAGCCTTTGGCAGACTTGATACTTGACTGCGCGACTTTGTTCACCAAACAACTCTTGTAGGTGAGCCAATATTTGGCAGGTAGTCATAATATTTTCATGCTGGCGCTGCAAGTCATCAGACATGGTACCCAATATGTAGTACCTGGCTTTGTTATCATCATCCATCCACTTTTTCAGAGACGCTCTCTGTTCAGCAGTCGGACGTGCTGGTATGGCAGGTGGGTCCTAGTCTAAGACATGAGTCAATTTCTTGAAACCCAAAATAATTCTGTAGTTCCTCAACCAGTCCTTGAAATTAGGTCCAGTCAATCTGTGGGTGTCTAGTATTTTGGTCAGGGGGTTGGACGCAGACTTGCTTCCTATAGAGAGTCAAAATTTTTTAGTTAGATTTTGTAATCAGACTTAATCAATTTGTTTAGGAGTTTTATTTTTAAACAAATTAGGCTCTCACTATTTTCTCAGATCCCTACACTCCCTAGGTAGAGATATGAAAATCTCCATGATTAGTGATTTCTAGTGGGTGGTGCGGTCTCACCAATTGGCTCACCACCTCACCTAACAGTTATTGGTGATGGGTCAACCGATGAGTGGACAAATCTTGTCCAATGATTCTCTAATCATGATGCACCCAAAACTTGGTCTTTAATTCATGAAGCTCACCATGTCCAGAATATTGCTCCAATCCTTAGTTAAGTCAGACCCACCATTTGCACGAATTAGATTCCTGATTGGGTCCCTCACCGTATCCGAAATATTAAGCACAACCCATCCTCTAATCTGTAGCATCAATGCCTAATGGACATGGTTGCATCTTCCAGGTGCAACTGAGCCACTGAACCAGCCGAGAACAATCAACCCCGAGAAGGGCCCGCACATCCACAATGGTGGAAGACCTTAGACTTAATATTTTCTTAAGGAGATTTGATTTAGGTCTCATTATACTTGACTTGACATAGTCATAACAATTATGACTAACCTAGTGGCATGAGTTAGCTCAAATTGTTAGCCACCTCAAATCAGAACTGGGTCAACACATAGTAAGTAAGACCGGTGGAAGGGACATGCCATTAACTTGACAAGAATGTATTTGAGTCGAGTAGCTCCCAATTAAAAACCAGTCGGTCGCATCTGCCCAACTTACCTTAGACACCAAATTATCAAACCAGAACCAATTGGGTTAGTCTACAATCCAGGCTCTAACCACTGATCCAAATTAGGTCTTAACTTGATCGAGTCACATCTAAATGTGATTCGACCTTGACCTAGACTTAATCCTATTAGGCTGATCAATTATTAGCTTTCATGATCCCACCTAACCAACTTTTGATTCGATTTGATCAACCGCTAGACCCAATTGAGCTACCCAAGCCCGAACCCAATTTTATGAAAATGGCTTAGATCTGAAATTCTCAATTTTAGACCTAATTTGATTTCATAAGCTTAGTTCATTAATTAAGTCTTGGGTTCATAAACAAAATATGTAAATAAATCTTAGAGTTTCAGGATCTAGAATTTTGCAGAAAAGTAAATTTTAATTTCTGATTAAGGATGAATGTGTAGCACCCCTACACGTCATAAGAACACCCCATTGAATGGGAGGAGAGGGTCTTAAACCTTACTTTGTTCTTATGACCGGACGGCAATGAGGAACACCTTAATCAGAAATATTAATTTAACTACAAAACTAGTTAGATCTAAGTTACATATCACACATATAATTTCAGATCTAACTTATATATGCTTTGCGTACATTGTTGGGAAATGTGTCCCAAAAAGCTAATTGTCAAGCTGTTGACGGTTGAGCAACCAAGTATTGTAATTGATTTATTAATAAATAAAATATATTTGGTATTTTCATCATAAGCTTTCATCTTCTAATGAACTTCGTTGTTATGATGAAGTCCTTAGGACTATTTAGATTCGATAAAGAGAGGATTTATCGATTAGTCCTTAAAATAGTTCACGATCAAATGATAGGCTGTTAATAAGGACGACAGCTTCTATCGAGCATAGGTCGCTGTAGGCCATATGAGTTGGTTGTCCTCTTAACCAAAGAGTGTGGAGACACTGGTATGGCATACAGGTGAGATGTACTGGTACATCATCATTGAACATGACCAACTTCAGAGTATTCTGCTATTGAGAATATCTCTGATGGGATATAGGTATAAGTGTCCCTTAGACTTGAGATCGCCTCAGTGACTTGCAAGCAACTCACTGTGCTTTGGTACTGGACTAACTGAATTTCTAATTCAGGGATGGAAGGCTTCTGGGCACAGTCAAGTACTTGCGAAGTCAGAGTGTGATCGAGATGGGATTGACCACTCCAAGAGTTGGAGAAGAATGAGTCGCTGTATTTCAATTTAGCAAAACCTTGGCCAGGGTAATCCATCAGATGGATTTGATATTTTGAAATATAATGTGGACAACCTGATCAAAGTTGACAGTTGAACTCTGGGGTGTCCATGATCATTTTGGTCAAGGGGATAAATTATTTGAAAACTATATCCGCATAGGTTCTATGGATGTTGTTCTACACATTCGACCTATCCGATCCTCGGGTACCATTGCTAGATGGTCACTTCGATTGGTACAAAAATTTATTCCTGTGCTACCGGCTTAGGTTTGGACCTATGAGGTCACACACATTAGAGTTAATGATCCGATCGGATGGTTGATCAATGATTAAGAATCATTCTAAGGTTAAATGATCAATACGATTGACATTTAACCCAGTGCAAGTGTTGCAGGAGGATCGATTAGCAATTTGATTGCTAATTGGCTTAATTTGATTAAGCCAATGGGCTGAGATTAAGTCTAATTAAATATGATTTAATTAGATTTGATTTGGACTTGATTGGATCAAGTCCAATTGGTTTATTGGATAAGCCAAGTGCAAGAAAAAACTAGTCCTAGTTCAACTAGGACTTGGGTCAATCTAATTTCTAATTTGATTAGAAAATTAAATCAGATTTTAATCTAATTTAATCTGATTAAATTAGGTTCTTAATTGGGTTAAGACCTATTTTAATTGAGTTGATCTAATTTTGGTTTGATTTGGTTTGAGAAATCAAATTAAAACAAGTCATAAGATAGAATCCTAGTAAGACTAGGATTCCACCTTGCACCACATAAGCCTTCCCCACGCCCTCTCTCTCATTCAACGCCAATCTTCTCTTATTTTGTGCAACAAAAGCCCTCTCCCAGGACTCTCCCATATTCACAAAAGGTCTCCTCTCTTCTTTCTTACATGGAAGGTGGTTTGGATCAAATCAAAAAGGAATAAGTTTGGATTTCAAATTTTATGAGATAGAGTTTTAGAAATCCAAAACTCTTTCAATTTTGCACCGAATCTATCCAAATTTTTTATGAAATTTTTATAACTTTTAGGGTACACATTATGCACCCTTTGCTAGTGATCCATGCATGAAAATAAGGAGGAGGTGCTCAAGAGTTGGGCGCCCCTTATCTTGCCATGTTTGGATAAGCCTTGACTAGGTATTTGACCTAGACAAGGACTCTATCATATCTCTCTGTATAAAATGAGTTTCTTTATGAAATTTTTTAAGAAGACAGAGATTTGGGAGACCTTTGGGCTATCCAAAAATCAGAGAGAAATACTGATAGTCTATTTCGCAAGTGCACGAAATCGCTCAAGTAATATAATGATAAATAAGAGATCGTTCCCACGAGGACTGAGTTTAATTATCAAAAATGAATGCTAATTTTACTAATATCTAGACGATCAAAACTGAATGATAATGAAAAATAAAATTAATTCTAAAAAACTCAATGAAAGCTGAATCAAAATTCGATTGATAAAGCACTAGGGTATATCTGATTTCACTTGGACCAATTATCAATTCCAGCTATTCCAATTAATAATCTAAATTTAATTATTAATGCAAGGATAAATAATCCTAAATTATTTAATAATCTCTCTCGAGTCTTATTAAATATACTAATTAAAACTTATAATCTATCTTTCAATAGTAAAATAGATTTTAATTAGTTCAATAAGCACAGTGATTATTTCCAAAATTCCACAGGTCAAATCTTCTGCTCCCGCTCCAATTATTATTCCTATGATGTTTGTTATTAACTCCAATTTATAATCTTCCTTCCCAGTACCAATTATAAATCAAAATCAATCAAGTACCAAAGATAATAATACTTAAAAGCATTAAGTGCAAATAACAAACAATTGCATTAACAAAGAAAATTAATACAAGATTCTGGAATTGAAATTAAATCCAAGCTACATCAGGTACCCTAGCTAGAAA
Organism: Elaeis guineensis; assembly: GCF_000442705.2. Taxonomy (NCBI): domain Eukaryota; kingdom Viridiplantae; phylum Streptophyta; class Magnoliopsida; order Arecales; family Arecaceae; genus Elaeis; species Elaeis guineensis. The sequence continues at coordinate 16,124,340 of NC_026008.2, read as the reverse complement.
TTTAGCTTTTCATCATATAAAAATCAAACTCAAGTTTACTTGAATAAAACTTCAAAATCATCCTAACAATGAGTTCTAGAAAATAAATTCAAAGTAAACAAGAGAAAGAATTAAAAACTCTGAAGGAATTGCAGAGCCGAATGAATCCTCTCTTCAAATCTTCCAGATACTCCAAACTCTTCTTGCTTGATTTCTAGCTTTCAAAGATGATTCTCCTCCTCCCTTTTGCTGGTGTTTTTTTATCCTTAAATAGGGCTAGGGCTAGGGTTAAGGTGGTATTTTTTCCATGATTTTATTCTATATATCATTCTTTCTATTTGGTATAGAATCTCTCCTCCTTTGGATAGGCTTTAAGCAACCACCAGCCATCTACTCCTTATGCTGTCCAAATTTTTTGATTTTATTATGATTTCCATAGTAAAAGAAGGAAAGGAGGCATGGTTAATTAGAGAAAAAGAATTTCTTCCTTCCTGGGTCCACAAAATCTGCAAAACAAAGTAAGGTTTCGGCTGCCCAAATCAAAATTTTCAAGAATTGGTTCTAATTCTTTCTAAGTTTGCTCCTCATGTAGAATTAGTTTGGACTCTGATTTTCTTTCATTTAATTCTTTCTAAGATAGCTCTTTGCCACCCAAAATTGATTGCCATATCAGATCTTTGTGCCAAGAAACACTAAGAAGAATCTGGGTGTATCGGGTGTTTCTTATTGTGTCCAACATTGTTACCAACTTCAACCTACTGTAGCCACCTCATCTAGAATCCAAATTCAATAATTATGTTCCTTTCTTGCTTCTCTCAAAATTCTGTAGGATCTAATCTTGCTCAATTTGGAGTCTTGTAGCTTGCCTTTTAGGGGTCCTCACACCAAAATATCCAGAATTTAGATTGGTTGACTAGATGGGAGAGATTAACTGCTTGATTTATTTCCTGCACCTCTAGTTTCTTTTCTGGCTGATGATGCCAAAAAGGATAAGGTGTGGGGTCCATTGATATCTTGATTTGGTTATTCTGCTTTGAGATGGACTCTGATTTTGATACAAGACCTGATGACTCTGGATGACAAATCCTGCTGAATCGGACTCAACCAATTTCACTTAATTTGACCTTTAAAACATGGTTAAGCCCAATTAGGTGTGACCTGGCTCAATTACCTGCAATTGACATAAAACATATCAGGTTCTTATATTTATTTAGTTAATTATTATACCAATTTCATCAAAATCATTAAAAACTAATAATAATAATTACTATAAAAATGCAATACATCAAATACCCCCAAACTTAAGTTTTTGGTTGTCCCCAAGCAAAAGAAAAGTCCAAATCAAAAATGGAGAATCTTAAAAAATTAATGCTAAAAATTTTATTTAACATTAATATACTCAAAATCCATCTAGACACAAAGGAGTAATACCCAAATACCATGGTTTAACCACCTCAACCCAAAACCGAAAGGCAAACCCACAAGCTAACTATTCCAAACTCATTCATACTCAAACAAAATTATGCACAATCAATAGCTACCCTATTTTCTTTAGGTTTTAATAAAATAATTCAGTTCAAACATCCAATCCTGAATGCAAAATCCTATCAGCCCATCTCCAATAGTGCAAACAACGTACTCAAGAGATCAATAGGACTTTTTCGGGTTAAAAAAATGGAAAGCAAGCAACAAGAATGATGGTTATGGTCACATAAGTGAAAATAAATCAACCACAATAAATCAGAGCATACTCAATTACTTATACTTTACATCCCTTCCTTTATTTATTTTATTTTATATTTTTAGAATAGCCTATACACTTTGGCACTCTTTCTTAAGTCATCATTTGTCTTTTTACGTGAATACCGACATTGGTGATGAAGGCACCCGATTACTCAGCAAGTCATATACTCAAAGTGCTTTGCATACTCATAATTCAAGTAACTGTTTGATGTAAAAGCAAACATGGGGCTCATGAATGCTCCTAGTTACTAGGCAACTTGAAACAACGGAGTAGATTGTGCTTTTTTTTTTTTTTTTTTAAGAGAAGAGAGAACTAAAAATTCAGTATGCTCTAACCATTATAATCAATTTATTCTCAAAAAATATGAACAGTAGATATGAGATAGGATGAAAAGAAAATACAAGGGGTCAAAAAGGGTATGCCAAAGGAATGCCTATATCATTTCATCAAAGTAAATTGTCTAAATTTTATTGCAACAAAGCTCACAAATAGGATTGGTGAAGCAAAGTAACTATCTCCTATACGAGATTTTATTTAAGTATTTACAAGTTTAAAACAGTCAATCCCTAAATTTGACTTCCAAATTTAAAGCTAAGATAGCCAAACAATAATACAAAAGTAAAATTATCCCCCTCTATATCCTTACAAGTGATCAATGAATCAACATTCTAATTTTTTTTAAATTAAATTTTATTAAAAAATAAAGACAAAGATGCAAACATAATGGCAATCCTATATTATTAACACGAAATGCTCATGCAAATGCACCCCCAAATCTGAATTGGACATTGTGCTCAATGACAAGATCATCATCACAATACATATTATAGCAAGGCATTCTTAAAGGTTAGGGGTACTCCCCTTTGTAGCGTGCCTATGCGCTTGTGCGAGTTTGCAACTCGTCCTCAGTCATTTTATCTCTCTTGTCTTCTTCAATGTGCCTACAAAAAGTGAACAACGTCCATTCAAACCTTGAAAATATAGTGAGGATTAAAATTGACTCAAAAAATAAAGAAAATAAAAAAAATTTTGCTTGGGTTGCCTCCCAAGAAGTGCTAGTTTATAGTCGTTAGCTTGACTATCCCAATGCATTATGTCAGTGATATGGAGGTTTTTGGTTGCTCAAATCCTCCATCTATGTATTCCTTCAACCTTTGCCCATTGACCTTGAAGGTCCTATCACCACTCTTCAGCTCAACAGCTCTATGTGGAAAAACTTGTATAATCTCAAATGGACCTGACCACCTAGACCGGAGCTTGCCTGAAAATAGCTTTAGGCAGGAGTTATACAGCAACACCTTTTGTCCTGCTTGGAATTTATGCCTCACAATATGCTTGTCATGCCATCTTTTCGTTCTCTCCTTGTAAATTCTTGCATTTTCATATGCATGGAGGCGGAACTCATCATGTTCATTAAGCTGTAATGACCTTTTCTCCCCAGCAGCTTCCATATTAAAATTTAGCAACCTAGTTGCCCAGTAAGCTCGATGCTCTAGCTCCACAGGTAAATGGCATGCTTTTCCATAAACTAGACGATACGGAGACATCCCAATTGGCATTTTGAATGCTGTTCTATATGCCCATAACGCATCATCTAATTTTAGGGACCAGTCCTTTCTTGATGAGTTGACAGTAGTCTCCAATATTCTTTTAATTTTATGGTTAGAGATCTCTACTTGTCCACTTGTTTGAGGATGATATGGTGTTCCTACATGATGAGTAACACCATATTTTGTCAATAGAGAATCCAAATAACGATTACAAAAATGCTTACCTCCATCCGTGATGATAGCTCTTGGAATACCAAAGTGTGTGAATTGTATTTCTTTAAGAACTTGAGCACACTCTTGGCATCACTAGAGGGAAGTGCTATTGCCTCAATCCATTTGGATACATAATCCACCGCCACCAGGATGTATTGATTTGAATGAGAAGGTGGAAAAGGCCCCATAAAATCTAATCCCCACACATCGAACAGTTCTACTTCAAGGATATTGGTTAGTGGCATTTCCTATCTAAAAGAAATATTTCTAGTTCTTTGACATCGGTCACAAGAAGAAACAAAAGCAATAGCATCTTTAAACAGGTTAGGCCAATAAAAACCACACTGTAATACTTTAGCAGCTATTTTGTTGGGTCCAAAATGGCCTCCACACTCTAATGAATGGCAGTGTTTTAAAATATTTTTAATTTCATCATCAGGCACACATTTCCTAATAAGCTGATCTGGACAATACTTATATAAATATGGATCCTCCCAAAAATAATATTTTGCATCATGTAAAAATTTCTTTTTTTGCTGGTAATTAAATTTTGGAGGAATAATATCACATGCCTTAAAATTAACAATATCAGCATGCCAGGGTGTACTAGATGTGAGTAATGTGAATAATTGCTCATCAGGAAATGACTCATTAATGGGTACCTCAATGTTCTCAATTTCTTTACTTAACTCTAATCGAGATAAGTGATCTGCTACAAGATTTTCTGCTCCTTTCTTGTCCCTAATCTCCAAGTCAAATTCCTGCAATAAGAGCACCCAACGAATTAATCTCGGTTTCGCATCCTTCTTTTCAAGTAAATATTTAATTACTGAGTGATCAGTATAAACTATTATTTTTGCTCCTATAAGATATGGCCTAAATTTATCAAAAGCAAAAACAATGGCGAGCAACTCTTTCTCTGTGGTGGTATAGTTCAACTGTGCATTATTCAGTGTTCGACTCGCATAGTACACCACATGAAGTCTATTCTCCTTTCTTTGTCCCAAGACTGCTCCTATAGCATAGTCGCTTGCATCACACATGAGTTCAAATGGTAGATTCCAGTCAGGTGCAGTGATGATAGGAGCTGAGATTAATTCTCTCTTTAACCTGTTAAAAGCAACCAAACACTCATCAGTAATTTTAAAAGGTGCATCCTTGATCAATAAATTACAAAGAGGTTTGGTAATTTTAGAGAAGTCTTTTATAAATCTTCTATAGAAGCCAGCATGCCCTAAGAAACTCCTCACTCCTTTAACAGATGTTGGTGGTGGTAATTTCTCAATGACCTCCACCTTTGCTTTGTCTACTTCTATCCCTCTAGATGAAATCTTATGGCCTAAAACTACTCCTTCCTGCACCATAAAATGATATTTCTCCCAGTTCAACACAAGATTAGTTTCTTCACAACGCTGTAGAACTTGGGAGAGGTTAGTCAAACACATATCAAAAGAAGGACCAAAAATTGAAAAATCATCCATAAAGATTTCAATGAATTTTTCAACCATATCAGAGAATATAGACATCATACATCTTTGAAAAGTTGCAGGTGCATTACATAACCCAAATGGCATTCTCCTATATGCAAATGTTCCATATGGATAAGTAAATGTAGTTTTTTTTTGATCCTCAGGTACAATAAGAATTTGAAAATATCCTGAATAACCATCTAAAAAACAGTAGAAGGGATATCCGGACAATCTCTCAAGCATCTGGTCAATAAAAGGCAAAGGAAAATGGTCCTTTCGTGTGGCTTTGTTTAACTTCCTATAATCAATACACACATACCAACCAGTGACTGTTCTAGTGGGTATTAGCTCATTTTTATTATTTGTAATAACAGTCATCCCCCCTTTCTTAGGAACTACTTGAACAGGACTCACCCAACTACTATCAGAAATAGGGTAGATAATTCCTGCATCAAGTAATTTCATTACTTCAGCTCTAACTACTTCCTTCATATTAGGATTTAACCTACGTTGATGCTCAATTGAAGGTTTGTAGTTTTCTTCCATTAAAATTTTATGCATGCATATACTGGGACTAATTCCCTTAATATCATCAATAGACCAGCCTAGTGCTTTCTTATGCTTTTTCAACACATGCAACAATTTTTTCTCTTGTTCAGTAGACAAATGAGTAGATATAATGACAGAAAAAATAGATAAGTCTCCCAAGAATGCATATCTTAAGTGAGAAGGGAGCTGCTTAAGCTCAAGCTTGGGGTTTGGCTTAGCCTCTACTGAATCCTGTATTTTTTCAACATCATTTAATACATCAACATGCTGTTTATTTTTAACACATCAATCAAGTCATATTCAGAATTGTCAATTATTTCACTAACAAATTTATTAATCACATCTAATCTAAAACATTCATCATTCTCAAGAGGATATTTAGAAGAATTAAGCATGTTATAAATTACCTCTTCTTGTCCCACTCTTAAAGTAAGCTTACCCTCATGGACATCTATAAGTGCCTTGCCAGTTGCAAGGAATGGACGCCCCAATATCAAAGGAACCTCTCTATCTTCCTCCATATCCAAGACAATGAAATCCACTGGAAGATAAATTTGTCCACCTTGACTAATACATCCTCCACTTGCCTTTAGGATATGTCACCGATCGATCAGCTAGTTGTAATGAGACACTGGTCGGTTTCACATCCCCTAGTCCAAGCTTCCTGAAAAAGATAAAGGCATTAAGTTAATGCTAGCACCTAAATCGCACAATGCTTTAGTGAATTCGATATTGCCAATATTGCATAGAATTGTAAAACTCCCTGGATCCTTTAATTTTGATGGCAACTTGTTCTGAATGATTGCACTGCACTCTTCGGTGAGCATGACTGTCTCATGGTCCTCTAGCCTTCTCTTTTTGGAAAGGATGTCCTTCAAAAATTTGGCATAGCTAGGCATCTGAGCTAATGCCTCCGCAAATGAATATTTATGTGTAGTTTCTTGAAGACCTCCAAAAACTTCAGAAAGTTCTTGTCATCCTTACTTTGCTTGAGCCTTTGAGGAAAAGGAACTGGTGGATTGTAGGGCTTTACTGGCTCTTCCTTTTTCTCTTTTAGCTTCTCTTTGACCATAGTCTCTTCTTGAGTTTGTTCCTTTACTTGTTCTTTAACAGGCTCTTTCCCTTGTTATTCCCCTAGTTGTTTTCCACTCCTCAAGGTAATTGTCTTCACATGCTCCTTCGGGTTCGTTTCAGTATTGCTAGGCAATGACCCTTGAGTTCTGTTAGCTATCATGTTGGCCAACTGTCCCATTTGTATTTCAAGTTTTTAATGGCAGCTTGCTGGTTTTGAAAGTTTGCCTTAGTTTCACCCATGAAATCAGTAGTGGCCTTGGTGAGAGTTGCAACCAATTCTTCCAGGTTAGACTTCTTTTCTTGCTGTGGAAAATCAGGTGGTCCTCTATTCTGATAATTCTGTTGTTGCTGTTGATTTCTCAGGAAAAATTTGGATGGTTCTTCCAGGCAGGCATGTAGGTGTTTGAGTATGGATTGTTCTGTTGCCTTCCTTGGTTTGCCACATATTGCACTTGTTCTTGTACTGGAGGCATGAATGAGCTGTCAATCGGGCAATCTCGAGTAGCATGTTGCCCAGTACACATCTCACAGGTCTGCACACAAGTATTGACAGCATTAATAGATAAATGATCTAATTTTTTGAAAAGAGTGTCTACCTTTGCATTGAGTGCAGTAATAGCATCTATCTCATGAACCCCAGCAGGTCTCCTCGCCATGTTTCTCTATTGGGCCATTGGTAATTGTTGTTGGCCATTTCCTCCAAAAGATCATAGGCCTCATCAAGCGACTTCCCCATCAATGAACCTCCAGCAGCAGCATCAATATTAATTCTGGTATGGTTGTTCAGCCATTGTAGAAGGTTTGCACAACCAACCATTTAGGCAGCCCTGGTGTGGACACCTCCTAAGCAGATCCTTGAACCTTTCCCAGGCTTCATATAAGGTCTCCATGTCAATTGCACGAAGTTTGGATGTCAGTCCTCAACTTGGCAGTCTTAGCAGGTGGAAAGAATTTTGCCAAAAATTTTTGTGCTAAGTCATTCCAAGTGTGATCGACCAGCAGGAAGAGACTGTAACCATGCTTTAGCCTTGTCTCTAAGTGAAAACGGGAAAATCTTAACCGAATTGCATCATCTGACACTCCATTATGCTTAAGGGTATCACATATCTCCAAAAGTTTGCAATGTGCGCATTAGGGTCATCATTGGGCAATCCTCCAAACTGAACTGCTGTCTGGATCATTTGGATCAAAGCAGGCTTGATCTCAAAGTTGTTTGCTTGCACAGGTGGTCTTGTGATGCTAGATGAAGCTCCATTCACGGTAGGCATGGCATAATCCCGCAGTGCCCTGGGGTTTGCCTCTCTAGCAACCTCATTATTCCCTACTAGGATTACTTCTCTCCTTGGATCTTCAGCCATTTCTGGATCTACTTTTGCCTCAGATTTCTTCCCTTCTCTGACTGCTTTAATATTTTGTTTACAATGCGTTCAATTTCTTGACTTGAAATGGGGTTTGATTCAATTCTCACAAGTCGACCCGATTCTCTTTTCCAAGTTGTAATTTTGAAAGATTATTATCCCTTTTTTTTAAGAGAAGAGAGAAGAGGAAAGAGAGAGAAAAGAGTTCTAGAGATGAGTCCTAAGGAGTCCTAAATCTAGAGATGAAAGAGAAGAGTGTTTTAATTAGGTTTAAATTTTAATGGCAAACAAGTTAGCACAAAATGGACTTTCTATCCTAGGTTAACCTAGATCTAGACAGCTCCTAACTGTTCCAAGATCGCCTTCAAGCACTCCAAGCCCAAAATTGACTAACTATCTCGGCCAGGTAAGTGTAAGATGTGGGAGGTCCCCTGCTTGTTGCTTTCCTTAGACACTAACTGAGTTGGCCAGGTCAGACAACGGAACCAATTGAAAACCACCTTCTTAAACCACTTGCCTTAGACACCGAGCAATTAATCAATTCGAATCCAGTCTAACTTTAGGGCTTTCTTGTCCTATTGAGCTCGAATATCCTAGGGCCAACGTTTAATTGATTTTAGATTAAGGTTTAGGTTATGCAGGATGAAAGATGTAATTTTTGGGCTAAGGAAGGGTGATCAAATCCCCACCTTATCTGATTAATGGGTTAAGTGCCCTTAAAGTTAATTATGGAGATGCAATGCAAAGAAACAAGATGTCCAATCAAGTTTGATTTTTTTTTTATATTTTTGGTTATACTATATTAGTTAAGCGTTATGAAATGTCAGTGATTTTTTTTTTTAAATATCTAAGAAATAAATATCTAGATTACTAGTAAAATCAACTATTCTTGATATTAAAGCACCAGTCTCCGGTAACGGTGCCAAAAACTTGTTAGCCTATTTCACAAGTGCATGAAATCGCTCAAATAATATAATGATAAATAAGATATTGTTGCCACGAGGACTGAGTTTAATTATCAAAAATGAACGCTAATTTTACTAATATCTAAATGATCAAAACTGAATGACAGTGGAAAATAAAATTAACTCTAAAGAACTCAATAAAGCTGAATCAAAATTCGATTGATAAAGCACTAGGGTATATCTGATTTCACTTGGACCAATTATCAATTCTAGCTATTCCGATTAATAATCCAAATTTAATTATTAATGCAAGGATAAATAATCCTAAATTATTTAATAATCTCTCCCGAGTCTTATTAAATATACTAATTAAAATCTATAATCTATCTTCCAATAGTAAAATAGATTTCAATTACTTCAATAAGCACAGTGATTATTTTCAAGATCCCACAGGTCAAATCTTCTACTTCTGCTCCAATTATTATTCCTATGATGTTTGTTATTAACTCCAATTTATAATCTTCCTTCCCAGTACCAATTATAAATCGAAATCAATTAAGTACCAAAGATAATAATACTTAAAAGTATTAAGTGCAAATAACAAATAATTGCATTAACAAAGAAAATTAATACAAGATTCTGGAATTAAAATTAATCCAAGCTACATCAGGTACCCTAGCTAGAAATTTAGCTTTTCATCATATCAAAATCAAGCTCAAGTTTACTTGAATAAAACTTCAAAATCATCCTAACAATGAGTTCTAGAAAATAAATTCAAAGTAAACAAGAGAAAGAATTAAAAACTCAGAAGAAATTGCAGAGCCGAATGAATCCTCTCTTCAAATCTTCCAGATACTCCAAACTCTCCTTGCTTGATTTCTAGCTTTCAAAGATGATTCTCCTCCCTCTCTTGCTTGTGTTTTAGGATCCTTAAATAGGGCTAGGGCTAGGGTTAAGGTGATATTTTTTTCATAATTTTATTCTATATATCATTCTTTCTATTTGGTATAGAATCTCTCCTCCTTTGGATAGGCTTTAAGCAACCACCAGCCATCTACTCCTTATGCTGCCCAAATTTTTTGATTTTATTATGATTTTCATAGTAAAAGAAGAAAAGGAGGCATGGTTAATTAGAGGAGAAGAATTTCTTCCTTTTTGGGTCCACAAAATCTGCAAAACAAAGTAAGGTTTTGGCTGCCCAAATCAAGTTTTCCAAGAATTGGTTCCAATTCTTTCTAAGTTTGCTCCTCATGCAGAATTAGTTTGGACTTTGATTTTCTTCCATTTAATTCTTTCTAAGATAGCTCTTTGCCATCCAAAATTGGTTGTCATATCAGATCTTTGTGTCAAGAAACACTAAGAAGAATCTGGGTGTATCGGGTGTTTCTTGTTGTGTCCAACATTGTTACCAACTTCAACCTACTGTAGCCACCTCATCTGAAATTCAAATTCAATTCTGTAAATTATGTTCCTTTCTTGCTTCTCTCAAAATTCTGTAGGATCTAATCTTGCTCAATTTGAAGTCCTGTAGCTTACCTTTTAGGGGTCCTCACACCAAAATATCCAGAATTTAGATTGGTTGACTAGATGGAAGAGATTAACTGCTTGATTTATTTTCTGCACCTCTAGTTTCTTTTCTGACTGATGATGCCAAAAAGGATAAGGTGTGGGGTCCATTGATATCTTGATTTGGTTATTCTGCTTTGAGGTAGACTCTGATTTTGATGCAAGATCTGATGACTCCGGTTGACAAATCCTGCTGAATTGGACTCAACCAATTTTACTTAATTTGACCTTTAAAATATGGTTAAGCCCAATTAGGTGTGACCTGACTCAATTACTGCAATTGACATAAAACATATCAGGTTCTTACATTTATTTAGTTAATTATTATACCAATTTCATCAAAATCATTAAAAACTAATAATAATAATTACTATAAAAATACAATACATCAGCAACCGACGCTCTCTTGTGCATCGGCTTCTAGGTGACTCTTTGAAAAGCTGCTCGAGTTTGGTACTCCAAACTTTAGTCGGGAAGCATATACTCCTTCGGACAGCTCAAACACTCCTTCGTGGCTCACTTCAGCACCAGTCAAAGGCCACTACAAATCTCTGATAGTCTCTTCTTGATCAAACAAGGAAAGACTGAGATACTTCGAGATTTTATGACCCGTTTTAATACGGCCATGCTTGAGGTCAAGGATCTCAATGAAAATATGGCCATATCAGCCATGAAAAGAGGTCTGAAGGGATCTCAATTCACATATTCTTTGGACAAAACTCTCTCTTGGACTTATGCTGAACTTTTGGAGCGTGATACAAGTATATGCGCACGGACGAAGGAGCTTCTGACCGATGTCAGACAGAAGGCAAAGGTCAGAAGAAAAAAAAAACAAAAGAAGGAAGGAGCTCCGACTGAGTCAAGTCGGCCATCTTCCAATAAGCGAACTTCACCCCGACGATAGAGTCCAAGATCGAGTTATGACAGGTATAACTCCTACACTTCTCTTTCTGCTCCCTATGTGCAGATCTTCATGGAGATCGAAGGAGCAAAATACCTACGACATCCTCCATCGATGAAAGCTTCATCGAGGAACTGTGATCGGAGGAAGTATTGTCGGTTCTATCGTGATCACGATCACGATACCGAACAATGCATTCAACTCATGGATGAGATAGAAGCTCTGATTCGATGAGGCTATCTCGAAAAATATCAGAAAGATCCATCGACTCAACCTCCTGCCGATCGACGACCTTAGCCAACTGAGAAAGCTATAAATAATCAGCCGACCACAAGGGTGATCAATATGATCTTCAGACGATTGGACTGGGGGGCAACTTCTGAAGAAGAATTGGTGAAACGGTGATGACTCAACAATGTAATAACTTTTTCAGAAGAAGATGTTCGGAGAATTCAAACTCCCCATGATGATGCTGTTGTTGTCTCGGTAACAATAATAAATTATGATGTAAAAAGAATCTTTATAGATAATGAAAGTCCAACTAATATTTTATTTTATTCAACTTTCTTCCAAATGCGACTACCAACTGATCGACTCAAAAAAATTTCGATGCCATTAGTTAGCTTCACAGGAGATGCTGTCACAGTGGAAGAAAAAATCTTCCTCTCCTTAACCACTGGAACCGAACCACAATAGCGCACCATCTTCATAACGTTCATGATAGTTCGAGTACCTTCAGTTTATAACGCCATACTCGAACGATCTGGACTCAACATTCTGAAAGTAGTGGTTTCGACATACCATTTATTAGTTTGATTTTCGATGAAAAATAAAGTCAGAGAGATGCATGGGGATTAGCAACTTATCTGACGCTGCTTCCTTGTCTCCACCCAAAATAATAAACCTGAAGACTTTCTGCCTGTCGACAAATTAGACCAAAGAGAGAATCAGAAAAGGGGTGAACCAGCTGAACAACTGATTTCTATCTCACTGAAAGAAGAAGATCCCGAGAAAATGATCTAAATTGGATCGCAACTGTCCGACTCAGAGCAGCAATAATTAATAAAATTACTCAGAACCAACGTCGATATTTTTACTTGATCAGCCACCGACATATCCGGTATTCCTTCAGAAATAATAACTCACCAACTTAACATCAATCCAAATGTTAAGCCAGTGAGACAAAAGAAGTGACCTTTTATCCTCGAAAGATAAAAAGTCATATATGAAAAAGTCGACAAGCTCCTTGCAGTAGGCTTCATCAAAGAAGTTACATATCCCGATTGGCTCGTCAATGTGGTAATGATGAGAAAAGCCAATGAGAGTGAAGAATCTACATCGACGATGTAGATTTGAATGAGGCTTGTCCGAAGGATAGCTTTTCATTGTCAAAGATTGATCAACTGATTGATGCGACTTCAGATCATCGACTTTTGAGTTTCATGGATGCCTTCGTCAGGTATAATCAAATCCAAATGACATCAGAAGATGAGGAGCACACAGATTTTATAACCGACAAAGGCACATACAGCTACAAAGTAATGCCTTTCGGTTTTGAAAAATACTGAAGCTACTTATCAACGGCTCATCAATAAGATTTTCAAGTCTTAGATTGGATGAAATATGAAAGTATACATAGACGACATGCTGGTGAAGAGTCTCCAAACTTCAGATCCTGGAGGAAGCTTTTGGCACGCTTCAATGACATCAGATGAAGTTAAATCTGATCAAGTATGCATTTGGGGTAATCTCTAAGAAATTCTTTGAATTTTATATTTCACAATAAGAAATCGAGACTAATCCTGAAAAGATAAAGACCATCATCAACATGAAGCATCCGAGCTCAAAGAAAGAGATACAGCAACTCAACGGAAGGATCGCCGCACTCAGCCGATTCATTTCTAAGTCAGTCGAGAGATGCTTGCCATTTTTTAAAACTTTACGACAGACAAAGGACTTTTTATGGTTGGATGAATGCCGATAGTTTTTCAAAGACTTAAAAAAATACTTGGCTTCTCCACCTTTGCTTACAAAATCGAAGGTCGGAGAGACATTGTATCTCTACTTGACGACTTCAACAGAAGCGGTTAGTTCGGTGCTCGTCCAGAGGGATAAAAATCGAATCCATCAACTGATCTACTACACCAATAAAGTACTTCACAATGCTGAAGTTCGATACTCAAGAGCGATGAAAATGATCTACGCTCTAATCATATCGGCACAATGACTTTGTCCGTACTTTCAAGCACATCCAATTGTGATCTTGACAGATCAGCCGTTAAAGATGATCTTACATCGACCTGATACGTCAGATCGGATGATGAAGTAGACAGTAAAGCTTGGCAAGTTCGACATACCAATATCATCCACGATCGTCCATGAAGGTGCAAGTTCTGACCTACTTCATCGCAGAATGTACAATATCCGACAATAAGCTAGAAGATACAAATGATAATACAATAAAGCAGGTTACAACTCTCGAACCCGACCTAAGGTCGACTTGGGTGCTGTACATCGATGGAGCATCTAATGCACAAGGTAGTGGAGCCGGCCTTATACTCATAAATTTCAAAGGGGTAGTCACTGAATACACCCTTCGGTTCAATTTTAAAATCTCAAATAATCAAGCCGAATATGAAGTACTCTTAGTCAGCTTGAAGATAGCCAAAGAGCTTGAGATCGATAGTTTGAAGGTCTTCACCGACTCATAACTGATTGTTGGACAGGTCAAGGGTAAATTTGAAGTCCGAGACCCCACTATGATGAAATACCTTTAGAAGGTGAAAGATATTATAGCGAGCTTGAAATATTTTGAGATCTTTCACATTCACAGAATCAAAAATATTCGGGCCAATATACTTTCATGCTTGGCTACTATCGCTTTCAACTCGTTGGGTCGGACATTCATTGAATGCTAGCCAAGTATCGACAAAGTCAAAGAAGTATTGCAGCTCACTATCGAACCAAGCTGGATGGATCTGATCATCCAATACTTGACCGATGGGATTCTTCCTACAGATCCTTCAGAAGTTAAACAACTCCGATGGACAGCCTCTCAATATGTAATAATGAATGGTCATCTCTACGAAAAGTCATTCTCGCTTCTTTTGCTAAAGTGTTTGGGACTTACAGATGCCGACTATACACTTAGAGAAGTATACGAAGGGATTTATGAAAATCACTTAGGGGGCAAATCTCTAGCTTATAAAGTCCTGTGATAAGAATACTATTGGCCCACCATAAAGAAAGATGCAGCTGAACTTGTCTGGAGGTGTGAACTATATCAAAGTATGTAAATATACAACATCAACCGACTAGTCAATTGACATTGATTGTAGCACTATGATCCTTCGTACAATGGAGAATCGACATACTTGATCTTTTTCCTCTGATATCTGGTCAAAGAAAATTCATAGTGATTGTTATTGACTACTTCATCAAATGGGTAGAAGTTGAACCTCTGGCCCAAATCACTAAAAATAAAATGGAAGACTTCATTTAAAAATCCATCATTTATGGATTTAGTTTACCGCACACCATTATCACTGACAATGGTCGATAATTCGACAATCAAAATTTCAGAAAATTTTGTGCAAAGTTTCATATCACACACAAACTCACGTCAGTCGGCTATCCACAGTCAAATGGAGAGGTGGAGGTAACCAACTGAACAATCTTGCACGGGCTCAAGATCCGACTGAATGAAGCTAAAAACCTCTAGATGAAAGAATTATATGCGATCTTATGGACGTACTGAACAACTCCCCACATACCGACTGAAAAATCCTCCTTTAATTTGGCTTATGGAACAGAAGCAATGATCTTGCTCAAGATCGGATTGCCATCATCAAGAGTGGAGCAATATAGTGAGCCGAGCAATTCTGAATGTCGAAGAGCTAACTTAGATCTCCTTTCAGAACTCTGATAGCAAGCTCAAGCTCGGATGACTACATATTGGCAAAGAATAGTCCGGTATTATAATGCAAGAGTCAAGCCGAAGGTCTTCCAATCAAGAGATTTGATTTTAAGAAAAGTAGAAATCTCAAAACTTTTAGATCAAGAAAAACTGTCTTCGAATTAGGAAGGACCTTACAGAATATTCAAAATGCTTAGATCGGATGCATATCAGCTAGAAATCTTTGAAGGGTCGGCAATACCCCGAACATGGAATGCCGATAATATGAAAATGTATTGCCCATAAAGTTGTTGATATATACATTATTTGGAATACAATACAAAAATTTTAGAATCACAAGCCTTGGTCAAGTTCTATCAATGATCGACTATATGTCAACTTTCATTGTAAAAGCCAAACTATCCACTGTACTTCGATATGAAGTTTATTTCAGCTTTCACTGTAAAAGTCAGAGAATTAACTGCTTCGATGTCGACTATATTTCAGTTCTCTTGCAAGAATCGACATACCGACTGCAATCTCAAACCGACATCAAATATACAAGCTTTCACTGCAAAAGCTATAGTGGCCGATTATATCTAGATTTTCAATGTCGAATTTTCATTATAAAGGCTGATTACAGTCGAAAGACTAATATGCTGACTTAGTCCTAACTAAGTAGAATGAAATGTCAAAATGATCAAGATCAGACTGAAATTATACCGTCATGGCTATAGCCGATCGAAGGATATTCGGTTTGTCACCGATTATCAAATGATCTGACGTACAAACCCGATCAAGCATCGGGTACAGGTTATTTGATTTTTCATCATTATCCTAACTTCTATTAAGTACGTCAAAGACTACGTGACTAACGGATATTCTACACGTTCTACTGAATGATCGGATCATCGATTAATGTTAATGGTTACTTTACATTGCAGACCTCGCAGACTTAATATTCTAGACAAACAGTTTAAACTTAGAAGAAAAATGCTTTCATTCATTGTCAAAGAAGTTATAAAATTGGATCGAATTTTGATTACAAGTATTTGATTACACAAAAAGAAAAGCAAAAAACACCGACTAGGCTTCATCGCCATTCCTATTCCTTTGCTCTAGTGTAGTGTCGACGATCTGAACAACTTCAGGTGCGGTCGGTGCTTCATCTTGAGTTGGCGTGGCTTCTTCTTTAGCAACCCCATCTTTCAATCTTGGAGGAATGATGCTGCTCAAGTTGAGGTTCGGATATAATTTTTCGATCGCATCTTGACCATCTTCATATTCGACGCAGTACGAGGTGAAGCCATCTTCGAGATCTTCTTGAAATTCTTTCGAACTCCAAAAATCTTCAATTGCCTGACTCAATGCCTCCTTTGCTGACTCCGCTTCCGCCTTCGCCAAATCAGCATCGTCTCAAGCGAAAGATGACTTTCTTCGGTCAGTGCCAACCTTTCCAGGCTGGCCCGATGACGTCCACATTAGACATCAAGTTCTTCGATGCATCTGTCTCGCTCCTGTCGAAGCTGATGGATAGAATACTTTTGCTCTTGACTTGCGACTCAAGAGCCAAAATAGCCTCGAGAGCTGACTTAAGTTCGGCCCTCGAAGATGCTAAATCGTCAGTTAGTCGGGAAACCTTCTTCTAAAGCTTGGCTTCCTGCTCCGCTACTGACTTAAGCTATTCGAGTGCAGCTGCTTTCTTAGTGTCGGTGGCCACCACCTTCTTCATCCATGACCTACAAAAATCACTGACCTTTGCATAGCCGATTTTCAAGTCGAACATGTCGTGGATCAACTGCATACAGAAGATAAGTTGGGTTAAAAAAAAGAGAAGAAAAGAAAAAAAAACTATACCCTGATTATCATCGGGTAAAAGGATGAAAACATCTCAGCCACCATCCGTTTCTTTCGATGCTCTCAATCAACCGAAAGAAGAGAGGCTTGGCACAGTCGCTTGGCCAATGTCGGATTGGCTTGGGCTGATTCATCACCAAGCACTTGAAGGTCGAAGTGAACCATCTGGCCCTCCGACACTGCATCTTTCATCGAAGTCACCGGAGCTTCCCCTCGTCTCTTGTCGGTGGCCCCATGTTTGAAAGCGAGGGGAAGCTTGAACTCGACTGCGCCCCAGCTGAAGGAGCAACTGGCGCAGCCACAGATTTTCGGGTTCTCCTACCTCGATCCGAACCTCTTCAGTTGATGGAACTACCGATGTGCTTCAGCAGTTCTCCTTACCGCCCTTTCTTTGGACGACACAGCAGAGAGCACTGTCGGGGCCGACAGTGCCAGGATCGACTCAGGAATCGATGTAGATGGAGCATCGGGTTCCTCAATCGGCATTGAAGCAACAACTAGAGCTGGTGCCGCTTGAACTTGCACTGAAGTTTGATGCCTCTTTGACGGTCGAGAAGATCCAGTCTCGGACACTACCCTCTTTCTGGCAGCATGTTGATGAATATCAGCATTTGACACTCGCACCCTCGGCAACATGGCTGCAATTACAACAGAAATCAATACAACTTAACAAGTAAAAGAAAAGTGAAATCCGAAATAACCGATCGACTACACTATACCTAGACAGACAACCAAACTAAGACTGGTGTCATAAAGGGCCTGTTCGGTCACAAGCTCCTTCTGCACCGAGACCGTCATGTCTTTCAGCCGATGAAAGTCCTCCCGATCGCCGACCTCTACTCGGCTATTGTCGTTGGGATCGGTTCGTGGATCACCCCAATAGGAAAAAAATCCAAAGAAAAGGTAAAGGAAGCAAAGAAGAATTGGTTCTTTCATCCATGAATGGACGATGGAAGATCAGTAATAAAGGAAAGACCTTTTTAGAGGTTGAAGATCCACCATCCTCGGACCTTCAGATGAGGTCAGAGGATGAAGAATGCTCAAAAAAGAGAAGGATGAGGTTCAGTCGGTAGCAACCGACACAACAAGGCAAAACTAATTATCAGTCAGATTGAGTTTGGGGTCAATTAAGCCAGACAAAATCCGTAGTAATCCAAAATATTTTGGATAAATTATGGAATCGAAAATTGAAGATCCATCCAAAGATCTTCGACATAGAAAGCCACTTGATCTGAAGGAGGGGTATTCACCCGACCATCGACCCCAGGGATGAAAAACTAAATTGCTCTGGGATACAATACTATTTCGGAGCTGCTCGATATTCTGCTTCGAAAGTGAAGAAACCTCCACCTCCGAACCTGATTGGGATTCATTAGTCGGATTCTCCGATCGGCTGTCCTGAGAAGGAAAAGTCCTAGCCATAAGGGACAAGACTCTAAAGAAGGTAGAGATTCTAAAGGAAAAGGGACTCAAAGAGAGATAGGAATTTGATCTAAAAAAGATGGGATAACAACCTCAGATGCTGGGTCGATCATCTGACAGAGTTTCAGCACCAAGAAAGATAAAATAAAAAGTAGAAGTTTGGTTGAGAGCGACCCTATATATATAGGATCCCTCAATGGCCAAGATGAAGGCGATCGAATCGAAGATTTATCAGATGATGACACGTGGCAATATTTGGACCGACCATTAATCAGACAGTTCGACATACCTGCCTCAAATCGAGCCACATCACCTTAATATGCGTGAACAAATCCAACCTAATAACATTCAGATACGTGGTACAAATCTACTTGTTAGAATCATATCGCTCGACGTCGAATCGGGTTTTTGAAATGATGTTTGATACTGATAACTGATGCCGAATTATCCGATCAATGTGATGGTTTAAAGACGACCGTATCTGCCAAATGATCAAGCAGATGATCGCTTATATCTCGAAGAAAATAGCATCAAAATCGAGATTCGATGTGATAGAAATAACTTTCTTCGTCCAATATGACGAAAATCACATGACAATATACACGTCGGTTTACCTTGGACTTGAGAGTGGGGGGAAACTATTGGGATAAACTGACCGACCCCCGACTTTGGTCGCCACGACTCTGACTGCGCATCGGTTGATCATGCAGTTTCGATTCTTCATCGACTGACTGAGCGAACTACACCGACTTACTATCGGCTGGCCAACTAATGTCGACTGACCAACTAATGATTTGACTACTACCGATTGACAGCGAACGACTTAGACCGTCGACATAACAGAACTATTGATCGATGGTCGCTCATAGAGTCTACCGATATATAGTCAGTTCTACCAATATATAGCCGGCTAATCTGCTTAACATACCATAACCGTCACAAACGGTTATCAACTATATGTCACGACTATTAAGGAGAATTAACACCCCACTAATTTCATATTTATGGTCCGATAATTTAGCACCAAAAAAATGAGACCACGTACTCAACGGTTACACCAGAATTATCTATAAAAAGAGGATAAGTGAGCAGTATGAGTAAGCGAGCTTGAGGCCAGAACTCTGTTATTTTCTACATTCAAAAATTATTGTTCACAACTCTTTTCTCTGACTTAAGCATTGGAGGATTTCTGTCGGACACCAATCCGATCCGTGTGGATGCTGTCTTGCAGGTGCTCATTCCTGATGATAGACGATGGAGAGTTGGCCGCAACATTGATTATGATCGATTCTCTTGACAGATTTCTTTAATTATCAAAATCATACTATTGATTATGACTGATTTTCTTGATAGATTTTTTTAATTGCTGAGATCATAGTTGACCCTTGATTATTGAAATTTTAGATTGATTCTATCATTTTTTCCTTCTTGACTTGATTCTATAAGATCAATATGAACTGGATTATTCTGTCAGATTGATACCATGATAAATATACCATATGATAAAATAGAAACTTAACTCATAATTTAGAGCCACATAACAAATCTCCATCTTGGCTTAAAATTGGATCAAGCTACTCCAAATATAGTAGAAAGCTTCTCTATCTTCTCCACTACTTTCCAAAAGGAAAGAAAAAAACTTAAATGCTGCAAACACCAACCAAATCTAAGCAATACCTGAACTTGACAATTCAAAGAGATTTTGTCAATATATCAGCTGGATTATCTACGGCACCAATCTTAGTCACAATAACCATCACCTTGTGAAATAATATCATGAATAAAGTGATACCTCACGTCAATGTGCTTTGTCCTCTCATGAAATATTTGATCTCTAGTCAGATGGATAGCGCTCTGACTATCACAATGAACAATAGTCACATCATGTACCAAACTGAGTTCATAAAATAAGCCTCTCAGCTAAATAGCTTCTTTAATAGCTTATGTCACTACAATGTACTCAGTCTCTATTGTTGATAAAGCAATAATAGACTATAAAGAAGCTTTTCAACTAATAGCACATTCATCAAGATCAAATACATAACCTGTAATGGATCTTCTCCTATCAAGGTTTCTTGCAAATCAGAAGCAACAAAACCAACCATACTGCTGCCATGTCTTCCAAACTCTAAGCAAACATCAGAAGTACCTTGCAAATATCTAAATATCCATTTCACTGCTTGCTAATGTTCTTTACCAGAATTAGATATATACTTGCTAACAACACTGACTGCATATGAAATATCTGGATGAGTATAAATCATGACATATATAAGATTGCCAATAGTATTAGAGTAAGGAAATGCCAGACATTTGATCTTTCTCATCATCTGACTATAGAGATAAACTAGCTGAAAGCTTAAAATGGGCAGCAAGTGGAGTACTAATCGGTTTGGCATCCTTCATATTGAAATGCTCTAAAATTTTCTCAATATACTTTTTTTGAGTTAAATGAAGCAATTCTGCCTTTCGATCTCACTGAATCTCTATATCAAAATTTTCTGACTGCTCCCAAATCTTTCATCTCAAACTCACTGCTAAGCTGTGATTTTAACCTATCAATCTCAGATATATCCTAAACAACAATAAGCATATCATCCACATACAACATTAAATAAAAAAAATCCATCAATAAGCTCTTTAAAGTAACACAATTATCATATTTGCTTTTGAAAATAACTACAACCTATCATGAAAAAATCAAATCGCTTATACCATGTCGAGG
>NC_026008.2:15859464-16103033 GCF_000442705.2 Elaeis guineensis | reverse complement strand
ATAAAAGGTGACTTGGTCATTTTACCAAGAAGATAAGACTCACAGGTTGGAAGTGATTCACAATCACTGACTTCGAGGATTTTCTCTTGAGTCAACCTGTTTATCCTGTTCTTGTTTATATGACCTAGCCTATAGTGCCATAAGTAGATATCTGATACACTATCTAATCTAGGGTGCTTTCCTATAGAATAGACTACGTTAACAGGTTGTGATAACATATACACACCATTGTTCAAATGTCCACAAAAAATAGTAACATCATTCATAATGATATTACAAACTTGTTTCTTTATTGAAATTTTATAATCATTTTTGGCCAAAAGGCCTACAGAAATAACATTTAAAAAGAAACTGGGACAGAAATGACAATCATTAAGAACAACAGTATGGGACTCAAATACAAGTTTCAAGATTTCTAATGCTAGAACTAGAACTGGTCTTCCATCTCCAACGTTCAGGAACCTCTCACCTTGCTCGAATCTCCTATTGACCTGCAACGCCTACAATGAATTGCAAATATGGAAAGGGCTACCAGTATCCAATACCTAGTCAGTTATATCACAAATAGAGAAATTGCAAGAAGTTATCATATAAATACCTTGCCCAGCAACAGCTTGCTTCTTTCTCTGCCTTTTCGGATCCAGAGAGGCAATGTACTGAGGACAGTTCCTCTTCCAGTGCTTCTTGCAAAAGAAGCATTCAGCTTGACTCTTATCGGGCTTGATCTTTCTGGTCTAGCCCTGCACTGATGTCCCAGCCTGAACTTGCATCTTCTTCACTTTCTTCTTCTTGTTCTTCTTTCCTTTCTTAAAGGGTCGAGAACCAGAAGACGAACCTCCCACTAAGTTCACCAACTCCTTGTGGAGTTGGTGATCCTTTTCAAAGTTCTGAAGCAACCCCAATAACCCATGGTAGTTTAGTTCAGGCTTTGTCATTCTATAATGAGTGAAGAATGAGAGATAAGACTTGGGCAGCGAGTTCAGTATTACATTTTTTCCAAGCTGCACATGCAAGGAAAAGCCGAGCTTGCTCAAATGCTCCATCAGCTGGATCATGTACAATACATGATCAGTGACAGAGGTACCATCCCGCATTTTGGTGTTGAAGATGGCACAACTAGTCTTGTACCTCTCCACGTCATTGGGTGTGCCAAAGGCATCCTCCAACACTTGATGCATGTCTTTTGGCTGAGCTGTCTCAAATCTGTGATTGAACTCGTCGCTCATGGCAGCCAGCATGATGCAGCGCACCGCGGTCCGGTCACTGAGCCACTTCTGGTAAGTGTCTCTGACTGTTCCACGTGCATTGGCAGCTAGCTCCTCAGGTGCAGGATCCATTATCACATATAGGATCCGTTCATGCTCCGGGACTATCTTCAACTTTCGGTACCAGCTATCGAAGTTGGGTCCCACTAAATTTTCATTGCCCAACAATGATCAGAGTGATAAGGAAGTGGCCATATCTGCACAAAGGAAAACTATAACCTAATTAGTAATTGATTCATTAAACCTAAAGATTTGAACTTTAATCAAAAAGTTTCTCCCACTATTTTATTCGAATTGGTAGCCTCTACCTCCAATTCGAAGAATTACCCTAATTCCTTAGTGAGTACTAGAATCCACTTAGACTGCACACAAGCCCAACTTTGGTTGGCCAACCCATATACATCTAAGGGTAGGTTCATAGCCAATTGTTTCTCTAAACAATTTTTAGTAATTTAAATTTTGCCCCAGTCCCTAATCAGTAGGCTTTGGCCTCCACTGAAAAGGTCTGGTTAGGTCCAACCATTAACATGACCATACTTGGCCCATCTAGCCAATGAATGATTAGGCCCAACTTTGGTTGGCTAACCTAACCACCATTTAGAAAGATACAGTCAAGAAATCATATTATGAAAGATAATTCCATTAGCTGATAAGCATTAGGCCTTTGGCCCTCCAATGATTATCCAACTGATGGACCCATTATCATCCACTTAATGGGAGGCTATGATCTAGTTATCACCATAACTATTTCATTTTAAGGACCTAATAATTTTAGAAGATTTAATTGATTTAGAGGAGGAGGTCAGATGAACCAGCTTATCATGATCCTCCCACTAGCTTCACCAAGTCAACATAAGGGAGACCATTAAAAGGGCTGGTCTAGGAGCACCTAAATTAGTTACACTGATTTACCTAGCTGACATGGGTTAGCCTAAATAGTCAAGCGATTCGATCAAAATATAATTTCACCAAGAGGCTAGGTAAGTTCGATCAGTGGGAGGGTCTACCAAAGCTTGCCTTAGACACCATTAGAAATGGCCAGGTAAGCGGGCTGCCAATTAAAAACCATCAGTCTGGTTTACCTTAGACACCAACTGGTTTAATTAGTTTCGATTAAATCAACCTAACAGTTCATGCTAGACTGCTTAGTCAAGAATCAAGTCCATTTGGTTCTCGTTAAAGACATGGACTTGACTAACTACAACTATTGTAATTGATCTAGAGAATCCTTGACCTAATCTAAGACAACAATTGATTAGATTTAGTTAATTCTCTAATTAAGTCCATCTTTAATCTAACCTTAGGTCTAACCAATTAATGCACCTAATTTTCACTAACCCATTAACCCAATGTGTTATGGTTTGTGTCTTAGGTTCTTCAATTTATAATCCTAGAACCTAATCAAACAACTTCTAAATTCTCAATTAAGTTTTGGGCTGAGGGTTGGGGTTCGGCTTTTTAAAAATAATTTTCATGTTTGTAAAATATTTTTATAACATGGTTCTTACCAACCAAGTTATATGTTTGATTCATAATCAAAATGCAAGTGAAATAAGTATGAAACTACTTTAAATCTAATCTAAACAGGTTCATGTAATTGAAACAATTTCAACTTTAAACTGCATAAATTTTTCAGACAAATATATGATGGTTCTTTGCACAAAAATTATTAACAAAGAGATTTTATTTTAGATTTAAATACTTTTTAAATCTAATAAATTATAAATTTATCTAGATCACATCTAACAAATTTATGATTAAAGATAGATCTACACGAACTAGGACAACCTTTGCACTGTAAGGGGTAAACCTTACAGCAGGACAACCTACAGTTCGTGATTGATCTAAAAATTTTAATTTTAGATTTAATAATTAGATTATAAATTAGATTTAATCTAAAAAATAATCTAAAGATGTATAAATAATCATGTAATAAATAACCTAGGCTCTGATTCCAATTGAAGGAACCAGATCTAGGATTTCAGGGTTAGATCTTGAAACATTTTCAAGATCAGGCAACGGAAGACTAAAATAAATCAAAATTTATCTTATAAAATTAAAGAATCCCTAGATCTAAGATCCTATTATATGATTATTACATGATATTAAATCATAAATTAAAATATAAAGAGCAAGAACTACAAGTTGATCATATCAACATGTTTCTATACTACATCTAATGTATGTAAAATATAATAGATCAGATCTATTACCTTGCAAGTTAGATGTTCTAACTTTGCTGATCCAGACTTGAGGATGATGTTGTAAGCCACACACATGTCTGGCCTCTAGGAGTCATCCACATGAGCCCACGAATCACGATCAGAAGTTCTGTTCCAGGAAATCAGCACAGTATGCTAGTACTGCACTGATCCTTCTTCGATGGTCGATCAAATGCCTCCTTCTTCTTGATTTGGACTCTTCTAAAGATGAGAAGTAGGAGAAAGAGTTTTAGATATGATACACTCTCAGAAAACTCACAGATGGAGGAAGGAAAGAGGTGAACACAGCAACCCTAGAAGAAGACCCTCTTCTTCTTCTCTTTGCTCTCACCTAGACACCTAGTTTTGTGTCTAGTATATCTCCATGCCCCTATACTATTTCTCTCTGATTTTCATACATCCCAAATCTCTCTTAATTCTCTATAATCCATAAAAATATTAAGAAGAAATTCTTCTTAAATCAAGAGATATAAAGAATCCTTGTCTAGGTCAAATACCTAGTCAAGAAAAATCCAAACAGGGCAAGACAAGGGGTGTCCAACTCTTGGGTGCCCCCTCCTTTTTCACCATGGACCACCAGAAAAGGGTGCACAATATGTTCCATTAAAGCTACAAAAATTTTAGAAAAAATTTGGATAAAATTAGTGCCATAAGGAAAGAGTTTTGGTTTCCTAAAATTCTATCTCGTAGAATTTGAAATCTAAACTAATTCCTACTTTGACTTGGTCTACAACCACATTCCATGTAAGAAAGAAAGAGTAAAAAGTTTTGAGTGTACATGAAGGCCTGGGAGAGAAGGTTTTGTCGCACAAAATAAGAGAGAGTGGGCAAGGGGGGCTAAGGTGGCACAAGGTGGAATCCTAGTCTTACTAGGATTCAATCTATGACTTGTTCAAATTTGGTTTCTCAAACTAAATCAAACCAAAATCAAAGCAACCCAATTAAAATAGATCTTAACTAAACTAAGAACCTAATTTAATCAGATTAAATTAGATTTAAATCTGATTTAATTTTTTTAATCAAATTAGAAATTAGGTTGACCCAAGTCCTAATTGAACTAGGACTAGTTTTTTCTTGCACTTGGCTTATCCAATAAACTAATTGAACTTGATCCAATCAAGTCCAAGCTAAATCTAATTAAATTATATTTAATTAAACTTAATCTTAGCTCATTGGCTTAATCAAATTAAGCTAATTAGCAATCGAATTGCTAATCGATCCTCCTGTAACACTTGCACTAGGTTAAATGTCAATCGTATTGATCGTTTAACCCTAAAATGATTCTTAATTGTTGATCAGCCATTCGATCGGATCATAAACTCTAATATGTGTAACCTCATAGGTCCGAATCTAAGTTGGTAGTATAGGAATAAATTTTTGTACCAATCGAAGTGACCATCTACTAATGGTACCCGACGGCCAGATAGGTCGAATGTGTAGAACAATATCCTTAAAACCTATGCAGATATAGTTTCCATATAATTCATCTCCTTGATCAAAATGCTCATAGGACACCTCAGAGTTCAACTGTCAACTCTGATCAAGTTGTCCACATTGTATTTCAAAATATCAAATCTATCTAATGAATTACCCTGGTCAAGATTTTGCTAAATTGAAATACAGCGACTCATTCTTCTCCAACTCTTGGAGTGGTCAATCTCATCTTGATCACACTCTAACTTCGCAAGTACTTGATTGTGCCCAGAAGCCTTCCATTACTGAATTAGAAATTTAGTTAGTCCAGTACCAAAGCACAGTGAGTTGCTTGCATGTCACTGAGGCGATCTCAGGTCTAAGGGATACTTATACCTATATCCCATTAGAGATATTTTTGACAGTAGAATACTCTGGAGTTGATCACGTTCAATGATGATGTATCCTTACATTTCACCTGTATGCCATACCAGTATCTCCACACTTCTTGGTTAAGAGGACAACCAACCCATATGGCCTACAGCGACCTATGCTCGATAGAAGCTGTCGTCCTTATTAACAGCCCATCATTTGGTCGTAAGCAGTTTTAAGGACTAATTGATAAATTCTCTCTTTATCAAACCTAAATAGTCTTAAGGACTTCATCACAACAATGGAGTTCATTAGAAGATGAAAATTTATGATGAAAATATCAAAAATATATTTTATTTATTAATAAATCAATTACAATACAAGGTTGCTCAACCGCCAATAGGTTGACGATTAATTTTTGAGACATATTTTCTAATAGAGAGAGCCCAACTCCAATGGACTCTAGGATTTTCAAATTTGAATCAAACCGAATCTGATTCGATTTGATCCAAATAAGAAGAAGGAACCTAATTAAATTAGGAACTAATATCATCAACTAAATTCTAATCTTATTAGGAATTAACTGAACTCAAATCTTGATCAAATCAAGAATTAATCTCCCTCGCAATTAGGCTCGAGCTAATCAAATCTAATCTAAGTCAAACTAAATCCAATTCAATTAGACCTAATCCGAACCTCAATGCTTAATCTAATTGAGTTAATTAGCAATTCAATTGCTAATTAATCCTTCCATGATTCACTAACACTTAGTGAATTACCTAATTATAATATTTATATAAAGTTAATCATCAATCATATTGAAGATTTTATCCTTCAATGATTCATAATCATTGATCAGCTATCTGATTGGATAAGAACCTCTTTTGTGTGTGACCCCATAGGTTTCATTCTGTCTGGTAGTGAGATATATTATGATCTCCATCATAATATCATCGAAACTTCTTTCGATGGGTTAAAAAATTTCAACTCTATCCTTTGAGGGTCATCGATCATCAAGATGATACCCGATGAGTCCCACAATCCATCAGTGACACCTAGCAGTATGTAGTGGCAATCTAGCAGAATAAAAGTGTGAAACCCTAGGTGCAGTTAGCATATGATTCAATCCTTCTATCATGAGTTCCAACTTGATGGAGGTCATAAAAAATTCATCAAACACCATCGTTAGTCATATACAAGATTGACTTGACTTAAGTTCATTTGTGAATTCTATGAAAACTCCTTTCCACTATTTACACTTACTTTGACTAAAGACTTTTTGAACTCAGTATTGCGAATCACATAAGACTTCTCCTTTTCTATCAGGATCAATAGATTCCATCTAAGTGCATCCTACTCTAAACAGCAAATCTGAACCTACTATAGCCAACATACACAGTAAGGATCCGAATGACTAGGGATCAAGAAAATGTGCAGTCAAACTTAGTAGCTTCACTGCGAATAGCTAATGACACCGCAGGTCAAAGGACCACTCATACCACTGCAGCATCGAGAAGATCACTGATGAGTGAGTAGATATCTAAGTTTTTCTCATGTTGGTCATACTCAGTGCAAGTTATTTCCTAATAACTATCTGCACTCTCATCCCAATATCCTTACACCGTAGACTCGAAACTCATCTGTCTGAAAGGGAAGTGATCCGTGCACTGATCTCAAATAGATTGATTATTGTCTCGCATGACGATCCTTCAATCGAGAGTATTTAGAAACTAACCACTGATAATGTATGTCTCAAATTCTCAACACCTTGAGAATATATAAAATTATCTTTGTTAATTTTTAAGATAAATCATGGACACATAAACATAATTGAAATAAAATTATCCTTTATTAATAATAAAAGTTTTACAAGTATAAAGTTTTATCCTGAAATTATAAAATGTGACAGTCATTAATTGACTTCTAGGGTACACATCTAACAAATTATCACTTGACCTAAAGCTAATTAGCCATGTACCTAAGGCCCATCTTCTCAAGATGAGCTTCGATCTTCTGCTGGCTGAGAGGCTTGGTCAGCGGATCCACCATGTTCTGCATGGAGTCGACTCTCTGCACCTCGACAAACTTCTTTTCGAGGTACTCGCATATGATATGAAATCACCACTCTATATGCTTAGACTTTTGGTGAGATCTGGGCTCCTTAGCGAGGGCTATGGTGCCATTATTATCGCAGTGCAGTGCAATGGCATCCGATGGCATCACACCCAACTCCGCAATGAACTTCTTGAACTAGAAAGCTTCCTTAGCAGCTTTAGAGGTGGCTGTATACTCAACTTCCATGATCAAATCTGCAATGATCGATTGTTTGAAACTCTTCTAGTTAACTGATCCTCTATTGCACTGAAAAATACACCTTGATGTAGATCTTCTATCATCGACATCAGATATGAAGTCTGAATTGGTGTATCTTTCCACTTTTAGCCCTGATGCTCCATCAAAGATCAAGTGTTGGGTTCTAGTCATGCAGCAGAATGAGAATTTAAAAAATTTTAGACATGCAACTCGAAAGCTTTAACAATTAAAACTGTTGAACCAAAACCTAAACCCTAGAAATACCTTGTAGATGTCGAACCGAACAAAAATCAAGCATGCAAAGAATAAAAATTTATACTTTCTCAGATGAGTAGTATGGTAAGAAGGTGATCTCCATAAGACTCCAAAATAGAAGTCTTCCAATTGTGATCCACATGGAAGATGGTCAAAGTCCTTTCCAATGGATGCACCGCCACAGCCTTTTCTTCACAAGAATACTGTCGGCTTTGAACTCAAAGAACGATCACACCAATGATTAATTGCCTTTGATTTCACCACTAAGATCATGTCAAAAGAATTCTCTCCAAAAATCTCACAACCTATGATTTGATTTTATGCTCCAACATATGAAAAAATTCAAACCCTAGGACAAGCTCACCACACTTGCTATTTTTCTCACCCCCTTCCTTCTATTTTTCCACTCAATTTTTTTTCTTGTCTTATTTTTTTTATTTTTTTATTTTTTTTTCTCTTATCACATGCCAAGAGCTCTAATTTTTCACCAATATTCAGTCCTTATCCCATAAGAGGCACCCCATTTAAATAGATGAGGAAGAGACGTGAAGAAGACCCAAGGGGCGCCAACTCTTGGCTCTCCACTTCTTGACATGGAGAATTAATTCTTTGATAAATTAAGTGGTGCAGAAGAGGCTTCACATAGAAGGACTCTTCATCTTCTACACCCCATAATTGCCTCATAAATTTTAGGCATGTGACAATTAAGGAATCGATGGAATTTAAGAAGTGGTTAAGAGTCTTACAGAAGAAAGACTCTTCCTCTTCTTAATGCTAAAAAGGGGTGGGTGGCAATTAATTATGGCATGAAACTAGAGTGGCATGGAGGTCTCCTTCTACACTTGAAACTCTTCCAAGTTGGGTAAGAGTCCAATTAAAATAGATCCAATCCAATTAGGTCAAAGACAACAGGTTCAGTTTAGCTCAAATACTTTGAACTTAACCCAATTAGAAACTTGGGTTAACACAATATGCTAGCATATCAAATTAACCCTTAGAATTTATATTAAATTCTAATTAAACTAGACCAAGACTAAATCTCAATGTGTGTGACCCATTGAGTTTTAAATCTAGCTAGCAGTAGACACAAACTCTTGACCTAATCTTAATCCGATCAGATTAGGTTAGCTCAAGTCCTAATTAACTAGGACTCTTCCTAATTAATTTTTGAATTAAACTCTTTTAATTCTGATGAGTCTACAAGTCAACATTGATGTCTAGCAACATATCATGACTATCCAAAAGAAATAAAATTTAGTTAAAATTATCAAAATATCCTTTAGTGGCAAGTTATCATGTAATTCAATTCTTCAGTCAAACAACATCCCAGATGAGCTATGGACATGGAACATATCAAATCTAATTACTTATCTAAATGTCTCTCGATTAGAAGATGATGATTCAATTGATGATATATTAGAAATCTCTTTCTAATTATCATCCTGCTTTAGCCAAAGACTTCCAGAATCATTAACCTATGAGATCACATAGGATATTCGCTCTCCTTATTAAAAGTGACTGATCCCTTATTGACCACTCACAACCTCCTTGCACACTTCACCACATCTAGAACATTTCATACAAGAATCAAAGAACCAAGTTAGAAAGTGAGCCAAATATGGGTTCACGTACACAAGGTACCATGGTGATCTAAGGTTAAAGGATCACTTACACAACTTTCACTATAGAATCATCAACTGATATGTAAATAAGACTCCATCAGATATTCTCTCGTAGGTATATTCAGTGAACTCATTCTCTAATAAGCACCCACATACTTGTATTAGTATCACCACATAAGAGGTTGTGAGATCAACCACCCTCATTACTGAGCATACATAGGACGTAATAGTCTTATCGGTATCATTGATCTCTGACTCAATGAACCAATGACTGAAAATATTTTAGATCATAGCTATCAAAGATTTAGATCTCACTAACGTGATCTCATCATGGTCCTAAAATCATTATCCAAACCTATGGGGTTTATTATAATCTTAAAAATAATAATAAGATGCAGCATATAATGAATCGAAAAGCCTATTTTATTAAAAAACAATGATAATTACAGGAGTTTAGAAGATAAATTATAGAAAATACCTGATCGCATCCCATATGCGATTGGCTTGAAGGGCATTATTGTTTCAATCTCCTACTTACACTAAAGTAAATCATCTCTATACTTGATGCGCATGCAATCAAGGTGGCGGTCAAATTACTGCAATGACAAGGCCTTAGTGAATGGATCCGCTATATTATTTTTGGTATCAACTAGCTCCATGATCACATCGCCTCTCTCGACTATCTCCAGAATGAGGTGGAACCGTCTTAGGATGTGCTTGGATTTATGATGAGACCTCGATTCTTTGGCTTGAGCAATTGCTCCAATATTGTCACAATAAAGGAGCACTGGTTGTTCAATCTCCAGAACCACACCCAATTCTGAGATGAACTTCTTTATCCAAATGGCCTCCTTAGCAGCCTCACTAGCAGTAATGTACTTAGCCTCAGTGATTGAGTGAGCAATAGTTTGCCATTTGAAACTTTTCCAACTTACCACTCCATCATACAAGGTGAACACATATCCAAATATGAATTTGCTATCATTCAGATTAGATTGAAAACTAAAATCAGTATAACCTTATAATTTTAAATCGTATCACCATATATGAGAAAAATATCTGTTGTCTTTCTCAAGTACTTGAGTATATTTTTCATAGCTTTCCACTGATCCTCTCCGAAATTTGCCTGAAATCTACTTACGATGCCCAAAACATAAGCCACATCAGGCCTGGTACATAGCATGAAATACATTATTGATCCTACAGTCGAAGCATAAGGAATAGAACTCATTCTATTTTTCTCTTCAGGTGTCTTAGGAGACATCTTCTTAGAGAGTTGTATGTCATGACCCATGGACAAATAACTTCTTTTACTTCCCTCCATGTTGAACCTCTTCAACATAAGGTCTATGTGAAGCGAAAATTTAGTGCAGGGGCAAAATGGTAATTTTAAAACTTTTTCAAAATTACTATTTTACAGCAGAATTATTAATTAATCTCATTAATTAATACTAATTAACCCTACACTAGGATCTAAATATGATACAACAGCATGCATTTAAATTTGAAATTCAAATTTGAATCAGTAAACGTTTTACAGTACTGTGTTCAGAACACATCACCTTTTGCGGATAGTCGATCACCGTAATCTGATCACCGTCGGAGGGCTTTGATCATCACGTCGCAGCCACCCAACTGTCTGGCCTCTGCGGATCATCCACACGAAGCTCCCGTCTGATCAGCTCCTCACGAATGCTAGTTCGTGATTTCACCCTTTTGATGGCAGATGTTGATCGAACTCCTTCGATCGATGTGTGCCGACTTCTCGGATGCTCTGGATCATCTGCACAGTTACTTGAGAGGCTGATGGATCTCTCTCTAAAATTTGGTGGACTCACGACACTCGTGGCACACCAATCTCACTTCCCGAACCCTAAGTAGAAACCCTAGGGTACACACCAAAAACCCTGTGCCCAATTTTCTCTCTTTTCTTTCTTTTTCTCTCGAAAGGTTTTGGACCTTCACCTTGCACAGAAGCCTTCCTCATGCCCTAAAGTTTCTCTCCTAATTTTTCTACGCACGTCCCACCTTTCTCCTCTTTTTAAAACAACATCGAACGTGTCTTATCCACGTGAGAGGATAAAGACAAGAGGTTACACATTTGAATTCAAATCAAATTTGAATTCAAACGAAAACCAACTTATCCCTATCCTTTTGGGCATGAGAAGAGAAGGGGCATGGATCTTTGTGTGTGGAAAAGTTTCACGAGAAACCTTTTCTCGTGTAAGTAATGTGGCGCACAAAATGGATAAGGATGAAAGGGCAAGTGATAAGTTATCCATTCAAATTCAAACATGCTTTCAATTTGAATGGCTAACTAATTAATTTATCCATCCATATGGCATACAAATGAGGATGTGGGGAAGGGTTTTATGTGAGAAAAATTTCATGAGAAGTTTCTTCTCGTGAATTCAAATGGGTGCAAGGAAGTTGGGTGACGCAGGGAATTTAAAACAAGGTGGTTTGATTCAAATTGAGCCAACCTAGTTTAAAATAGGTTGAGCACAATTAGACCAAATTAAATCCAACATAATTAAGCTTAATTAGGCTTAATAAAATCTTAATCAAATCAGAAATTAACTAAACCTAACCCCTGATCAAATCAGGGACTAAACCACCTTAGCGATTAGGTCAACATTTAACCTAATCGGGTCAATCCAAACTGAATCCAATTCAATTGGACTTGATCCAAAAATAATTACTCAATAAAATTGAGTTAATTAGTGATTAAATCACTAATTAAATCTCTCATAAATGTTGAGTCCAAATCCGATGGGCAATCAGGCATCAGAGACCATCGATATGAAACCTTGATCAAAGAGTTCAAATTTCAAATTCAAAATTCAAAATTCAAAATTTTGACCCCGGTACCCAAAATGTGTGGAACTCATGATTAGAGAATCCTAATTCTCAATCATAGAGTTCCAGATAGATAAGACTCATAATCAGCCATCAGATCAGAAAGGAACCTCTAATGTGTGTGACCCCGCAGGTTCGAACCTAAGCCGGTAGCACAGGAACCAATTTCTGTACTAATCGAAGTGACCATCTAGCAATGGTACCCGACGATCGGATAGGTCAAATAATCGCAATCGCAACATTCAGAACCTACGTGAATATGGTTACCGTATAATTCATCCCTTTTGACCCCTGTGTTTAGGATGACTCAGGGTTAAACTGTCAACCCTGATGATATCATCCGAATCGTGCTCAACTCAATTAGTCCTGTGACTCCTCACTAGGACTACCCTGGCCAAGGTTTTGCTAAATTGAAACACGACTGTACACAGCTCCTAAACTGGAGTGGTCAATCCCATCTTGACACACGCACCGACAAGTCAAGTACTTGACTACACCCAGCAACCTTCCATCACTGAATTAGAAATTCAGGTAGTCCAGTGCCTAAGTGCAGTGAGTTGCTTGCAAGTCACCGTGGCGGTCTCAGGTCAGAGGGACATTTATACCCATATCCCATCGGAGCAAATCTTGACAGCAGAAATAGCTCCGGAGTTGGTCACGTTCAGTGCAGATGTACCATTACATCTCACCTGTATGCCATACCAGTGTCTCCACACTCTTTGGTTATGAGGACAACCAACCCATATGGCACACAACGACCTATGCTCGATAAATATTGTCGTCCTTGGTAACAACGTATCATTTGGTCGCGAACATGTTTAAGGACTAAACGACAAATCCTCCTTTGTCGACTCTAAATAGTCCTAAGGACTTCACCACAACACAGGAGTTCATTAGAAGATGAAACATTTGTGATGAAAAAATACCAAAATAACTTTTATTTATTTATAATTCATGTACTAATACAAAAGGAGCACAACCGTCAACAGGCTGACGATTGGCTTTGGGACACTATTCCCAACACTATGTACCTAGACTGGGACAAGCCAAGCATCCTCTTTGATCTATCCCTATAGATCTTTATACCAAGCATATAAGATGCTTCACCCAAGTCTTTTATGGAAAACTTTTGTGATAGCCATGTCTTGACCGATTGCAATGTAGGGATATCATTCTCAATGAGCAGTATGTTGTTCATATACAAGATCAAGAAGATAACAGTACTCCCACTAGTCTTCTTATACAAACAAGGTTCATCCATATTTTTTAATAAAGCCAAACGATTTGACTGTCTCATCAAAATAGATGTTCTAGCTCTTTGATGTTTGCTTTAATCTATAAATGGATTTAGGGCTAGAATCAGGCCGGGCTAGGCTGGGCCACACCCCTACCCAAGCCCGGCCTGAAGGTAGGGCCCAAATTTTTTTGTCGGGCTTCGGGCTGGGCTTAGGCCACTTTTTTTTTAAAAATATATGGCCCGAACCCGGCCCGAGCCCAAGCCCAGATCCGGCTCGAACCCGATTGGGCCAGCCCGCATCCAAGCCCGAATCAGGCCTGTGTCCAAGCCCGAATCAAGCCTAAATAGACATTAAAAGAAATATAAATTGCTTACCTACTTAGAGGGGGGAAAAATGGAGTACGTGGCAAGAGAAAAGGTGCCTGTACTAAAGCATTGGCCAAAAATGAACCAGAGAAGCAAGGCAAAATATTTGAGCTTTCTGCAAAGCAAATGCAAACCATCCAAAGTGATAGAATTCAAACATTTTAGCTTCCTATATAACACATTGAATATTTATATGTCGCATGAGAGCTAGAGTTGCCAGATAATTTCAGCAAATAGTATGCTCATCAAACAAACTAACTACCAAGATCTGCCTACATTCTGTACCCTCTACAAAAATTCTTATGCATACAAATATTCATTTCCTAAAGATAGATTTTAGTTAGTAGCTACCAAATAGTGAAGAACCTCCTTAAATTTGATTTTCAATCACAGATTGAGAGATTTTCCTTTGTCAGAAGCTGTTGCTAACAAATCTCCAAAAATAAGCTGTTGCTTTGTCAAAAGTTGTTGTAGAGCTCACAAATCTCCAAAAATAAGATTTGTCACAAAATATCTGCAAACAACAATAATATTTTCAATGCATAAGCACAAAAGAAA
Source organism: Elaeis guineensis (assembly GCF_000442705.2). Lineage (NCBI taxonomy): Eukaryota > Viridiplantae > Streptophyta > Magnoliopsida > Arecales > Arecaceae > Elaeis > Elaeis guineensis. Next base: position 16,088,551 of record NC_026008.2, on the reverse strand, counting down.
CAAGTAACCCCAGAAATAAGAACATGAAAATCATCCCAAGCCCACGGTATGATACCTTTTTCCTCTGAGCCTTCAAAAGAAATTTCTCTGATTAATACAGTAAGAATATGACCAATAGAAGAACATAAGAGTTTTACTTATTAAATGCTTCACAGCTACAGAACAAATGAAAATTGGAAAAGAATTTGCTAAGTACCTTGGCAAACACTTTCTATGGTATGACTTCGGACAGCGTGTACATAGTGCAAACTGCAACTCCAAAAATTTAAAAATATATAGATGGTTACTTATGAAATTGTTAAATAAACAAATTTATAATTTTATATGGATTAAAAAAATACTATATAGATGATTACATATTATTACATCTACATCCCAACTTTACTGCTCGGCTCACTCTGGGGTGCCATCATCCGCATTTAACTTCAAAAAATTTGAGCTACTTGTAACTATTAACACACATATCAATCATAAATCTTCAAATAAAAATACTATGAGTAAATAAAAAATATAACATAAATTTAAATTATTTATATATCTTCATCATATTCTTCACGAAGCCAATTTTGGGTACACACTAAAGCCTCGACTGTAGATGGGCTCAATAAACTTCGATAATGGTCTACAACTCTACCACCAGTGTTGAATGTCGATTTTGATGAATCAGTAGAGACTGAAATAGTAAAAATATCTCTAGTCATTCTCGATAATATAGGATAGACTGTTGCGTTGCTCTTTCACCATACTAAGATATCAAACTGCTTGTCCCTCATATCAGAAAGTACATCATCATCTAAATAACTATTTAGCTCTGATCTCTTTGGCCTTTTCGAAGAACTTTGATTTTTAAACTGAACAAAATCCATACCAAACTTTATTTTGCTCAAGTTAAAAGAAGAAACTGAAGTTATATGACTTTGTCCATCAAAATCAGATGTTAGTTCATTTGAACTTGTTGGGTATAAAATATCCTCAACCGAAGTTCTTGGCGGGATTGACCCTTGCAAGTCTCTTCCGACTTTCGACTGCTGTTGGTGAACTCCCTATCGCTCCACCCGGACTCCAACGGGAGCCAGGCTCCGTCCTCAACATCAACTGCTGGTAAGCCTTGTCCAGGCTCCTACGGGAGCCGGACTTCGCCTTTGACTTTAATTACAGGAAGACTCCACCCGAACTCCTACGAGAGCCGGGCTTCATCCTCGACTCCAACGACTGCAGACAGACTTCGTCCGGACTCCTACGGGAGCCGGACTCTGCCCACAACTTCGACCGCAAGTAGACTCCGCCTGAACTCCTACGGGAGCCGGGCTCCGTCCTCAACATCAACTACTGGTAAGCCTTGTCTGGGCTTTTACGGGAGTCGGACTTCGCCTTTGACCTTAATTGCAGGAAGACTCCACCCGGACTCCTACGGGAGTCGGGCTTCATCCTCGACTCCAATGGCTGCAAACAGACTTCGTCCGGACTCCTACGGGAGCCGGACTCCACCCACGACTTCAACCGCAAGTAGACTCCGCCCGGACTCCTACGGGAGCCGGGCTCCATCCTCAACATCAACTGCTGGTAAGCCGTGTCCGGGCTCCTACGGGAGCCGGACTTCGCCTTTGACTTTAATTGCAGGAAGACTCCACGCAGACTCCTACGGGAGCCGGGCTTCATCCTCGACTCCAACGGCTGCAAACAGACTTCATCCGGACCCCTACGGGAGCCAGACTCCGCCCACGACTTCGACCGCAAGTAGACTCCGCCCGGACTCCTACGGGAGCCGAGCTCCATCCTCAACATCAACTGCTGGTAAGCCTTGTCCGGACTCCTACGGGAGCCAGACTTTGCCTTCGACTTTAATTGCAGAAAGACTCCACCCGGACTCCTACGGGAGCCGGGCTTCGTCCTCGACTCCAACGGCTGCAGACAGACTTCGTCCGGACTCCTACGGGAGCCGGACTTCGCCCACGACTTCGATCGCAAGTAGACTCCACCCGGACTCCTACGGGAGCCGGGCTCCGTCCTCAACATCAACTACTGGTAAGCCTTGTCTGGGCTCCTACGGGAGTCGGACTTCACCTTTGACTTTAATTACAGGAAGACTCCACCCGGACTCCTACAAGAGCCGGGCTTCATCCTCGACTCCAACGGCTGCAGACAGACTTCGTCCGGACTCCTATGGGAGCCGGACTCCGCCCACGATTTTGACCGCAAGTAGACAGCGCCCGGACTCCTACGGGAGCCGGGCTCCGTCCTCAACATCAACTACTGGTAAGCCTTGTCCGGGCTCCATTAGGTGCCGGACTTCACCTTTGACTTTAATTGCAGGAAGACTCCACCTGGACTCCTATGGGAGCCGGGCTTCGTCCTTGACTCCAACGGCTTCAGACAGACTTCGTCCGGACTCCTACGGGAGTCGGACTCCACCCACGACTTCGACCACAAGTAGACTCCGCCCAGACTCCTACAGAAGCCGGGCTCCATCCTCAACATCAACTGCTAGTAAGCCTTGTCCGGGCTCTTACGGGAGCCAGACATCGTCTTTGACTTTAATTGCAGGAAGACTCCACCCGGACTCCTATGGGAGCCAGGCTTCATCCTCGACTCCAACGGCTGCAGACAGACTTCGTCCAGACTCCTACGAGAGTCGGACTCCGCCCACGACTTCAACCGCAAGTAGACTCCACCCGGACTCCTACGGGAATCGGGCTCCATCCTCAACATCAACAGCTGGTAAGCCTTGTCCGGACTCCTACGGGAGTCGGACTTCGCCTTCGACTTTAATTGCAGGAAGACTCCACCCGGACTCCTACGGGAGTCGGGCTTCGTCCTCGACTCCAATGGCTGCAGACAGACTTCATCCGGACTCCTACGGGAGCCGGACTCTACCCACGACTTCGACCGCAAGTAGACTCCGCCCGGACTCCTACGGGAGCCGGGCTCCATCCTCAACATCAACTGCTGGTAAGCCTTGTCCGGGCTCCTACGGGAGCCAGACTTCGCCTTTGACTTTAATTGCAGAAAGACTCCACCCGGACTCCTACGGGAGCCGGGCTTCATCCTCGACTCCAATGGCTGCAGACAGACTTCGTCCGGACTCCTACAGGAGCCGGACTCCGCCCACGACTTCGACCGCAAGTAGACTCCGCCCAGACTCCTACGGGAGCCGGGCTCCATCCTCAACATCAATTGCTGGTAAGCCTTGTCCGGGCTCCTACGGGAGCTGGACTTCGCCTTTGACTTTAATTGCAGGAAGACTCCACCCGGACTCCTACGGGAGCCGGGCTTCATCCTCGACTCCAACGGCTGCAGACAGACTTCGTCCGGACTCCTACGGGAGCCGGACTCCGCCCACGACTTCGACCGCAAGTAGACTCCGCCCGGACTCCTACGGGAGCCGGGCTCTGTCCTCAACATCAACTGCTGGTAAGCCTTGTCTGGGCTCCTACGGGAGCCGGACTTCACCTTTGACTTTAATTGCAGGAAGACTCCACCCGGACTCCTACTGGAGCCGGGCTATGTCCTCGACTCCAACGGCTACAGACAGACTTCGTCCGGACTCCTATGGGAGCCAGACTCCGCCCACGACTTCGATCGCAAGTAGACTCCGCCCGGACTCCTACGGGAGCCGGGCTCCGTCCTGAACATCAACTGCTAGTAAGCCTTGTCCGGGCTCCTACGGGAGTCGGACTTCGCCTTTGACTTTAATTGCAGGAAGACTCCACCCGGACTCCTATGGGAGCTGGGCTTCATCCTTGACTCCAATGGCTGCAGACAGACTTTGTCTGGACTCCTACGAGAGCCGGACTCCGCCCACAACTTCAACCGCAAGTAGACTCCGCCCGGACTCCTACAGGAGTCGGGCTCCATCCTCAACATCAACTGCTGGTAAGCCTTGTCCGGACTCCTACAGGAGCCAGACTTCACCTTTGATTTTAATTGCAGGAAGACTCCACCCGGATTCCTACGGGAGCCGGGCTTCGTCCTCGACTCCAACGGCTACAGACAGGCTTCGTCTGGACTCCCACGGGAGTCGGACTCCGCCCATGACCCCAACTGCAAGTAGACTTCATCCGGACTCCTACGGAAGCCAGACTCCGTCTTCTATTCCGACTGCGGGAAGACCTCGCCCAAACTCCTACGGGTATCGGACCTCGCTACCGACTCCAACTGAACTTCGACCGACAAGTCTGGACCCTCTGACAGGCCACAGTAACGGACAACACTGCTCCACTCTCTGTGGTGGACCCTACGCAGCTCCATTACTCCCTGATAGGCCGTATTAACGGCCACGATTCTGCTCCACTCCCTGCGGCGGATCCTGTGCGATTCCACCACTCCCTGACGAGTCACGACAGTGGATGCCGCTCCACTCCCCGTAACTGATTCCACATGGCGAGCCACGGTGATAGCCACGATCCCACTCCACTACCCTCCGCAATAAATTCTTCCTGACTCTGGGTGGCCCACTACCAGGTGGTTACAGGCGTCGCTATCAATCTGTTGCCCCCTCTGTCTATAAAAGGGGAACCCCAGATACATTATTATATAAGCTCTCATTTTTACCTAAAAACTCTGCTAAAATTTTCGTTCGAGCACTCCATTCTTGTTGAGACAGAGAACTGACTTGAGCGTCGGAGGATCTTGCCGGAGCAACCCCACCTTCGGTTTAGACTTCTTTTGCTGGTCCCGATGGTGACCGCGACTCCCTCGACTCCAGCTTCTCTAGCGCAAGCAAATTTTTGCACCAATAGGATTGGCGCTAGAGGAAGGGGCCCTGTGTCTTCGCAGTATCCTTGTTCTTAAAGGAGCGCTCAACGGGACCGCCCCCGGGTATCTCTTCCGGCGTCCCCTCCCCCCTCCTTTCTCCACTTGGTCCTTGCTCGATGCCTCCCCGCAAGGCGTCCACGCGACGATCCACGGCCTCTGCGGCTAGATCTCAGGCTCCGACCTCCCCTCCTATTTCTCAACCTCCTCCTCCTCCTCCAGCGACGGTGGTCGGTGCGGAGCAGTTTGATCTGCTAGTGCAGCAGGTCAGAGGCCTCACAGAAGCTGTGCAGGCTATGCAGCAGCAGCAGCCGCAGGCATCAGTGCGCCTGAAAAGGGTGTCACCGGAACACCAGAATCCGACGGCGGGGTGGGCCACTTGGGCCAGTCGCCCCATCCTTCCTAGGAAAATGAACCCGAGGGTGGAGAGCCCTCAATCGGACCATGACTCCACCCCTGGAAGATCCCTGCCTCCATTCTGCCAGAGGACCCTCGAGACTCGAAGTCGGAAGGATTTTCTAGATCGGAGACTCCAAGAGATGAACCGACGGATCGAAGAACTCCGCCATGCTCCCCCCGCTTATGGTGAGGATATTTGCACTGACCCTCCCTTCTCTCAAATGATCATGTAGGAACCGATCCTGCCAAACTTCAAGCTCCTCCAGTTCGAAAGCTACGATGGGACTTCGGACCCGGTTGATCATCTGGAAGCCTTCCCGGCGATGATGCTACTTCACAGCGCTCCCAATGCCATTCTATGCCGGGCCTTCCCATCCACTTTGAAGGGAGCGACGAGAAACTCGTACTCGGCTCTGAAATCGGGTACCATCTTTTTCTTCGATCAAATAAGCCACCAATTTGTGGCCCATTTTGTCAGCAGCCGGCGCCCCCGGAAGGGTTCGGAGTCCCTCATCAACATCAAGCAGAGGGAAGGAGAGTCCATTCGGGCCTACATCAACCGTTTCAACGTCGCGGTGCTGGAGGTCCGAAACTTGGACCAATCAGTCGCAATGGCTGCTCTGAAGGGCGGCCTTCAGAAGAATGACCTTTTGTTCTCTCTGGAGAAGAAGTACCCCAGGGATTTTGCTAATTTGTTGGCTCGGGCTGAAGGATACGCCCGAGCGAAAGAAGCCTTCAAAATGAAGGATGAAGAGACAGCGAGAGAGAGACAGGCGGGAGACTCAAGTAAGCCCGCAGTCGAAAAAAGATCGAGAGAAGCCCGGCCGCGTTCTCGATCCCCTCCTGGGCACAAGCATGCCCATACTCCACCCCGAGTGCGCAGACAGAGGAGTCCGGATCGTGGGGTTCGGTGGGGTTCTCCATCGGGAAGGTTCCGCAACTACGCCCCCCTCAATGCCTCGAAGACTCAGGTACTGATGGAGGTCAGGGAGCAGCTCCCTAGGTCGGAGAGGATGCGCACACACCCCGGGAAGTGCAACCCTAACAAGTTCCGTCTCTACCACCGCGACCATGGCCATGACACGGAGGAATGCATCCAGCTCCGAGACAAGATCGAGGAGCTCATCCGGCGAGGTCGACTCGACAGGTTCATCCGACACCGGCCTGAGGGTAGAGGAGATCGGCCAAGGGCCCTATCGCAACCTGAACCGCCAAGAAGGGAGGAGCATCCCGGAGATCGGCCTCCCATCGGGACCATCGACTCCATTGCCGGAGGGCCTCAAGGAGGAGCAGACCTCCCGCAACCATGGGACTCGAGAAACCTGTAAATGTATCGCTTACGATTTCGCCTAGAATCTAAATTCCTTTCGACTTGACATGCTCTTCCCATTTGGCATGGATTTGTCACGACTGGGTATAACCCCTTCAAACGCCTAAAACAAAGTTATGTTAGGAACGGGAGGAGAACCTCATCCTAACATACCTAAAATGAAAGTCCGATTATCTCGAGATCGGGTGGGGGGAGAGGCCTTATAGCACCCTAATGTGCCCCCACAGCCATATCAGGAACAGGAGGAGGACCTCGTCCTGACATAAGCAAAGTCAAAGGCTCGGTTCTTTTAGACCGGATGGGGGGAGAGGCCTTACAGCACCCTAATGTGCCCCCACAGCCATGTCAGGAATAGGAGGAGGACCTCGTCCTGACATGAGCAAAGTCAAAGGCCCGATTCTTTTAGACTGGATGGGGGGAGAGGCCTTACAGCACCCTAATGTGCCCCCACAGCCATGTCAGGAACAGGAGGAGAACCTCGTCCTGACATGAGCAAAGTTGAAGGCCCGGTTCTTTTAGACCGGATGGGGGGAGAGGCCTTACGACGCCCTAACGCGCCCCCACGGCCATGTCGGGAACAGGAGGAGAACCTCATCCTGACATGAGCAAAGTCGAAGGCCCGGTTCCATTTAGATCGGAAGGGGGGAGAGGCCCTGCAACGCCCATATGCGCCCCCATAGCCCTGTTAGGGACAGGAGGAAAACCTCACCCTAACTTGAGCAAAGTCGAAGGCCCGGTTCCATTTAGATCGGATGGAGGGAGAGGCCCTTCAACGCCCATATGCGCCCCCACAGCCCTGTTAGGGACAGGAGAAAAATCTCACCCTAACTTGAGCAAAGTCGAAGGCCCGGTTCCATTCAGACCGGATGGGGGGAGAGGCCCTGCAACGCCCATATGCGCCCCCACAGCCCTGCTAAGGACAGGAGGAAAACCTCGCCCTAGCTTGAGCAAAATCGAAGGCCCAGACTCCTACGGGAGCCGGGCTCCATCTGCGACTTCTACCGCTAAGAGGACTCTGCCCGGACTCCTACGGGAGCCAGGCTCCGTCACCAACTTCAACCGATGATAAGTTCCGCCCGGACTCCTACGGGAGTCGAGCTCCGTCGCCAACTTCGACTGCTGATAAATCCCGTCCGGACTCCTACAGAAGTCGGACTTTGCACCTTACTTTAATCATAGGAAGACTCCGCCCAGACTCCTACGGGAGCCGGGCTCCATCCGCAACTCCAATCACAGGGAGGACTCCACTCCGTCCAGACTCCTACGAGAGCCGGACTTCGTCACCAACTTCAACTGCTGGTAATCTTCGTCCGGACTCCCATGGGAGCCGAACTTCACTCTGACTTCACCCACGAGAACCAAACTCCCATAGCCTCACTGAGAGCGGAAAAAAAATTCCAAGCGAAAAAGAAAAAGGAAGGCGATGGGCCACATCAGCAACGATTGGAAAACAAACAACATCCAAGGTGCAGAGAACCCTGTCACAACAAGGATTGGGATCCTCATCAGGAATCCCAGCTTTCAAGAAAGCTTTCTATGCAAATCCAAGGTAGGACAACTTCCTCGGGGTGACAGAAGCTCAGACCTCCAAGTTCAAGCCCTGAGGGGGACACCAAGCCTGAATGGCCCCCAGGCGAGTCTGCGGCCACTGACGGAAAGGATGGGTCGATATGATGGCAATCAAGTATCTTCGAATGACACAAAAATCGAAAAGAAGCTCGGCAAATGACAATTCAACACGAATAAAAGAGCCACCGGTGACCTAAGGACGACGTCAAAAAAAAAAAAAAAAAGAGAAAGAGAAGAAGGGGGAGAAGAAAGAAGAAGAAAAGATGAGATAAGGAAGAAAGTTCGACAGACAACAATTCATGAGGTAACAAAATCTCCTTCTCATTTTTCAACTAACAAGATGTATGTTACAAGACCCGGAGGGCCAGAAAAGAATACATTATTACAAGGCTCGAGACACGGCTTGGAAAGGATACACCGGAGGTCGCTTCAAGCTGCAAACTTCTCTTCCCGTTTCTATCCTTCCCAGCCGCATTTTCCAGAGCGTGTGGCAGGCCTATTGGCTCTCGCCCCGCCTTGTTTCGCTCCACCTCTGAAATCCCAACCCTAGGGGGAAAAGGATGGGATAGATTCCAGGGGGCAGTCAGGGCAACGGCAGCAGCGACGAAGACCTATTTCAAGAAGAATCGGAGTCACCCCAGAGGCAGCGGCGGTGCCAGAGATATGCGCCATCACCAAATGCTCCATGACAACCGCCGTCCAAAGTATTCCGGCAAGGTCGGCATGCGCTACTTCCACCATCCCCGCAACAAGTTTTACTGCCCCACCATCGACGCCGATCGCTTCTGGTCCCTCGGCCCCGACGACATCAAGGATCCCGCCACAGCTTGTGACGACAGCTCTGCCCTCCTGACCAGTGTCACCCCGTCTTGCTACTCCGAAATTCTCAGGCAGAATGCCTTTACTGGCGGTCTCCATTATTAAACCCTTGTTGTTGAAGGAATTCTTCCTCAAGCCCCCTTTGAAGCGACGGAGACCTTCAGCGGCCGCTCGATGATCGGAGAACTCGCAGACCGCTGTTCTCCTCCTTGCCTTCCTCCAAGCCCTTGGCATCCTCTTGAGGATGGCCTCTGGGGTGGAGGACCTGGCGGGGAAACCCCATAGAGAGGAATCGGGGGGCTGAGGATGGCAGAGAGACGGCAAAGACCGACGCGGAGGATGCTCGGAGTTGGAAGGGGCACCGAGGGAGTGGCTGAGTAGCTAGGCTCTCAGACGAAAGAAAGGTGCCGTCTTTTAGGTGGAATAAAGCCTCGAAGGAAGGGTAGGGGGTTTAAATAGGTAGCGAATCTTTGCGCAATTATGGTGGCGGGTGTCCCCAGATCAACCGATGCTTACCATGTGTCCCACGTGTCCCACTTGCCGCTATCGAAGATTGACTATTCGTAAATTTCCATGGCACGACGTTTGGGATCACATCTCGGTGGGAGTTCCGAAAAGACTCTTCGGGTTGTCCTAATCGAAAAAAGGGCTCTGGCATGCGTGCATTAAATGCCGACATATCCGACGGTGGTTGCGTCGGAACATCAGGGGGGAACTTCGACTGCGACAACCTCTCCGTACTTCCTTCATTCAAAATTCAAACTCGAAAGTGGGGGGACTGGTGTTGGGTATAAAATACCCTTGACCAAAGTTCTTGGCGGGATTGACCCTCGCAAGTCTCTTCCAACTTTCGACTGCTGTTGGTGAACTCCCCATCGCTCCACCCAGACTCCTACGGGAGCCGGGCTTCGTCCTAGACTCCAACAACTGCAGACAGACTTCGTCCGGACTCCTACGGGAGCCGGACTCTACCCACGACTTCAACCGCAAGTAGACTCCGCCCGAACTCCTACAGGAGCCGGGCTCCATCCTCAACATCAACTGCTGGTAAGCCTTGTTCGGGCTCCTACGGGAGCCGGACCTCGCCTTTGACTTTAATGGCAGGAAGACTCCACCCGGACTCCTACAGGAGCCGGGCTTCATCCTCGACTCCAACGGCTGCAGACAGACTTCGTCCGGACTCCTACGGGAGCCGGACTCCGCCCACGACTTCGACCGCGAGTAGACTACGCCCGGACTCCTACGGGAGCCGGGGTCCATCCTCAACATCAACTGCTGGTAAGCCTTGTCCGGGCTCCTACGGGAGCCGGACTTCGCCTTTGACTTTAATTGCAGGAAGACTCCACTCGAACTCCTACGAGAGCCGGGCTTCATCCTCGACTCCAACGGCTGCAGACAGACTTCGTCCGGACTCCTACGGGAGCCAGACTCCGCCCACGACTTCAACCACAAGTAGACTCCGCCCGGACTCCTACGGGAGCCGGGCTCCGTCCTCAACATCAACTGCTGGTAAGCCTTGTTCGGGCTCCTACGGGAGCCAGACTTCGCCTTTGACTTTAATTGCAGGAAGACTCCACCCGGACTCCTACGAGAGTCAGGCTTCATCCTCGACTCCAACGGCTGCAGACAGACTTCGTCCGGACCCCTACGGGAGCCGGACTCCGCCCACGACTTCGACCGCAAGTAGACTCCGCCAGGACTCCTACGGGAGCCGGGCTCCGTCCTCAACATCAACTGCTGGTAAGCCTTGTCCGGGCTCCTACGGGAGCCAGACTTCGCCTTTGACTTTAATTGCAGGAAGACTCCACCGGACTCCTATGGGAGTCGGGGTTCGTCCTCGACTCCAACGGCTACAGACAGACTTCGTCCGGACTCCTACGGGAGCCGGACTCCGCCCACGACTTCAACCGCAAGTAGACTCCGCCCGGACTCCTACGGGAGCCGGGCTCCATCCTCAACATCAACTGCTGGTAAGCGTTGTCCGGGCTCCTATGGGAGCCGGACTTCGCCTTTGACTTTAATTGCAGGAAGACTCCACCCGGACTCCTACGGGAGCCGGACTTCATCCTCGACTCCAACGGCTGCAGACAGACTTCGTTCGGACTCTTACGGGAGCCGGACTCCGCCCACGACTTCAACCGCAAGTAGACTCCGCCCGGACTCCTACGGGAGTCAGGCTTCATCCTCAACATCAACTGCTGGTAAGTCTTGTTCAGGCTCCTACGGGAGCCAAACTTCGCCTTTGACTTTAATTGCAGGAAGACTCCACCCGAACTCCTACAAGAGTCGGGCTTCATCCTCGACTCCAACGACTGCAGACAGACTTCGTCCGGACCCCTACGGGAGCCGGACTCCGCCCACGACTTCGACCGCAAGTAGACTCTGCCCGGACTCCTACGGGAGTCGGGCTCCGTCCTCAACATCAACTACTGGTAAGCCTTGTCCGGGCTCCTACGGGAGCCGGACTTCTCCTTTGATTTTAATTGCAGGAAGACTCCACCAGACTCCTACGGGAGTCGGGCTTCGTCCTCAACTCCAACGGCTACAGACAGACTTCGTCCAGACTCCTACGGGAGTCGGACTCCACCCACGACTTCAACCGCAAGTAGACTCCGCCCGGACTCCTACGGGAGCCGGGCTCCATCCTCAACATCAACTATTGGTAAGCCTTGTCCGGGCTCCTATGGGAGCCGGACTTCGCCTTTGACTTTAATTGCAGGAAGACTCCACCCGGACTCCTACGGGAGCTGGGCTTCGTCCTCGACTCCAACGGCTGCAGACAGACTTCGTCCAGACCCCTACAGGAGTCGGACTCCGCCCACGACTTCGACCGCAAGTAGACTCGGCCCGGACTCCTACGGGAGCCGGACTCCATCCTCAACATCAACTACTGGTAAGCCTTGTCCAGACTCCTACGGGAGCCGGACTTCGCCTTCGACTTTAGTAGCAGGAAGACTCCACCCGAACTCCTACGGGAGTCGCGCTTCATCCTCGACTCCAACGGCGGCAGACAGACTTCTTCTGGACTCCTACGGGAGCCAGACTCCACCCACGACTTCGACCGCAAGTAGACTCCGCCCGGACTCCTACGGGAGCCAGGCTCCATCCTCAACATCAACTACTGGTAAGCCTTGTCCGGGCTCCTATAGGAGTCGGACATCGCCTTTGACTTTAATTGCAGGAAGACTCCACCCGGACTCCTACGGGAGCTGGGCTTCGTCCTCGACTCCAACGGCTACAGACAGACTTCGTCCGGACTCCTACGGGAGCCGGACTCCACCCACGACTTCGACCGCAAGTAGACTCCGCCAGGACTCCTACGGGAGCCGGGCTCCGTCCTCAACATCAACTGCTCGTAAGCTTTGTCCGGGCTCCTACGGGAGCCGGACATCGCCTTTGACTTTAATTGCAGGAAGACTCCACCCGGACTCCTACGGGAGCCGGGCTTCGTCCTCGACTCCAACGGCTGCAGACAGACTTCGTCCAGACTCCTACAGGAGCTGGACTCCACCCACGACTTCGACAGCAAGTAGACTCCGCCCGGACTCCTACGGGAGCCGGGATCCATCCTCAACATCAACTGCTGGTAAGCCTTGTCCGAGCTCCTACGGGAGCCAGACTTCGCCTTTGACTTTAATTGTAGGAAGACTCCACCCAGACTCCTACGGGAGCCGGGCTTCATCCTCGACTCCAACGGCTGCAGACAGACTTCGTCCGGACTCCTACGAGAGCCAGACTCCGCCCATGACTTCGACCACAGGTAGACTCCGCCCGGACTCCTACGGGAGCCGGGCTCCGTCCTCAACATCAATTGCTGGTAAGCCTTGTCCGGGCTCCTACGGGAGTCGGACTTTGCCTTTGACTTTAATTGCAGGAAGACTCCACCCGAACTCCTACGGGAGCCGGGCTTTGTCCTCAACTCCAACGGCTGCAGACAGACTTCGTCTGAACTCCGACGGGAGCCGGACTCCGCCCACGACTTCAATCGCAAGTAGACTCCGCCCGGATTCCTACGGGAGCCAGGCTTCATCCTCAACATCAACTGCTGGTAAGCCTTGTCCGGACTCCTACGGGAGACGGACTTCACCTTCGACTTTAATTGTAGGAAGACTCCACCCGGACTCCTACGGGAGCCGGACTTCATCCTCGACTCCAACGGCTGCAGACAGACTTCGTCCGGACTCCTACGGGAGCCGGACTCCGCCCACGACTTCGACCGCAAGTAGACTCCGCCCGGACTCCTACGGGAGCCGGACTTTGTCCTCAGCATCAACTGCTGGTAAGCCTTGTCTGGGCTCCTATGGGAGTCAGACTTCGTCTTTGACTTTAATTGCAGGAAGACTCCACCCGGACTCCTACGGTAGTCGGGCTTCGTCCTCGACTCCAACGGCTGCAGACAGACTTCGTCCGGACTCCTACGGGAGCCGAATTCCGCCCACGACTTCAACCGCAAGTAGACTCTGCCCGGACTCGTGCGGGAGCCGGGCTCCGTCCTCAACATCAACTGCTGGTAAGCCTTGTCCGGGCTCCTACGGGAGTCGGACTTTGCCTTTGACTTTAATTGCAGGAAGACTCCACCCGGACTCCTACGGGAGCCGGGCTTCGTCCTTGACTCCAACGGCTGCAGACAGACTTCGTCCGGACTCCTACAGGAGCCGGACTCTGCCCACGACTTTGACCGCAAGTAGACTCCGCCCGGACTCCTACAGGAGCTGGGCTCCATCCTCAACATCAACTGCTGGTAAGCCTTGTCCAAACTCCTACAGGAGCCGGACTTCACCTTTGATTTTAATTGCAGGAAGACTCCGCCCGAATTCTTACGGGAGTCGGGCTCCGTCCTCGACTCCAACGGCTGCAGACAGGCTTCGTCCGGACTCCCACAGGAGTCGGACTCCGCCCACGACCTCGACTGTAAGTAGACTTCATCCGGACTCCTATGGAAGCCAGACTCCGTGTTCTATTCCGACTGCAGGAAGACCTCGCCCAAACTCTTACAGGTACCGGACCTCGCTACTGACTCCAACCGAACTTCGACCGATAAGTCTGGACCCTCTGACAGGCCACAGTAACGGACAACACTGCTCCACTCCCTGCGGCGGACCCTACGCAGCTCCATTACTCCCTGACAGGCCATATTAACGGCCATGATTCTGCTCCACTCCCTGTGGTGGATCTTGTGCGATTCCACCACTCCCTGACGAGTCACGACAGCAGACGCCGCTCCACTCCTTGTAACTGATTCCACATGGCGAGCCACGGCGATAGCCACGATCTCACTCCACTACCCTCCGCAATAAATTCTTCCTGACTCTGGGTGGCCCACTACCAGACAGTTACAGGCGTCGCTATCAATCTATTGCCCCCTCCATCTATAAAAGGGGAACCCCGGATACGTTATTATATAAGCTCTCATTTTTACCTAAAAACTCTGCTAAAATTTTCGTTCGATCACTCCATTCTTGTTGAGGCAGAGAACTGACTTGAGCGTCAGAGGATCTTGCCGGAGCAACCCCACCTCCGGTTTAGACTTCTTTTGCAGGTCCCGATGGCGACCGCGACTCCCTCGACTCCAGCTTCTCCGGTGCAAGCATATTTTTGCACCAACAGAACTTATAGAAGGCTGCACTCTTGTTGTATCTGCATGCTCATTATAAAATTTATAAAGATAAGCACAAATCTCATCAATCTTCTTGTTGCTCTCTTCCACATCAAATGCCATTTGATAACAAAACTCTAAAAATATCAACTTTGATCTAGGATCCAAAATAAAAGCAATGACCAATAAAATATTGCACTGAGATCAATATTTGTTGAACTTCTTTTGCATCCCATTTGTCAATTGCTTTAGTGTATCATTAGTATCAATGCTCCCATGCATCAATAACGCCCTAATTCTCCAAACTTCTTTTACATAGAAATTAGATATGGGATACTTGTAATCAGAAAATCCTTTAGTGGCATTTAGAAAGCTTTCTAAGAATTTAACAATTACATCAGCTTATTTTCATTCATCATTGGTGGGGCATATACATGAATGTTCGGTTGCATATCTATTAAAAATATCTTTATAAGTAATTGCATCAGTCAATATTTCATAAGTAGAATTTCATCTTGTAGCAACATCCAAAGTGAGCCCTTTTTTAATAGGAAGTCTCATATGTTGTGCAATTTCATTAAATCCTTGCATTCGAGATGGGGATGCAGACACATATCTAATAAGCTCCCTTATGCATTTAATGGCTTCGTGAATTATTTTCATTCCATCTTGAACCATAATGTTTAATATGTGTGCACATCATCTAATATGACTATACTCTTCATTTAATAACATTCCAAGACAACAGTGATCTGGAATCCTTCTATTTATAGCATCATTTGCGAAACAATTATCTAAAGTAAAGGCACATATTTTAGAATCCAATTTTCATTCAGCAAGGCACTTTCTAATAGCATCTTCAATTGCAAAACTTGTATGAGGGTATGCTAGTTTTTTGAAATAAATTATCCTCTTATGCAGAAGAAATTTAGAATTAATATAATGTACCGTGAGGGAAAGATAACCAATTTTTTGATTTGATGTCCAAATATCAGTAGTAAAACTAATCTGAGAATTTAATTTCTTAAATACATCATGCAATTTTTTTCTTTCTGCTTGGTACAAAGCTATACAGTCACTTCTTACTATCTTACGATCAATAACATTAAACAATGGTTGAACAGATCTCATAAAATCAAGAAAAATAGGATACTCAACAATATGAAATGAAAGTTCGACACATATAATAAATTTTGCAAGCAATTTTCTACTCTCTTCTTGATTGAATTTAAAAGACTTCATCGGATCTTTTGAACTTGCTACTATAAACATTTGATTCACCGAATTCTTTTGATATTTCTTGCAAATATTTTTAAGATATTATTTTAGATGACTTGTTCCTCCTTTAGTATTGCTACTTAATATCTTTTTACAATATTTGCATATAGCTATTGGTCTATCAAATTTTTTTTTCTTGATAAAATGATTCCACACCCATGATCTTTTTTTAGAATTTTTGTCACTTTCAATAGCTTCAACAGTATCTTCATCTTTATCATCTCCATCCCTTATATTTTGAACAGTCTCATTTTCATCCATTTTAGAATGAGATATAAATAAAATAAACTATCGAATAAGAACATAAACTATTAAAAAAAATAAAATTTTTTGAAGAAATACAATGATCAATATCTTAATTGTTCGAAAATGAATATGACAAAACATAAAAAATTTGACATATGTCAAACATCATACAACTTTGTCCCAGAAATTTCTTGAAGGAACCGATTGTTTGCTAGTGGTTTCGGATCACAAGTGCAAATAATCATGCATAGTGCTTTGCATATGACCAGTATGCTAAAAGCCTAAAATTGACCAGTATGTAAAACAATCATGCATAGTGCTAAAATGATCAATATGCTAAAACAGGCAATTAACTATGATCAATATGACATAATGACAACGAAAAAGACCAAAGCAAGGGAGGCTGGAGGCACGATGGATGGAGATCTAACCTTGGCTCCAGCAAGGTGTTGAAGCCTAGCTACCCAGCACAGTGAACCTAGGAGACGGTGATGGCGGTCGGTGGACGGAACACAGACCAGGGAGGGCCAAGGGCTAGGGCTCTTCTGTCTCTTTGACTTTGAGACTTCAATGGAGAAACTGGGAAAGTCAGGAGATAGAAGAGTGAAGAAAAGAGGAAGAGCCGAAGAGGATGGGTTTAAGGATTTCATGGGATTAAAAGGATGGAGGTCTGACTTTAGCTTTGGTAAGGTGTTGAAGCCCAGCTCCCAGCACGGCAGCACGGTGTTGAAGCCTCCGCTCTCTGGAAATAAACTTCAAAACCTTAGAGAGGAAAAGAAAATAGGGATTAAGGAATACTAAGACTTGAGATCCAAAGGAAGGAGATTCGGAGGATCCTTACCAAAAATGACGAACGGTGATGGCTGAAGATAGGAAGAGGACATCAGTGATGGTCGATGATGATGAGGGAAGATGGAGGATTGGTGTCACAGACTAGGGATAGAACACGCCAAATGGGAAAGATGGAAGATCTATCGACGATGGGGAAAGATGATGATGGCGGTCAGTGGATAGAACACAGACCAGGGACTGAACACGATCACAACTCACATAGACAGAAGATTGACTTCGACGGATGATGGAGAAGAACTGAAGATGGAGAAGAGAAGAGGAAGAGCAAAAGTCTGAAGAGGCATCGAGGTGATGGGCTTAGGCGCTCAGCCGCTAAGGGCTCTTTTAGTCGGGCTCTGTGTGACTGACCGTGTGGTCCATGTCCCATTTTTATTTCAGGCTCCCTTTTGGGTTGGATTTGGGAATTGGGCTCTTTTAGTCGGGCTCCCTTTTGGGTTGGGAATTGGGCCTTTAGTTGGGCTCAGCTTCGGATCCGGGCCTAGGCCGAGCTCGGGCCGGACCCAAGGTCCACCCGAGCCCGACCCAAAATTAAAATGGGCCCTTTTTTGTTGGCCCGAGCCCAGCCTGGATGGTTTCAGGCCAAGCCCGAAGTCCGATCTGAAGTCAACCCGACCCGATGGGCCTCAGACCGGCCCGAGCCCACTTCCAACCCTAAATAGATCTATTTAGCTTGCATACTTGATTTATTCTTCTACTAGAGATAAATCCCTTTGGCTAAGTCATATAGACTTCATTCTCAAGGTTTTCATTGAGGAAGATTGTTTTGATATCCGTCTGTCAGATTTCATAGTCATGGTAATCCGAATAGAATTGAGTATGGCTATGGACAAAAAGATTTTTTCATAATCATCACCTTGTTTTTGTCTGAAACCTTTTGCCCCCAGTCTGGCCTTATAGGTCTCCACCTAGCCATCTGCTCTAATTTTTTTTTTTGAAGATCCATTTGCAGCCTATTGGGATCACACCCTCAGGTGCATCAACCAAAGCCCAAACTTGGTTGATATACATGTAGTCTATTTTTGATTTTATGGCATTGAGCTATTTGTCAGAGTCACTACTCATGACAGTTTCCGAATAGGTCATAGGATCATCATTCTCAATGATGTGGGATGTATTGTCATTCTCAATGATAAACCCATAATTGAGTGGTACATTACACACTCTACTTGATCTTGGGAGAAGATATGTGTGTAGTAGCTGTGCCTCAACAATGGGCACATCTGGTTGAGAGTCAGCTTGTGAATTTTGGATAGGTTGTAGATTTTGAACTTCCTCAAGTTCAACAGACCTCCCACTGCCCCCTTCTTGGATGAACTCTTTCTTCAAGAAAATGGCATGCTGACCAACAAATATCTTTTGTTGAGTAGGGTGGTAGAAGTAGTATCATATACTCTCTTTGGGATAACTCATAAAATTGTATTTTTCTGATCTAGCACCAAGCTTATGTCTATCAATACTTTTCACATAAGCAGTGCAACCCCAAATCTTAAGATGTTTAAGACTGGGCCTCTTCCATTTCGATATCTCATATGGAGTGCTAGAGATAGACTTTGATGGCACTTTGTTCAAAATATATACTATGGCCTCGAGAGTACATCCCCAAAAGGAGATCAGAAGATCCGTGAAATGC
This sequence comes from Elaeis guineensis, assembly GCF_000442705.2. Lineage (NCBI taxonomy): Eukaryota > Viridiplantae > Streptophyta > Magnoliopsida > Arecales > Arecaceae > Elaeis > Elaeis guineensis. The sequence continues at coordinate 16,070,080 of NC_026008.2, read as the reverse complement.
ATCATGAACCGCACCATATCTAATAAGGTGCAATTTCTTCTTTTCGCAATACCATTTAATTATGGAGTGTAAGGACGTGTCCACTGAGAGAGAATACCATTTTATTTTAAATGATCGAAGAACTCATTGGTCAAGTATTCTCCTCTTTGATCAGATCGAAGAGCTTTAATATTTTTATCAGTTTATTTTTCAATCATTCTTTGATACTCTTTAAACTTGTCAAAGGCTTCGAATTTATATTTTATTAAATACACATATCCAAACCTAGACATATCATTAGTAAATGTGATGAAGTAGGAGTATCCACCTTTAGCTTGAGTCGATATTGGACCACAAACATCAGTATATACAAGGTCCAAAATATCACTCGCCCTTTCTACATGTCCAATAAATGGAGACTTGATCATTATACCCATGAGACAAGATTCACAAGTTTCATATAATTCAAAATTATAAGGATCAAAGAATTTATCTTTATATAACTTGTTAATTCTTGACTCATTTATATGACCAAGTCGACAGTGCCAGATGTATGTGACATTTATATCCTCTCTTTTTTTTTCTTCATATTATCAATGTTGCTCCTAGATTGATTTTGATGATTACAAATCAGATTGAAGAGATTCAAATAATTTTAAAAATAAAAAAAAAAGTCCTTATGATCTTCAAGGGCAAAATCATAATTTCACTCAAATCTTGATTTGATAGTATCATTTGGTAGAACAAATGATTTGAAATCTATTGGTAAAAATTTCATTGTGTTTGGACTTATATTTTTGAAGTTATGAAGGTTTGAAGTGCATGAGTCGACTCATGAGTCAACTCATGGCACTGTGAGCTGATTGGCACGCAAAAATTCTCCTTGGCACGCTAGTTTTCTGGCTTGGCACGACCTGTGAGTCAACTCATGAGTCGACCCACAAGGCATGAGTCGACTCATGAGTCGACCCCTGCTAATTTGAGCCAAGAAATTCCAGAAAAGCATTCTCTGGTTTTTGCAACAGAGGTCGACTCATGAGTCGACCCCTGAAGCATGAGTCGACTCATGAGTCGACCCCTGCGACGGGAAATGTCAGCAACGGCTATTTTTTTTACCCATTTTAATTGCCATTTATGCTTCCTAAAAATTCTCTAACGGCTCTTTATCTGCCTAAATTATTTTCTCTTGCTTCTAATGCTACAAAATGCTTAATTTGATGAAAGAAATTGCAGATTAAATAGCGGATCAAACGTGAAATCAAAAAGAAGAGAAGAAGAAGAAAAAGACGAGAAAGAGAGAAGAATAGAAGAGAGGATCCGTAATTTGCAAGAATAAGCCTGAGATCAACGAAATATCCATAGAGAAAAAGAGAGAGGATCCACAATATACCAGAGAGATTGTGAAAGAGAAAAGCTAGATCTTTCAAGGAGAGAATTCTTCACGCCTATCGTTTCAATCTTGATCTAGAGATCGTTCAAAGCTTTCAAGAGATCTTCAATCAACGATCAACCTCTTCTCAAACATTCGTTCAACCGTTCATCCATCTTGAGAAAATCTGAAAAAGAGGTTCTTCATTTGAGTAAAGCTTTTATTGTTATATTTGCTCATTTAAGGAGCTGTTATTGTATTAATCTGTGCTCTAAATATTCTTACTCTTTGTGAGTTTTTGCTCTTATTTTTGGAGGATTTTCAAAACAAGGAAAGGTTGATCCGAACCTGAAATCGGAGTGTTTTGGGTTTGCTTGTACCCGAGAAACAAGTGATCTAGCTTGGGATAGCTAGTGTCGGAGTTTCCGACATTTTGTATTCAGGTTGAATACAAAGGATAGTGGATTGAAATTCTCAAGTGGGATCTTGGGGAGTGGATGTAGGTGCAAGGTTAGCACCGAACCACTATAAATCCTTGTGTTTGTGGTGTGCTTTATCGCTTTATCTTATTTCTTTATTATATCCTTGCAATACTGCTTTAGGTAATTAATATTATTTTAAGCCATTGTTTTGTTCTTCATAAGTTATCTGTTGGGCTTAAAATTTTTAGAAACCCAATTCACCCCCCCTCTTGGGTTGCATAGCTGGGCAACAAGTGGTATCAGAGCCAGTGCTCTAGCCCTTCTTTGATCTAACAATCAAAGAGCCAAAGATCTATGGCAACCCATGTTGGAACTTCTCTAGCCGAGGGGCAATCAACAAACCGACCTCCACTTTTCAATGGGTCTAATTACACCTATTGGAAAGCTCGGATAAAGATTTTCATACAAGCACTCGACTATGATATGTGGAGTATCATAGTGAATGGTCCTCACACACCCACCAAGATTATAGATGGTGAGGAGTCAACCAAACCCGAGAAAGAATGGGATGAGGTTGACAAGAAATTGGCACAATTAAATGCCAAAGCTATGAATGTTCTTTATTGTGCACTAGATGCTAGTGAATTTAATCGCATTTCTACTTGTGCATCTGCTAAAGAAATATGGAATAGGTTAGAAGTCACCCATGAGGGAACAAATCAAGTAAAAGAGTCTAAAATAAACATGCTTGTACATAAATATGAATTGTTCAAAATAGAGCATGATGAGTCCATAACTGCTATGTTTACTCGTTTTACTGATATAATCAATGGTTTAAAGAGTCTTGGCAAATCTTATACTAACAGTGAACTTGTAAGGAAGATTCTCAGGTCACTGCCAAGAACTTGGGAAGCCAAGGTGACTGCCATCCAAGAAGCAAAGGACTTGAACACTCTACCTCTAGAAGAGCTTCTTGGATCCTTGATGACTCATGAACTTAGCATGAAGCAACATCAAGAGGATGAAATCAAAAAGAAAAGAACCATTGCCCTCAAATCCACAACTTCGCCTGATTATGAAACGGATGACTCTGAAGATGAAGATCAGGATGAAGAGATGGCTCTCATCACCCGGAAATTTAAGAAGTTTCTAAGAAAAAGGAAACAGGGGATGAGAAAAAAATTCACAAAAGAGGATCAAAGCAAAGAAAAGGAAAAAGATCAAACCCCTATATGCTACGAGTGCAAGAAGCCAGGACATTTCAGATCCGAATGTCCACAATTGAAGAAAGGTCCAAAGAAGTTTAAAAAGAAGGCAATGATGGCGACCTGGAGTGCGAGTGATGACTCAAGCTCCGACGAGGAAACCTCAACAGAACAAGCCAACCTGTGCCTGATGGCACATGAAAATGAGGTAACTTCTGAATCCACTAGTGAATTTACTTTTGAAGAATTGCATGAGGCATTCTATGATTCAATTGATGAATTAAAGAAACTAGGGAAGAAAAACAAAGAGCTGAAATTGGAAAATCAGTCCTTAGTGAAACAAGCTGAAAATCTTTCAATTGAATAATTCACCTTGATTCAAGAAAAACAAAACTTAAAGGATGAAATGAACAAGCTGAAGTCTATAGTAGATAAGTTCACCTTAAGTTCAAACAAACTAAATATGATCCTTGAAAATCAGGAAGCTATATATGATAAGGCTGGACTTGATTATAAACCCCTGAAGAAACAAAAATTTCTGAAGGATATTTATGTAAATTATTCAAGTAACAAGTCTACAAATATTACTTGTTTTAAATGTGGAAGAATAGGACATAAATCATATACATGTCTTATTAACAAATATGCAAACACAAAGAAAATATGGGTTCCAAAAGGAACCATTCTGACTAACCTGAAAGGACCCAAGAAAGCTTGGGTACCTAAGACAGAAACTTGATCTTTGCTTGCAGGTGTGTCTAGCATCCCAAGAAGGAAACAGGAAATGGTATCTTGACAGCGGATGCTCGAGACACATGACTGGTGATGAATCATAATTCATCACGCTTGATGCTAAGGATGGAGGGATGGTCACCTTTGGAGATAATGGCAAAGGAAAGATCATCGGGATAGGTAACATTGGTATCACTCCCTCCAAATACATTGAGAATGTTTTATTAGTTAAAGGTTTAAAGCATAACTTACTTAGCATTAGTCAATTCTGTGATAAAGGGTATAAAGTAAGTTTTGAATCATCTGTTTGCATTGTGACGAGTCCTATTAACGATGGCATTAAATTTATAGGACATAGGCATGGCAATGTTTATATGGTAGACTTGAATGATTTAACTAAATTAGACATGCAATGCCTAGTTTCCTTAAATGCTAAAATAAATGAGACTAGTTGGCTGTGGCATCGTAGACTTGCACATATTAGCATGCATTCTCTTTCAAAATTAATCAAAAAGGATTTAGTTCTCGGTTTGCCAAAATTGAATTTTGAAAAGGATAGAATTTGTGATGCATGCCAATTAGGTAAACAAACTAGAGTATCATTTAAATCCAAAAACACTATTTCAACTTCTAGACCTTTAGAGCTCTTACATATGGATTTATTTGGACCAACTAGAACCACTAGTCTAAGAGGAAAACGATATGGATTTGTAATAATTGATGATTACTCTCGTTTTACTTGGGTTTTCTTTTTAGCTCACAAAAATGAAACTTTTCAAATTTTCACTAAATTTCATCGAAAAGTCACTAATGAAAAAGGGTTTTCAATTCAAAATATTAGAAGTGATCATGGAACAGAATTTGAAAATCATGACTTTGAAAATTTTTGTGATGAAAATAGAATTGGCCATAACTTCTCTGCTCCTAGGACACCCCAACAGAATGGGGTAGTTGAAAGGAAAAATAGAACCTTAGAAGAAATGGCCCGTACCATGCTTTGTGAAAGCAACCTTCCAAGATATTTTTGGGCGGAAGCTATTAACACAGCATGTTACATTTTAAATCGTGCTTTAACAAGACAATTTTTAAAGAAAACCCCCTATGAACTTTGGAAAGGAAGAAAACCAAATATTGCCTATTTTCATGTTTTTGGTTGCCGATGTTTTGTATTAAATAATGGCAAAGAAAAACTTGGTAAATTTGATGCAAAATCAGATGAAGCAATCCTTCTAGGTTACTCCTCCACTAGTAAAGCATTTAGAGTGTTCAACAAAAGAACCTTAGTAGTTGAGGAGTCCATACATGTTGTCTTTGATGAATCTAACGATCTTCCTTCAAGGAAGAATGAGGGTGTTGATGATGCAGATCCACTAATAGAAGGTATGAAGGAGATCACTCTGAAAGATTCAGCAACTCCAGAAGACAAGGATCAAGAAGATGAACAAAATGAGAAAGGTGAAGAAATTCAAGAACAACCTCAAGGTACAAATGACTTACCCAAGGAATGGAGGTATGTTCACAACCACCCTAAGGAATTAATTATCGGTGATCCTATGCATGGGGTAAAAACACGTTCTTCACTTAGAGATGTACTTAATCATTGTGCTTTTGTATCTCAACTTGAACCTAAAACTTTTGAAGAGGCTGAAAATGATCATAACTGGATTAATGCTATGCAAGAAGAACTTAATCAATTTGAAAGAAATAATGTTTGGACCTTAGTAAAAAGACCTAAAGATTATTCAATAATTGGCACAAAATGGGTCTTTAGAAACAAATTAGATGAGCATGGAAATGTAATTAGAAATAAAGCAAGACTGGTTGCTAAGGGATATAATCAAGAAGAAGGAATTGATTTTGATGAAACCTTTGCACCTGTTGCTAGATTAGAAGCTATTAGACTTCTACTTGCATATGCTTGCTTTATGAATTTCAAGTTATTTCAAATGGATGTTAAAAGTACATTTTTAAATGGATATATTTCTGAAGAAGTATATGTAGAACAACCCCCTGGATTTGAAAATCATGCTTTTTCCAATCATGTCTTTAGATTAAATAAAGCTTTATATGGTCTAAAACAAGCACCTAGAGCATGGTATGAAAGGCTAAGCAAATTTCTACTAAATAATGGTTTCTCAAGAGGCAATGTAGATCCAACCCTATTTATTAAAAGAAACCAAAATGATATGCTAATTATACAAATTTATGTTGATGACATAATTTTTGGGTCTACTAATGAATCCCTTTGTCAAGACTTTGCTAAGCTTATGCAGGGAGAGTTCGAGATGAGCATGATGGGAGAACTCACTTTCTTTCTCGGACTCCAAATCAAACAATCAAAAGAGGAAATCTCCATCACCCAAAGCAAGTACACCAAGGAACTACTCAAAAGATTTGGAATGGAGAACTGCAAACCAATTGGCACACCAATGAGTCCCTCAAGTAAGCTTGACAAGGATGATGAAGGTAAAAGCGTAGACTTAAAATACTACAGAGGTATGATTGGCTCATTATTATATCTAACTGCAAGTAGGCCTGATATCATGTTTAGTGTTTGCTTATGTGCAAGATATCAATCTAATCCTAAGGAATCTCATTTGAATGCTGTTAAAAGAATCCTTAGATACTTAAATGGTACACAAACTATAGGGTTATGGTACTCTAAGGACTCACAAATTAATTTGTTAGGATATTCTGATGCTGATTTTGCTGGATGTAAATTAGATAGAAAAAGCACAAGTGGAACTTGCCAATTTCTTGGAGTTAACCTAATCTCATGGTTTAGCAAGAAACAAAATTCGGTGGCACTGTCTACGGCTGAGGCCGAATACATTGCAGCCGGAAGTTGTTGTGCTCAAATCTTGTGGATTAAGCAACAACTCGAAGATTTTGGAATCAAACTTAATGAAACTCCAATAAAATGTGATAATACAAGTGCCATAAATCTATCTAAAAATCCAATACAACACTCAAGATCCAAACATATTGAAATAAGACATCATTTTATAAGAGAATTTGTTCAAAACAAAAATGTAATTCTTGAATATGTTTGCACTGAAAATCAATTAGCCGATATCTTTACAAAGGCCCTTAGTGAGGATAGATTCTGTGAAATTAGGAGAAATCTAGGAATTCTAGATCCATTTGCCTAAACTTCTCTTAATTAATATTAAATATTCTTAGAGCTCAATTTCCAACAACTATCCTGGTTCCAAAAGCTCAGATTTATCACTCTAAAATCTTATCATTGAGCAAAATTCCTTCTCCCAAAATTTTGAATTTTTCTGGAATTTATTTGCATTTTTCCTGATTTTCTGAACTTCATGAGTCGACCCCCATGAGTCGACTCAATGACAAACTTGTAAATCCCACCAACTTCCATCGGGTTCATTGTTTTTAAAACGGGAAACCCTGTTTATGAGACGACTCATCTTCTCGTCGTCTTCCTTCCGAAAGCCGTCCTCTCCAACTCTTTTTGCTCCAAATCCAAGGATCAATTCTGAGGCAATTCTCCCTCCTTCTCTCCACCAAAAATCACCTCCTTGAAAAGGACTTTTCTTGCTTTCTCGCAGTGATTGGCGCGGGTGGAACGTGCCCTAGAACTTCACCGTTCATTCAAAATTCACTTCTTTTCTCCACCAAAATTCTTCTTTACTCTTTTGTGATCCCTCCTCCACTGAATTCAAGTCTTCTTGTCTGCTATTTTTTGATATGGCTCCAAAGATGAAACTTCCCCAAAGAAGGAAATCAATCCGAGAGCCTGAGGAAATTGTCCGAAAGAAAAGGCATGCTCAGTCTTTCAGTATTCCCGATCCAGTTTCAGTACCTGCTCAAGGTCTCTCTCAATCCTCTCTAAGCCCCAGTGTAAATCCTCTTTCTGATAGAAAAGTAGAAACCGGGAAAAACATAGATTTTTGGTTCTTTGAGAAAGAAGGCTTTACTTTTGCTACCAAGATCAAAAATCAAGGATGGGAACTTTATTGCTCTCTTAAGGAAGTCACCTATGTTGATCTAGTCAGAGAGTTCTACCAGAACCTAAATTATGGAAACGGGTCTGTGACTTCAACTGTAAAGGGGATTGACATCTGTTTGGATTCTAGGATATTGGGAGAAATACTTCAGTTGCCTAGTGAAGGATACTCATATATGGAACTCCCAATTAAAGAAGAAGGGATCAGAATTATCTTAGGAGAAGCTTTTTCAGGAAGTTTAAACAGATTGGAAGCAAAGCTATTATCCATTGAGATGAGGGTCCTGCATCAGATTGTAACAAAACTCTTCTTTCCTAGGAGTGGTAGACATGACTTACTATCTGGCAGAGATGTATATGTCATGTTTCATATCATCACTCAGACCCCCCTAAACCTCCCTGCACTTATGATAGAGGCCATGAGAGAAACTTTGAACAGATCCAAGGCACACTTGCCTTATGGTATGGCCCTTACTAGAGTTTTTAGGAGGTTTGGAGTTAGCTGTGAGGGGGAGACACCTACCAAGCTCTCACATGTGGACACTTTCAACCAACACAGCCTGCACCGAATGGGAATTACAAAGACTGTTGGTGGTTGGATCAAGGGCTCTGAAGAAAGAGCTGAGGAGAGAGTTGAGGAAAGAGCTGAAGACAGAACTGAAGGCAGAGTAGAAGAAGAAGGTCCATCTTCTCCTGTACATAACTTCAGGGCAGCTTCACCAGATACCCAGTTCATTCCTGATACTGAGGCTGGCCCTTCTGAGTTTACTAGGATGCCCACACCAGTGTATCAGCCAGAGAGCAGAGCACCTCCATCAGAGTTCAGACTGGCTGACGATCAGATCGAGCATATGTCACAGCGTGTGGCTTCTTTGCTGTCTAGCCAGTGGAGTAGTACTTCTTTTGCACCTGGAGCTACTTCTTCTGATCAGACCATTACTCCCCACATCTCCACTGTATTTCAGATGATTTCAGATCAGTCCGTCAGGATACAGCAGCTTGAGGATACAGTCTGGAGACTTACTGGTAGAGTTCTTGACTTGCAGGGGCAAGTCCTTGCATTGGCCCATCCCCAGCCACAGGAGTCTACTATTAAGGTCACAGACCTCACTGCAGAGGCTGGCAGGCTCAGAGGAGCATTAGAAGGTGGATATGAGCTACTGAGGAAAGAGATCAGAGGATCGAGTGAGCATGCTACCATCCAGTTTACTGCTCTACTTCAATCTGTTTCTAGAGTACTGAACGTACTTGATTCTATCAGACTCACCCTTTCTGTTCGGTCCCTAGCATCTCAGCGTTCTCAGCCACCCAGTTCATCTCGTTCTCCTGCTCGTGCCAGCACTTCCACTCATGGCAGAGGCAGACGGGGTAGAGGACGCACTTCTGATCCATCATCTCCTCACCCTATATCTGATGACTCTGATCATTGACTTATCTAGATCCTAGGAGTTAGTATCTTGTTCTAGGATCTATACCTTGGGGCCATGTATTGACATTTAGCTGGTTGAATTTTATGTATTGAAACAATTATGATATTAATGGAATCATCTTTTACCTATATTTCTACCTCTTTGTAATGATTATATTTTGGTTATATTTCAATCTCTGATACATCTATTGAAATATTATCTTCTCCTTGTTGTTGTTTGCTGTTGATAATTGCTATATTAAGGGGGAGCAAACATCTGTGAAAAACTCTAAAGAGAAAGAAATTAAAGAATATTTCAGAAAAAGAAAAGAAAGAGTTAACTATGTTTGATGATGTCAAAAAGGGGGAGAAATTAAAACAAAAATTGAAATTAGACAAAAAGCAAAATCCTAAATTATGAGAAAAAGGGGGAAAAATTAAACAAAAATAAAAATTAAAATTAGACAAAAAGCAAAACCCTAAATTATGAGAAAAAGGGAGAGAAATTAAACAAAAACAAAGATTGGGAGAAATTAAAACAAATATTGGAGAAATTAAACAAAATTAAATATTGGAGAAATTAAACAAAATTAAATATTGGAGAAATTAAAATAAATATTGAAGAAATTAAACAAATATTGGAGAAATTAGACAAAAACAAGGATTGAAAGATTAAACAAAACTTTGAAAAATTTTGGTATCAAAATTTGGTATCAGACAGAACTTTAACAAAAAGTCATCCATCAAAAGTAAAATCATGAGTACAATGCAAATAAGTATTTTTTTTATATATAAGCTCTGATATTCAAACTTGCTTTTGAAATTTTACTCACCTTGATACATCAATAAGAAATTTGTTTTACTCTGATACATCCTACAATTTCTTTTAACTTGATCTGATACATGATAACATTTGATCCGATACAGTGTGAAGGTTTCTCTAATATATTATAACATTTGCTCTGATACAGTGTGAAATTTTCTCTGACATTTGCTCTAATACAGTATGAAATTTTTTCTGATACATTAAAATTTTTTTTTGCTCTGATACATTATAAAATCTTTTCTGATATCATTGTAAAAATTATTTTTGCTCTGATACATAAAAAAAGTTATTTATCTTCTCTTGCTCTGATATATCTTGAACTCAAAATGATCTAATACCCTTTTCAAATCTTTAAGAAAATGGACAAACTATTTTTGCATTTATATTACATGACAAAAGAATCATACTCTTTTCAAGCATATACACCTATAATGGATTCTTTTGAAATTAAAGCATTAACATAAATATTTTTGTTCAAATGTTTTATCATCATCAAAAAGGGGGAGATTTTTGCTCCTAGATTGATTTTGATGATTACAAATCAGATTGAAGGGATTCAAATAATTTTAAAAATGAAAAAAAAAGTCCTTATGATCTTCAAGGGCAAAATTGTAATTTCACTCAAATCTTGATTTGATAGTATCATTTGGTAGAACAAATGATTTGAAATCTATTGGTGAAAATTTCATTGTGTTTGGACTTATATTTTTGAAGTTATGAAGGTTTGAAGTGCATGAGTCGACTCATGAGTCAACTCATGGCACTGTGAGCTGATTGGCACGCAAAAATTCTCCTTGGCACGCTAGTTTTCTGGCTTGGCACGACCTGTGAGTCGACTCATGAGTCGACCCACAAGGCATGAGTCGACTCATGAGTCGACCCCTGCTAATTTGAGCCAAGAAATTCCAGAAAAGCATTCTCTGGTTTTTGCAACAGAGGTCGACTCATGAGTCGACCCCTGAAGCATGAGTCGACTCATGAGTCGACCCCTGCGACGGGAAATGTCAGCAACGGCTATTTTTTTGCCCGTTTTAATTGCCATTTATGCTTCCTAAAAATCCTCTAACGGCTCTTTATCTGCCTAAATTGTTTTCTCTTGCTTCTAATGCTACAAAATGCTTAATTTGATGAAAGAAATTGCAGATTAAATAGCGGATCAAACGTGAAATCAAAAAGAAGAGAAGAAGAAGAAAAAGACGAGAAAGAGAGAAGAATAGAAGAGAGGATCCGTAATTTGCAAGAATAAGCCTGAGATCAACGAAATATCCATAGAGAAAAAGAGAGAGGATCCACAATATACCAGAGAGATTGTGAAAGAGAAAAGCTAGATCTTTCAAGGAGAGAATTCTTCACGCCTATCGTTTCAACCTTGATCTAGAGATCGTTCAAAGCTTTCAAGAGATCTTCAATCAACGATCAACCTCTTCTCAAGCATTCGTTCAACCGTTCATCCATCTTGAGAAAATCTGAAAAAGGGGTTCTTCATTTGAGTAAAGCTTTTATTGTTATATTTGCTCATTTAAGGAGCTGTTATTGTATTAATCTGTGCTCTAAATATTCTTACTCTTTGTGAGTTTTTGCTCTTATTTTTGAAGGATTTCCAAAACAAGGAAAGGTTGATCCGAACCTGAAATCGGAGTGTTTTGGGTTTGCTTGTACCCGAAAAACAAGGATCTAGCTTGGGATAGCTAGTGTCGGAGTTTCCGACGTTTTGTATTCGGGTTGAATACAAAGGATAGTGGATTGAAATTCCCAAGTGGGATCTTGGGGAGTGGATGTAGGTGCAAGGTTAGCACCGAACCACTATAAATCCTTGTGTTTGTGGTGTGCTTTATCGCTTTATCTTATTTCTTTATTATATCCTTGCAATACTGCTTTAGGTAATTAATATTGTTTTAAGCCATTGTTTTGTTCTTCATAAGTTATCTGTTGGGCTTAAAATTTTTAGAAACCCAATTCACCCCCCCTCTTGGGTTGCATAGCTAGGCAACAATCAACATGAAGTACATTATCACTAAGTGATAGGAATAGAAGATCATTATCAACAAAAGTATTTTCATAAAATTCATTAGAAAAATAGATAGAACAACTATTATTCTTAGCTTTTATTTTAAAACCTTGTTCTAATAATAATGGTACAAAAATAATATTTTTAATAATTTTTGAAATATAATAATAGATCTTTAGTTTCAAAACTTTACCTGAAGGCAACTTTAAAATCTTGATTCCCACGACTTCAGCCTGAATGAACTCTCCACTAGCACCGAACAGCATGAAGTCATCTTTACTTAGACTCTTTATTTCTTGCAGACCCTGCAATGATTTGCAAAGGTATGAGCCACAGGCGGTATCCAATATCCAAGAATCTAAAATTAAAGTACTTAATGATAAGTTTGTTTCTATCATATACAAATCTTTGGCAACATTTGCTTCTTTATGTTTCACAGTTGTAAAGTATTCCTTGCAATTCCTCTTCCAGTGCCCATCCTTGCCACAGTGATAGCAAGTACCTTTAGTAGAGACCTTCTTTGCCTTCTTCTTGGAGATGCTAGCCTTAGGGTTCCATTTTTTTTTAGAACCCTTCTTGTCTTTTTCTTGTTGATTTTATCTACAAGAAGAATTGGAGCCTTTTCACCTTTGAAATGGCTCTCTGTTGTTTTAAGCATATTCAGTAGTTCAAGCAGGCTGATATTCAGTTTGTTCATATGATAGTTAATGACAAACTGAGAGAAAGAATCAGGAAGTGACTGCAAGATCAAATCCTGACTAAGCTCACCATCCATAGCAAAATCCAATTATCTTAGATGAGTGATCAAAATAATCATCTTAAGGATATGAGTTTGCACAAACATGCCTTCAGTCATCTGGGCGTGGAACAACTTCTAGATATCTCATATCTAGTAGTTCTACTTTGTTCTCTATATAACTCTTTTAGATTAAGGAGTATAGAAGGAACATCCATATCCTCATGTTGTCTTTGAAGCTCATTGTTCATCGAGACAAGTATGATACACTTGATAGTCACACTGTCATCCTTCCACATCTTATATGTGGCCCTTTCCTCCTTAGATGCATCTTTTCTAATCGTATCGGGTGCAGGTGAATCCAGTATATAGGAGACTTTCTTCTGTGTGAAAACTATTCTCAGATTTCTCAACCAATCTACATAGTTTGATTCGATCAATTTATTACTATCTAGTATGCCTCGAAGTGATAGTGAGAATACCATTTATGTAGTTAATCTACAATAACAAGAACACAATATAAGCAGACCACTCGTGAAGACATGCACAACTAGATTAGAACTTCTATCTAATTTTGTCTTCCACTATTTTAACAAATTTTATAGCCCTCAAGTATGAAAAATGAGAAACATCATTATGTTTCTAAGTGGGATTGAGATTTCTATTTCTCACAAACACTTCGTGGATAGCACAACAAGCATTCATGAGTTCAAAAGTAGGTAACTCTTTATCAATTATACTTCATATAATTCTCAATATTTTTTCTCTTGTCTCTAGATCACTCATAGTCTTGTGGATAGCATAACAAACTATAATGTTCTAGTTAAGTTACCCCTTCAATTTTATATGGTCATACTTAAACAATGCCAGCTTTGTGGATAGCACAATAAGGCAACACTATTCAAATATGCCATAAGCATCAATATGCATTTAGTCAACATCATATCCATTTTTTTAGTAAGTCTTGTGGATAGCACAACAAGCTCACTAAGATCTTGACATACTCTATTGACCAAGCATGAAGAAAGACCTTTGTAATGTCTACATCACTAATCAATCTAAGTCCAAAACTCAATAAGATCAAATTGACCAGGTCAGTAGGTGGGAGGCTCTCCGTAGCTTTTTTTAGACACCAACAAAGTTGGTCAGGCCAGCACATAGATCTAATTAGAAAACTACCTTTAACATTTACCTAGACACCAATTGATCAAATAAATTTAGCATTTGATTTGTAAGTAAATCCCGATATTACAACTTAATATAATTTTTTATAGAGGGTCTTAAACTGGTCTCAGCACATCCTAACTACTACATAAAATGTAACACATAAATTATGCAATTCAACATGCTTTTTCAAGTTATAGTGTCATTTATATTATCATACTGAAAATGATTACAATAATCATATAAGGGTGTGCAAATAACTTAACATATAATAAGTTTAGCCAATATTAAAACAAACCCAAATCAAATTAGGCATGCAATACACCCTTAATCAAAAAATGATTTAAGTATCAAACAACCATAAATCAATAAATTTCATATTATCACAAATTTAAAATTTTAATAATTAAAATTTAAATCTATAGTTCAAATAAAGTCAAAATTAATTTTTTAATTTTAAGATCGATGCAAAAAATCGATGCAACATTTAGGCGAAATATGAATTAGAATAATTCTATATTACAACTTTTGCACTTGTTTGATCAAATCTAATAAGGGTGGCTCTATTATCACTATTGAATTTTGGTCATGCAATGAAATGAGAATTTAAAAAACTTTAAACATGCAACTCGAAAGCTTTGATAATTGAACCTGTCGAACTGAAATCCAAACCCTAGAAACACCTTGTAGATGTCGAACAAAATAAAAATCAAGCATGCAAAGAGATAAAAATTTATACTTTCTTAGATAAGTAGTATGGTAAAAAGATAATCTCCATGAGACTCCAAAATGAAAGTCCTCCAATGGTGATCCATACGGAAGATGGTCAAGGTCCTTCCCAATCGGTGCACCACTGCAGCCTTTTTTTCATAAGAACACTATCGGCTTCGAACTCAAAGAATGATTGCACCAATGCTTAATTGCCTTCAATTTCATCACTAAGATCATGCCAAGAGAATTCTCTTCAGAAGTCTCATAATCTAGGATTTGATTTTATGCTCCAACGTATGGAAAAATCAAACCCTAGGATAAGCTCACCACACTTGCTATTTTTCTCACCTCCCTTCTTTCTATTTTTCCACTCACTTTTTTTCTTATCTTTTTCTTAGATTTTTTTAGATTTTTTTTTCTTATCACACACCAAGAGCTCTAATTTTTTACCAAAATTCAACCCTTATCCAATAAGAGGCGCCCCATTTAAATAGATGAGGAAGAGACGTGAAGAAGACTTAAGGGGTGCCAACTCTTGGCACTCCACTTCTTTATGCAGAGAATTAATTCTCTGATGAATTAAGTGGCACAGAAGAGGCTTCACACAAAAGGACTCTTCCTGTTCTGCCCCATAATTTCCTCATAAATTTTAGGCATGTGACAATTAAGGAATCGATGGAATTTAAGAAGTGGTTATCTTAAAGAAGAAAGACTCTCCCTCTTCTTAATGCTAAAAAGGGATGGGCGGTAATTAATTATGGCATGAAACTAGAGTGGCATGGAGGTCTCCTTCCACACTTGAAACTCTTCCAAGTTGGGTAGGAGTCCAATTAAATAGATTCAATCCAATCAGGTCAAAGGCAACAGGTTTAGCTTAGCTCAAACACTTTGAACTTAACCTAATTAGGAACTGGGGTTAATACAATGTGATAGCATATCAAATTAACCCCTAGGATTTACATTAAATTCTAATTAGATTAGATCAAGACCAAATCCCAAAGTGTGTGATCCATTAGATTCCAAATCTAGCCAGTAGTGGACATAGACTCTTAATCTAACCCTAATCCGATCAGATTAGGTCAGCTCAAGAGTCCCAATTAACTAGGATTCTTCCTAATTAATTTTTGAATTAAACTCTTTTAATTCTGATGAGTCCACAAGTCAAGATTGATATCTAGCAACATATCATGACTATCCGAAAGAAATAAAATTTGATTGAAATTATCAAAATATCCTTCAGTGGCAAGTTATCATGTAATTCAATCCTTCAGTCAAACAACATCCCAGATGAGTTGTGGGCATGGAATCATGTCAAACCCAATTGCTTATCTTAATATGTCTTGATTAGAAAGTGATGATTCAGTTGATGATACATTAGAAACTCCTTTCTAATTATCATCCTACTTTGGCCAAAGACTTTCAGAATCATCAACCTATGAGATCACATAGGATATTTGCTCCCATTATGAGGAGTGATTGATCCCTTATTAAGCACTTACAACCTCCATGCACACTTCACCACATCTAGAACATCCCATATAAGGATCAAAGAACCAAGTTAGAAAGTGAACCAAAATATGGATTCATGTACACAAGGCACTATGGTGATCTTTGATCAAGAGATCACTTACACAACTCCTACTAGAGAATCATCAGCTGACATATAAATAAGGCTCCATCAGATGTTCTCTCATAAGTCTATTCAGTGAACTCATTCTCTAATGAGCACCCACATCCTTGTATTAGTGTCACCACACAAGAGGCTGCGAGATCAACCACCCTCATCACTGAGCATACATTGGACGTGCCAGTCTTATCAGTATCATTAATCTCTGACTCAATGAATCAATGACTAGAAATACTTTAGGTCATGGCTATCAAGGATTTAGGTCTCATTGGCGTAATCTTGTCACAACCCTAAAACCATTATCCAAATCTATGGAGTTCATTATAATCTTAAAAATAATAATAAGACACAGCATATAATGAATCGAAAAGTCTATTTTATTAAATAATAATATCAATTACATGAGTTTGAAAGATAAATTACCAAAAACACCCAATTGCATCCCGTATGCTATTGGCATGAAGAGCATTATTCTTTCATCAAGAACAAATCCTTAGTCCTTTTTAGGTACTTAAGGATATTCTTCACAGCAAACCTATATTCTTCACCTGGATTCACTTGATATTTGCTTGTGACAGTCACAGCAAGGACTATATCAGGCCGTATACACAACATGGCATACATGAGGCTTTCTATTTTTGAGGCCTAAGAAATCTCACTCATGCGCCGGAGCTCCTCAAGTGTGTCAGGATATATCTTCTTGGAAAGACGAATGCCATGCCAATGGGTAAGAGACCCCTCTTAGAGTTTTACATGCTAAACCTCTTCAGCACCTCCTCTATGTACATACACTGTGAGAGTCATATCATTTTCTTTGATCTCTTTCTATAGACCTTTATTCCAAGAATATAGAAAGCTTCTCCTAAGTTTTTCATGGCGAACTCTTTTGACAACCATACTTTGACCGATGTTAGTATGAAAATATCATTCTCAATCAGGAGGATGTCATCTACATACAATATGAGGAATGTGATAGTGCTCCCACTGACCTTTTTGTACATACAGCTCCTCCTTATTTTTGATGAAATCAAATATTTTGATTACATCATTAAAGCGAGTATTCCAACTCCGAGATGCTTGTTTGAGTCCATATATAGACCTTTGCAGCTTGTAGACCATGTGATTACTATCACTAGATATGAAATTCAAAGGCTGCTCTATATAGATATCTTCCTCAAGATATCTATTTAGGAAGGCAATTTTCACATCCATTTGTCAGATTTCATAATCATAAAAAGCTGCTATTGCAAGCAGAGTCTAAATAGACTTCAACATGGCCACAGGTGAAAAGATTTCTTGATAGTCAATGCCTTCACACTGACTATAATCTTTCACTACCAATTATACCTTATAGGTCTCTACCTAACCATCCGATCTAATTTTTTTCTTATAGATCTATTTACACCCAATAGGTATAATTCCTTCAGGTGGATCTACTAAGATCAAACCTGATTGAAATGCATGGAGTCAATTTCTGACTTCATCACTTCTATCCATTTCTCAGAGCCTACATCTGACATTATCTCATCTAGGTCTTGGGATCATTCCTAATGTCCCTATCTCCCATAAGGAATACTTCCTCTAAATTCTTTGTAAGAATACCTAAGTATCTTTTAGGAGGACGGATGACCCTTTTTGATCTATGAGGTGGAGGTGGTACCACATCTACTGGCTCATTACTAGGTTCAGATTCTTGGACTCGATGCTCTTCAGAAACCTTTTTCTCAAGCTCAATTTCCTCCCACTACCTCCATCTTAGATAAACTTCTTTTCTAAGAAAATGGCATGACGGCTCACAATCACATTGTGATCCTTAGGAAGATAGAAGTAGTATCCCATAGATTTCTTAGGATATCCTATATAATGAGCCCTAAAAGGCCTAGTCTCTAACTTATCCACCTGTTGTCGCTTGACATAGGTCAGATATCTCCTAATCTTGAGATAACCAAGAGTTAGCTTCTTACCATGTCATAACTCGTATAGTGTGATAAGAACAGATTTAGAGGAAACCCAATTCAATAGATGAATTATAGAAAGTAATGCATATCCCCATAGAAAGTTAGGAAGATCTGTGAAGCTTATCTTGGACCGAACAATATCTAACAGGATCTGATTCCTCCTTTTGAATATTTCATTGAGCTGAGGCATCCTTGGAGGTATCCACTGTGAGACTATACCATTATCCTTGAGATAGATCCAAAATTTTTCACTGAGGTATTCTCCTCCTCGATCTAATCGAAGAATCTTTGTGGATTTTTTGATCTATTTTTCTACTTCATGTTTAAACTCTTAAAATTTTTTAAAGGCTTCAGACTTATGGAGCATCAAATATACAAACCCATACTGTGAGAAATCATCAGTAAAGGTTATGAAGTAGATATAGCCACCCCTAGTCTGTATATTGAATGAACTGCACACATCAGTGTGCACCAGAGTTAATAACTCAGTGGCCCTTTTCCCTTGTCCTGTAAAGGATAGCTTAGCCATTTTTTTTTGAAGATATGACTCACAAATCGGATAAGACTCAAAAGTCAATCATCCAAAAAAATCATTTTTCTTCAGTTTGTTGAGTCTATCCTCTCCAATATGACCTAGCCTAAGGTGCCACAGATACTTTTGACTGATCCTATCTCTGGATGTCTTAGACCCTGTGGTATTCACTATTTGCTCATTAATATTAACACTTGCATCTATATGCAAATGATAAAGACCGTCTATCAAATAAGCACGTGCAATATATTTATTTCTAAAATAAATTATGCACAAGTCTTTATTAAAATAGAAATTGTAATTATCCTATGTCAGTATAGATATAGAAATCAAATTTCTACTAGCTATAGGAACATAATAACAATCCTTTAAAATTAAACTAAATTCTGATGGTAATCGTAAAGAGTAATTTTCGACAGCTATGACAGCAACTCTTGTCCCATTGTCGACTCAGAGAGTAATTTTATCTTCTCTCAGCCTTCTAACTTTCTTTAGACCCTGCATAGAAGTGCACAAGTGTGTACTCAAACCAGAATCTAGAACCCAACTGAAAGAAGAGAAAATGTTAGATTAGTTTCAATAATGAGCAAATCAGATGTGCCTTCAGAAGGCTCATCCTGGTTAAGGGCATGAGACAATTTCTTAAAACTAAAATCTAATCTCAAGTTTTGGCGCTAGCATTGTGATTGGACTCGATCAACCTATCGGTGTCGAGAATTTGGGCTAGTGGGTTGGAGTTCAACATGGCTATCTGTAGAGAGAACAGTTTCTAATTAGATATTTATATTTGATAAATATTTATTTTAGAAACTTTAAAAATAAACAAAACTCTCACTATTTTTTTGAATCTCCCACACTCCTTGGATAGAGAAATGAAAACCTATACGCGATCAATTTCTAGTGGGTACTGTGCTCCCACTGATCCATGTGTACCTCATCTAACAGTTATTGGTGACACATGAACCAATGAGTAGACAACACTTTATCGATTGCTTCACCAAGCAAGATGCAGCGGATTCGATCTTTAAGTTTTGTGGCCTCACCTAATAGTTATTGGCATATTTTTTAGTTAAGTCAGACTCACCATTCACCAGTAGGTGCAGAGCCGCCATTGAGTCCCTCACCTAAAAGTTATTGGGCCCAACCCTATCTCCACCCTTGTGCATCAGATGCTAATAGAGTGGTTGTGCCTCTCTGATGCAACCGAACTACTGTAATCAGTCGAGAACAATCAATGCCAGGAAAGGCACCTACATCTCTACAATGGTGGAAGATCGCTGGACTTAATATTCAATGGAGGAGATTTAATTTAGGTCTCATCTACTTAGTCACATACATTAAATGTGATGACTAAACTAGTTTAGGTTAGCCCATCTCATGTCTGACCCACCTAGCTAGCATGGGTGAACACGAATTACTAATCAACCAGACTCAATCCAAAATCTACCAAATGGCCAGGTAAATGAGATCGATGGGAGGAATATACCATTAACTCACCATAGACACCATTTATGCGAGTAGCTCTCAATTAAAGATCACTGGTCAAGAATGCCAAACTTACCTTAGATATCAAATGGTCTATTAGAATCAAATCCATTGACTTAGTTATTCAAGCTCGAACCAAGGAGCCAAATTCGGTCTTAAGATGATCAATTCACATCAAGTATGAATCGATTGACCAACTACAACTAATCTTAATTTGCAGCCCCTATTAATCCAAACCCATCAATATCTGATTGGGTTTGATCAACTACTTAAAATTGAAAAAAGAGTTCTAACCTGATCTAATCATGGACCCTATTGTAATTTAATCTCTAGACCTAATTAGTTCAACCATACCAAATCCCATATTTTATGCAATTATAATTTAGATCTTAAATTCATAATTTTAGATCCTATAATTTCAAATCTTAATTCTTAACTAAGTGTATTATGGACATGGGTTCAGTTTAGATGTCAAAATATTTTTTAATCTAAACCAATTAATATTGTACCACATACAATTTCATATTTTGATATTTTTCTTACATCATTTAAAGTTCTAATTTATATGAGAAATAATTTTCAAATCCAAACAACTTTACCATGCAACAAAAATAAAGATCCTATGGTTTTAGATCTAGGATTTGATGGAAAAGTAAGTTTTAGATCATGGGTGTACAAACCATGTATCATATACATCATCTTCAAATCTAAAACTAATCAAAAATATATATTAATATATGCATAAACATCTAGATCTAAAACAAATCAAAATACAAATCTAAAATATGTATTAAATGTCTCACATGTCTCACAAAGGATCTATATTTAAAACATGTCTCACATGCATGCAGTTTTAGATCTAAACTACAACCATATATCACACACACATATATATTTATTAAGTTTTAAATCTAAAACTAATAAAATACATATCTCATACGTATAAAATTAGATCTAAAATAATAATTAAAATACTTTAAAAATATCTTTTCAAAAATCGATTTGCATCGGACTCGGACAATCTTTTTAATATAGGGGGTAAACCCTATATCAAGACAACCTTATATCAGTCTGATGTAAATTTTTAATCGTTCTAATTTTAGATCTAACATGATTAAATATATCTAATTTTAGATCTAAAAGATTGATTTAAAAATTTTGAAAATAATTTTTCAAAAATAATCAATCTTGTGCTAGGACAATCTTTTCAATATAGGGAGTTAACCCTATATCAAGATAATCTTATATCAGCACAAGATCAGTTTTAAACCACTCATACTTTCAGATCTAAATCAAAAATCAAATTATACATGTCAAAAAAAAAAAACCAGTGGCTTTGATACCACCGTTAGAGATCAGGTAGGTTGCATGTATGAATTTCAAAACTATTTTTGATCGTTACGAAAAATAGATCTTGGTTAAAATCCTTTAACCCCATATGCAATAGATCTAATCTATACTACCTAAGTCTCTGGATCTATGACATGCACATAATCTAAAAATTAAAAAAAAATATTGAAATCATATCTCAATACCTTTGCATCGGTCGATCTACACCGCAGTCGATGATCGTGGATCTGAATGGGTTCCTTTAGCCGTGCATATGTCCGGCCTCCACAGGTATCCACATGAGAACTTGTTTTGATCAGAGGTAGGTGTCTTCATCGGGGTGCTAGCTCCCTTGTAGAAGACTTCTCTTTGATGGATGAAGTTGTTCTCTTACAGATCTCACAGACTCTCTTAAAAACTTTGGAGAACGGGGAGGAAGAGAAGGAGGAAGAGGACTCAGATTTTCAGAATATTTTTCTTTGAATTTTTCTTACTTTTGGCATTCAAGTATTGTACCCTTTTTATAAGAGGGGCTAGGGATTAGGGTTTGGAGGAGGAGGCACCACACCTTGCATGCCAACCCATTTAGGCGTCCAAACAAATGTCGCCAAGAAATAAGGAATGGCGTGAGAAATCAGATCTAATTTCTCACACTATTTCTTTCTCAACGCACAAATGGAGAGGTTGTTAGGTGCCACCCAGTTGCTATAAAAATTAGATTAGTTTCTCTTCTTATCTCTATCCTTGATTTGAATTAACTTCAAACTAGGAAAGAGAACAAGAGATAAGGTGGATGAGTCATCAACCAACTACCTACCATAACAACCTCTCTCTCTCATATCTACATCCAAAACTCTCATGCAAATAATTTCTCATGCCAAAACATTTTTGTCATGGAATATGGGGTGTGAAAACCAAAAGAGGATAGTGGAGAGAGAGTCCCAGCTCTAATGGACTCTAGAGTTTCTAAATTTGAATTAAACCAAATCCGATTCGATTTGATCCAAATAAGAAGAAACCTAATTAAATTAGAAACCCAATGTTCTCTATTAAATTCTAATCTTATTAAGAATTAACTAAATCAAAGTCTTGATCAAATCAAGAATTAATCTCCCTCACAATTAGACCTGATCTAATCAAACCCAATTTAAGTCAAACTGAATCCAATTCAATTAGACCTAATCCGAACCTCAATGCTCCATCTAATTAAGCCAATTAGCAATTTAATTACTAATTAATCCTCTCATGATTCACTAACACTTAGTGAATTACCTAATTGCAATATTTGCATAAAGTTAATCATTAATCATATTGATGATTTTACCCTTCAATGATTCACAATCATCGATCAGCCATCTGATTGAACAAGAACCTCTTTTGCGTGTGACCCCATAGGTTCCATTCTGTCAAGTAGTGAGATATATTATGATCTTTATCACAATATCATCAAAACTCCTTTTGATGGGTTAAAAAATTTCAACTCTATCCTTCAAGGGTCATCGATCATCAAGATGACACCCGATGAGTCTCATAATCCACCAGTGACACCTAACAGTATATAGTGGTAACCTAGTAGAATGAAAGTGTGAACTCCTAAGTGCAATTACCATGTGATTCAGTCCTTCTATCATGAGTCCCAACTTGACGGAGGTCATGAAAAACTTGTCAAACTCCATCATCAGTCATATGTAAGATTGGCTCGACTCGAGTTCACTTGTAAATCCTGTGGACACTCTTTTTTACTATTCACACTTGCTTTGGCCAAAGACTTTCTGAATTCAGTCTCGTAAATCGCATAAGACTTTATCTTTTCTAATAACACTACAAGAAAAGAATATTTTTGTGATGAAATTATTTGTGATGTAAATATTTTGATCGTCACTAATTGTATTTATAATAAAAAATAAAATTAATCATAAATAATAAAATATTTATGATGAAAATAATTTTTTTATCATAAATAGTTCCCTATCAGTGATGAAAAAATTATTTCATCATAATTACATATTATCTATGATGAATCTTTTTATTGTAAATAATACATCATTTATTTTAATTTTAAATTTCTAAATATTCATGATGAAAATATTTTCATTATAAATAATTTATGTATTTACAATAAAAATTATTTTTTTATCAATAATAAGATTATTTTCAATGAAAATATTTTAGTCACCAATATTTAAAAAAAATAAAAAATTTAAAAAATTTAAAATTTATAAATTATTTATAATGAAAATATTACGTTGTAAATAAGTGAGTATTTATAATGAAAAAAATTTAAAAATTACTCATTATTTGTGACTAAAACTTTTTATCATAAATAAGTATTTTTTATGATGAAACAAAAATTTTCATCATAAATATTTGATTATTTACGATGAAACTATTTTCATCACCAATAGTTAAAAAAATCAAAAATTACTCATTATTTGTGATAAAAATTTTTAATCATAAATAAGTAGTTTTTATGATGAAAATAACATTTTCATTTTCAATATTTGATTATTTATGATGATAATATTTTTATCATCAATATTAAAAAAAATAGTAATTTAAAAAAATCAAAAGTTGCTTATTATTTATGATGAAAATTTTTTATTATAAATAATTGAGTATTTATGATGAAACCTTTATTTTCATCATAAATACCTTTATTTATGATGAAAATCTTTTCATCACCAATATATAAAAAAATTAAAAATTTAAAAAATTATAAAATTTAAATTTTTTATTTTGTGTAAGGTAACTGTATATATTTTTTGTAGCAGCTTTATACATCTTTTGTCCTTTTATATAGTAAAGAAGTAAATATGAGTTATGATCCAGATCGAACTTTTTATATGAAAAAATTTTATGAAAGTGAGTGATATTTGTGGATTAGAATGAATAGATCCTTTTGATTGAAATGAGCTATATGTTTATTTATGATATAAAATTCATCTGTTCATCGCTGTCACTATTATTAGTGATATCAATGAATTTTTCTGATGGAGTGTCTGCCTTAAGCTGTATGAAAGGAGTCTCTTTTTATATAGAAATCATATAGTTAAATAGTGTATTCTAGCATGCATGTAATATATGAGCTTTGATGCTCACATAATTCTTGATGAATTTTTTAAGTTCGATCCTCATATGCATGCAATATACAAGCTTCTGGACCTCTTACTTCCTATTCCTACCCTATCCTTCAAATCTCAATCTTGATAGATTTCTCTCACGATCTCAAAATTATCATAAAATTTTTATACTCCGACTTTCGGAATGAGAACTCCAAGAAGAAGATAAACTCTTTGGAGATCGAAGACTTCAAAGCTATCGATCTCCCACAGTATCCATTCTATTGAGAAAGTCGAACAGCTGTGCTTATAATAATTATTAGTGATGTAAATTAAATTTTTTATCATAATTATAATTTTTTATGTACATAATTTTTTTGAAAAAAAATCTTTTTTAGAAGAAAATCATAAATTAACTATTTATATAAAAAATTTTTAATTAATAAAAAATTAAATTTTTTAATGAAATTATTTTAAAAAAAAATTTTAGATAAAAATTTTTTAGATTAAATAAAATTAATTTTATTTTTCATCATGAATATTTTTTAATGTCATTTTTTTGCTAAATTTTTTGGATGCAAAATTTTTTTGATGGAAAAAATTCAAAATTATTTTTTTATGAAATTGTTATTGGAAAGATATTTAATTATTAGTAATGTAAAATGAATATTCATCAAAAATAGTCTTTAATTTTTTTATAAATTTTTTTAAGAAAATATATTTCTGATGTAAATTTACTTTTTATTAACAACCATATTTTAAAATATTATTTTAATCAATTTTTATGAACAAAAAACTTTTTAATAAAAAAAAATTTATTAGTGATGAAAAGGCTTTTTCATCGATAAAAGCATTTCAAAGATAATTTTTTAAAAACATTTTTAAGAAAAAATTGTTAGAGGAAAAAAAAATTATTTTTGGATGATATTTATTAGCGACAAAAACTAAATTTCCATCGCTAATAACATTATTCATGATGAAATTTCTTTTTTCTATTATCAATAATTTTTTTTTGGCAAAATTTTTTTAGAGAGAATTTTTTTAGTGAAAAATTTTTTGACAAAAATTATTGATGATGAAAATAATTTTTCATCACTAATAATAGTATTAGCGATGAAAACTTTTATCGCTAATAGTTTTGCATTAATTAGACGTCAACTCGACGTCCCTTCGTGTGAAACCCTCTCCCTCCCTCCTCTTCCTCTCCCCTCTCCCCTCTCCAAGCTCTCCCCTCTCCCCTCTCCTCTCTCTGACCGAGATCTCCCTCTCCCCTGTCCCTCTTCGAGCGGTCCCCCCCTTTCTTCCCGTCGGTGAGTGCATCTCCACCATCTCCACCGCCGGCAAGCGGTCCCACCCTTTTTTTTGCTTAATCAGGCCATCGAGGGGCGGAGGGGGCTGCGAGAGTGGGGGTGGGTGGCTGGGGGAGACATTGGGGCTGGGGGTTCGAGGGGCGGAGGGGGTTGTTGGGGTGGGAGGCTGGGGGCAACATGGGGGCAGGGAGGGTGTCGGGGGGCGGTCGGGGGTGACACGGGGGTGGGGAGGGTGTCGGTGGAGGGGATTACTGGGTTGGGGTGGGTGGCTGAGGGTGACACGAGGGCAGGGATGGGGTCGAGGGGTGGCCGGGGGTGACACAAGGGCAGAGAGGGGGCCGTGGGTAGTCGGGGGTGACATGGGGTCGGGGAGTGGGTCGGCTAGCGGAGGGAGTTGCAGGGGTGGGGGTGGACGGCTAGGGACGACACGGGGGTGGGGATGGGGTCGGGAGGCAGTCGAGGCCGACACGAGGGCAGGGAGGGAGCCGTGGGTGGTCGAGGGTGACATGGGACTGGAGAGGGGGTTGCAGGGGTGGGGGTGGGCGGTCGGGGGTGACATAGGGGTGGGGATGGGGTCAGGGAGTGGTTGGGTGTGACATGGGGGTGAGAAGGGGGCTGTGGGTGGTTAGGGGCGACACGAGGCAGGGGAGGGGTCGGTCGGGGAGGGGTGGGTGACGGTAGGGAGAGAGGAAGGGAAAAGAGAAACGAGGAGGAAAAAAATTAAAAAATAAAAAAATATTAATCAAATATTTTATTATTTGATCAATAAAAATAAAATTTGGATCACGATCTGAATTGGATCTAGATTGGGATCCAGGTATGGATCCCGATTCAGGTTGGGATCTAGATCGAAATCTGATCAGAATTCGAGTTAGGATCCAAGTCGTGGAGGGTTGGAGAGGGCGGCGGCACCACGGGGGGTTGGGTTGTGAGGGGTGGGTGACGGTGGTGAGGGAGGAAGAGAAGAAAGAAATGAGGGAGAAAAAAAGAAAAAAAAAGTAAAAAAAGTAAAAAAAAATATTAATCAAATATTTTATTATTTGATCACGATCCGAATTGGATCGAGATCAGGATCTGGGTCGAGATCTTGATTCGGGTTGGGATCCAGATCAAGATTTGATTAAGATCCGAATTGGGATCCAGGTCACGGGAGGTTGGAGAGGGTGGTAGCACCATGGGGAGTGGGTCGCGAGGGGTGGATGATAGCGGCGGCACCACGGGAGCAGGGGTTGTGAGGGCTAAGTCCGGATGCCATTGGGTGGGTGACGGCACCGGCACCGTGGGAGCGGGGGCCGTGGGCGGTCGAGTCCAAAGCTCCTTTAGGGAAAAAATATTTAGAAAAAAATTATTTTTAGATAAAAATATTTTAAAAAATAAAAAATTATTTATTATTTTTAGATAAAAATATTTAAAAAAAAATAAAAATCCATCAGGCCCTCAGAATTGGGTTTCGTGTTATTAGTTGTGTTAATATTATTTTGCATGCTCAACTACTAATAGTTTATTTTATATGTATTGCATAAACTTTTTATTGTTGCTATTGAAATTTATAAATTTTTTATTGTTCTACTAGCACAATGCACATTGCTTTTGCTTATTATAATTTAATTATTTTGTATGCTATTTTGTATGCTTTTGCTTATTATAATTAAATATAAAAAATATTTTTATTTTAGAAAAAACTTTACTAAAATTTTTGATGAAAAAATTTCAATGCAAAGTTACTCTTTTTTGATAAATTAGAAATCCATCTTTGAATGTATATTCAAAGATGGTAGTTAAATTACATTGAGCCATAGATTTTCGTTCAAGAGTCGATCTTGATCGAGATTCACTCTTAGATATCTTGTATTAAGACTTTTTGAAAAAGTAATAATCTTATTATTATTAATAGTTGATAGTTTGTTCTATTATTTGGTACTCAGCAGTTATCTATCCACTGTTCTTGGGGTATATGGTGGATAGGGTGCGTAAGCACCATATTTATGTCGTATACTAGGAGAACCATGGAGAGATGCTGCTGAAATTTTTATAATAATGAAATAAAATATCGACTAATAACAATAATAAGATTATTACTTTTTTGAAAGAGATAGGACCACACTTGTTAGTAATGATTTGAAATGGATAGGCTCATATATTTTTGCTTCATTAAATTGGTGGAAGGAGATTTTATATGTTACCATTCAGTCTGTGTTCTTTAATGCGTGCTATTTTGTATAAAATGATTAGTGTCTGGATCTGGGTCAGGATTTGGTTTGAAATTCAGGTCGAAATTCGATCCAGAAATTTTTTTTGTTGTTAATAGTTTTCATGTTTGTTGTTAGATATATATCAACAAAAGTTGGATGAATGCTTGAGATATTTTTTTGCTTGAATATTGAAAAGATGTTCAAGATTTTATTGAATTTGCATGGCATAAGGCTGACAGTGCTAGTCAGATAAATCCAAGCTCAAAAAGAAGGTCTCTTCTCCTCTCGGCTAAGGCTTAAATAAAAAAGGAAAGAACCCTCTTGCCCTTCTCCTGATTGCTGAAGGAACGAATAGGACATGATTCCTTTCCCCATTCCCCAGAAAAAGAAGGCCTACCAAGAATCCAGCACTAGAAATTATCCATGTAAGAGATGTGTCAATATGGTATATCATCACATAACACTTGTTGAGGAGCATCTGCCACGTTATGGTATGGATAAGAAGTATACTTGCCGGATATGGCATGGGGAGGGTGATCCAAATGAAATTGTGCACGATGATGACGATACTAAAGATGATAGTGATGTTGCTGAATTTGTCAAACATCATGGTATAGGAGAACTATTGGATGATTTACATCAGGGTGTTTGTTCAAATGTTCACATGAGTACTAGTGCATCTGAAGGCAATTTTGATTATGAATACAATATTCGGCTTAAGGTAGAAGAGACCTCTGAATAGTTTGCAAAGCTTATAAGGGATACACGAGAGCCACTCTATCCAAATTATGCAAAGTTCTTTAAGTTAAAGTTTTTGATAAAATTGCTTCAAATTAAAATTGCTTCATATTAAAATTGTGAATCGATGGAGTTAGAAGTTATTTGATCAAAATTTGATATTGATTAAAGCAGCTCTTTTCGATGGAGAGAGACTTTCAAAATTGTATTCTGAAGCAAAAATATACATGCAAAATTGAGACTTGGCTATATTTCTATACATGCCTACAAAAATGATTGTATATTATTTTATAAGGATAACGAACATGCAACTAAATATCCAAAATACAGTAAGCTTAAGTACAAAATCGATAATAGAAAAGGAAAGAAGATACCTAAAAAAAATTTTAAGGTATTTTCCATTGATTCTAAGACTTCAAAGGTTGTATATGTCCATCAAGACAGCTGAAGAAATGAGATGGCATCATAAGCAGCGAGTTTCAGAGGAGAACATACTTAGCCACCCGATCGACTCCATAGTGTGAAAAGACTTTGATGCAAAGCATCCGCACTTTGTGAGTGACCCGTGCAATATCCGACTGGGTTTAGCAATAGATGGATTTAATCTCTTTGGCAATTTGAGTACTTCCTATAGCATGTGGCCTATGATGCTAGTTGTATATAATGTATCATCTTGGAAGTGCATGAAAGAACCATTTATTTTTATGTCATCATTGATTCTGGGTCTGAAAGCACCATGTAATGAAATTGACGTATATCTATGATTGTTAATCAATGATCCGAAGGAGCTATGGGAAAATGGAGTACAGACATATGATTATGTGATTCGAAAAAATTTTAAGTTGCATGCTTCGATTTTATGGACCATAAATAATTTTTCTACATATAAAAACTTATCTGAGTAGAGCACCAAAGGATATCTGGCATATCCAATATGCAACAAGGATGCATCCTCCTTACATTTAAAGCATGGATGGAAAACATGCTTCAGGGGTTACCAATGGTTTCTACTTGGTAATCATTCTTGGAGAACCTGTTACAACCAATACTTTGATGGTAAGTCCGACCGACATTCGCCACCTAAGGAGTTAAGTGGAGCAGGAGTTTTAGAATAACTTGAAGTCATTAGAAATATCCAATTTGGAAAAACATCGGGTACTCGCAAGTGAAAGCGTATTGAAGCGGAGCTAAATTGGACGAAGCAAAGTATTTTTTTCAAACTACCATACTGAAAGTAGCTACTACTTTATCATAATCTAGATGTAATACACATTAAGAAGAATATTTGTGATAATATCATCGGTACAGTATTGAACATCCCAAGAAAAATAAAAGATAGTACAAAAGCTCACCTTGGTTTGCAGAAAATGAGAATCTGATCGGAGTTGCATTTAGTTCATCGAGGTGATAGATTTTTTATGCCACTTGCATGTTATTCACTGTTTGATGAGAAAAAGAAGACTTTTTATGGATAGTTTAAAATCATAAAGTTTTCTAATGCATACGCTTCAAACGTATCGTGGTGTGTTGGCAACAACGATGGTAATATCTCTGATATGAAAAGTCATGACTCCCATGTGATGATGCAACACTTGCTTCCTATGGTCATGCATGGCTCTTTGGGTGGTGATGTTCTAACTGTATTGATTGAGTTGGAAGTGTTCTTCCAAGAACTGTGTTACAGAAAATTGAAGATTAACTTACTTGAAAAGTTTAAAAAAGATATCATGCTCTATCTTTGTAAGTTAGAAAAAAAATTTTCACCATCATTTTTTAATGTTATGGTGCACTTGGCTATTCATCTTCCAAAGGAAGCTCTTTTGGTTGGATCGGTATATTATCGGTGGATGTATCCTATTGAAAGGTAAAAAAATTATATGCACTTTGTTATATCAGTTATAAGATGTAAATATATTTATAAATTTAAATTTATTTTTATTTACAGATTCTTGTATATCCTAAAAAAGTATGTGCACAATAAAGCATAGCCTGAAAGGGCTATAGCTGAAGCATACATAGCTATGAAGTGTGTCACATTCTACTCGATGTATCTTAATGATATCAAAACAAGATTCAATCATACAGATCATAATGCAGACCGTGAATGGGGTGATAATGAACCGACGCTGTCTATATTTAAACAAATGATTCGATCCATTGGTAGAAGAGAATATGAATTTATGAATGTGAATGAGTTATCCAAGGCACACTTCTCCATTCTAAATAATTGTGAAGAAATTGAAGATTTTATTGAGTAAGTACCATCTTAGCATACTATTTAATATTCTAAGTAATTTTTTCATATCGATGTAAAATTAAAAATCATAACTTGTTGCATTGACCATAAGAGTATACTATGCAAAGAGAATAATACGGATGCTGATAACCAATATAGGAAAAAATTTGCAAAATAATTTGGTGATCTTGTAAGTTGCACTAGTAATATTATTTTTAATAATTATAGAAATAATTATTTGAACCAACATAATTTTTTATGTTATGGTGTAGATGAAATATAAGTATTTTAATAAAGAAGAGGATGCGACCGATGAATTGTATGATTTAGCATGTGACCCTGATCGAAGGGTTAACCACAACGCATCTTGCATTATTGGAGGAATGAGATTTCACACAAGGGAGATTGAGATGCAACAACGGATCCAGAATAATAGGATTGCTACAATAGAATATAAAGGAGAAGAAGAGATTGAATATTATGGTGTACTGGTAGATATTATAGAACTGAAGTATGGGTCCAGTAATTCTGTATTCTTGTTTCAATGTGAATGGTGGGATATTAGCAATAAAAAGATCAGTATTCATATCGATCCATATTTTATCAGTGTAAACGTTGCACGAACATGGTACCAGAATGAGCCGTATATATTAGCAACTCAAGCGAAACAAGTAATATATTTGAAGGATCTAAAGTATCGAGGTAATTAGCATATTGTACAAAAAATAACACCTAGAGGTGTATATGACATACTAATCCGATTAGAGATGGATGAAAATTCGGATTTACATGAAGAGGAAGCTTTACAAGAGGAAGAACAAACATTAGCCGAGCTTCTTGTTGATGAAGAATAGCTCCTTTGAATAGGGCTGATCTGCCGTCCAACGAAGTTGAAGCTAATTTTATATTTAATCTTGATGAGTCAGAGGGTGACGATCAGTTCATAAATGATGATGAGATAGAAGATAATACATATATCGATTATTATGATTCAGAAGAGGACTTACATTTCGAGGAAGATATGAATATTGATGCGTAGATCTATATTCTTTGTTCAATCTTCTCTTGCAATAATGGTATGCGATATAATTCTATTCATTAGAATGTAATTTATTTTCTATTATTATTATTCAATATTATATTCATTTATATGTCAAGCATTGCAGGTATGGCATCAGGAGACAGATGATGACATTCGCATTTGCGGTCTACCCCAAAGGCTGAGGCATCTTCATTGATTTCCACTATCGTACCAGCTCCATCGCTAAAAGGTCCTGCACTGGCAGGTCCCAGAGAGGTGGATCTGAGTGAGGTAGGTCTGAGTGGTATTTTTATACTTTTATATAATAAAATTTGATTTTTTAAAATAGATAGCTATCATACTAATGATTTATTTATTGTTGTTTTAGGCTAGTCTCCACTAGTGGTGAGGTGAGGGTGAGATCCATCGACGAACTTTGCTCTAGAGCATTGGAGACACGAGCACCCGGGACAGGATCTCCATATTGAGATACCATCCGGCTACATCAGGCTCATTAGGGGATGGTGCAAGCCGTGGCAGATCGAGCTGGGCATCATATGCCGTAGCTATGCCCTCGTGACACTTTTCGATTGGCATCATGTTGTATGGGCTCAGAGGTAGGTTTTCTACATCCAGTTATAAGTAAAATAAATTATATTATAAATATCTAATTAGCATGATATTCTTCTAATATTTGTTATTGGCAGGGTGTATTTGATATTATTGATTTCGAGGAAGATTGCATGCGGCGAGCTGTGGACACTCATTTATGTTTGCGTTTCAAAGAGTATCACCATCGCATCTGTTGGACATAAAATACCCTCGGCCGAAGTTCTTGGCGGGGTCGACCCTCGCGAGTCTCTTCCATTTTTCAACAACTGTTGGTGAACCCCCGTCACTCCGTCCGGACTCCTACGGGAGCCGGGCTCCGTCTGCGAGTTCTATAGCAAGGAAGACTTCGCTCGGACTCCTACGGGAGCCGGACTCCGTCCGCGAGTTCTACAGCAAGGAAGACTTCGCCCGGACTCCTATGGGAGCCGGGCTCCGTCCGCGATTTCGACAGCAAGAAAGACTTCGCCCGGACTCCTACAGGAGTCGGGCTCCATCCGCGAGTTCTACAGCAAAGAAGACTTCGCCCGGACTCCTACGGGAGCCGGGCTCCATCAGCAATTTCGACAGCGAAGAAGACTTCACCCGGACTCCTACGGGAGTCGGGCTCCGTCCGCGAGTTCTACAGCAAGAAAGACTTCGCCCGGACTCCTACGGGAGCCGGGCTCCATCCGCGAGTTCTACAGCAAGGAAGACTTCGCCCGGACTCCTACGGGAGTCGGGCTCCGTCCATGAGTTCTACAACAAGGAAGACTTCACCCGGACTCCTACGGGAGCCGGGCTCCGTCCACGAGTTCTACAGCAAGGAAGACTTCGCCCGGACTCCTACGGGAGCCGGGCTCCGTCCGCGAGTTCTACAGCAAGGAAGACTTCACCCGGACTCCTACGGGAGCCGGGCTCCGTCCGTGAGTTCTACAGCAAGGAAGACTTCGCCCAGACTCCTACGGGAGCCAGACTCCGTCCGTGATTTCGGCAGCGAGGAAGACTTCGTCCGGACTCCTACGGGAGCCGGGCTCCGTCCGTGAGTTCTACAGCAAGGAAGACTTCGCCCGGACTCCTACGGGAGCCGGGCTCCATCCACAGCTTCTGCAGCAAGGAAGACTCTGCCCGGACTCCTACGGGAGCCGGGCTCCGTCCACAGTTTCTGCAGCAAGGAAGACTCCGTCCGAACTCCTACGGGAGTCGGGCTCCGTCCACAGTCTCTGCAGCAAAGAAGACCTCGTCCAAACTCCTACGGGTGCCGGGCCTCGCTACCGACTCCAACCAAACTTCGGCCAACAAGTCTGGATCCCCTGACAAGCCACAGTAACGGACACCACTGCTCCACTCTCTGCAGCGGACCCTGCGTAGCCCCATTACTCCCTGACAGGCCGCATTAACGGCCATGACCCTGCTCCACTCCCTGCGGCGGATTCTGTGCGAATCCCCCACTCCCTGACGAGTCACGATAGCAGACGCCGCTCCAATCTCCGTAACTGATTCCACGTGGCGAGCCACGGCGATAGCCATGATCCCACTCCACTACCCTCCGCAATAAATTCCTCCTGACTCTGGGCGGCCCACTACCAGACGGTTACAGGCGTCGCTATCAATCTGTTGCCCCCTCCATCTATAAAAGGGAAACCATAGATACATTATTCTATAAGCTCTCATTTTTATCTAAAAACTCTGCTAAATTCTCCGTTCGAGCACTCCATTCTTGTTGAGGCAGAGAACTGACTTGAGCGTTGGAGGGTCTTGCCGGAGCAACCCCACCTCCGGTTTAGACTTCCTTTGCAGGTCCCGACGGCGACCGCGACTCCCTCGACTCCAGCTTCTCCGGTGCAAACAGATTTTTGCACCAACAGGATTGGCGCTAGTGGAAGGGGCCTGAACCTCCGCAGTATCCTTGTTCTTAAAGGAGCGCTCAACGGAGCCACCTCCAATCGTCTTCTCTGGCACCCACTCCTTCTTTCCCCCACGGGATCCTCGCCTGATGCCTTCTCGCGAAGCATCTGCGCAGTTACCCACGGCCTCCGCAGCCATATCCCAGACCCCGATCTCGCCTTTGGTTTCTCGGGCTCCGCATTCTCCGGCTATGGTCGCCAGCATGGAGCGGCCGGACGATCGGCCTCCGACGGATTCCACCAATACCATCTCGGGAGGATCCCGACAGGAAATGACCAACATACCGGCTGTATCCCCCAAGCGACAAAAGACTGAAGAGCCCATAACCTTTACCGAAGAAGACACTCAGGGAGTCCAATTCCCTCATAACGATGCGGTCATAGTTTCCTTGAATATAGCAAATTATGATGTCCGTCGCATTCTTGTCGACAATGGAAGTTTGGCCGACATCTTCTTCTACGACGCCTTTTCAAGAATGTCCACTCTTGACAGTCATCTGAGGCCGATTAGCTCCCCCTTGGTAGGGTTTACCGGCGATGCCGTTCCGACGAAAGGAATAATAACTTTGACTGTGGCCGCAGGTCAATATCCAAGGCAATCCAGGGCTCTGGTGAATTTCTTGATGGTGAAGGCGCCATCTGCCTACAATGCAATCCTCGGTCGACCTGACCTCAATGCTCTCCAAGCCGTCGTATCAACCTACCATTTGAAGTTGAAGTTCCCCACCGACCAGGGGACTGAAGAGGTCCGGGGAGACCAAGCCCTGGCCAGACACTGCTACAATATAGCCTTGCAAAGAGGCGATCAATCTGACTCCTGCCCCGTCGATGGACTGGACGCTCGTGATGACCTCACCGAAGAGAGGGGTGCCCCAATCGAAGATCTGGTACCAATCCCTTTGAATGACAGGAACGCGGAGCATGTAGCAATGATTGGCTCCAACCTAGGGGAGGAGGTGCGGATGCGTCTCATTGATTTTCTACAAAAGAATGCGGACATTTTTGCTTGGGTTCCAGCAGACATACCGGGGATCGACACGAAAGTCATGGAGCACCATCTGGCCGTCGATCCAAAGCATCGACCGACGAAAGAAAAAATCCGAAGTCATGCTCCGGAGAGGCAGAAGGCGATAGCCGAGGAAGTGGATAAGCTCCTTAAGGCCGGATTCATTAAGGAAGTCAATTATCCTGATTGGATTTCCAACGTTGTCCTGATCAAAAAGGCAAACGACAAGTGGAGGATGTGCATAGACTTCAAAAAGCTGAATAAGGCCTGTCCGAAGGACAGCTACTCCCTTCCTAGAATCAATCAACTGGGGGATGCGACCTTGGGCCACGAGCTCCTCACCTTCATGGATGCGTTCTCCAGCTATAATCAAATTAGAATGGTGCCAGAAGATGAAGAAAAGGCAGCTTTCATCACTAATTTTGGCCTTTACTGTTACAGGGTCATGCCTTTCGGCCTCAAGAATGCAGGCGCAACCTACCAGCGGTTGGTGAACAAAATCTTCAAGGAGCAGATCGGCCGTAACATGGAGGTCTACGTGGACGACATGCTCGTAAAAAGCAAATCTTCCAGAGATCATGTCGCCGACCTCGAGGAGACCTTCGACGCTCTCCAGAAATATAGAATGAAGCTGAACCCAACTAAATACGCTTTCGGCATAACCTCAGGAAAGTTCCTGGGCTTCATGGTATCAGGGCGCGGGATCGAGGCCAATCCAGAGAAAATTCACGCCATCCAGGAGATGGCCACCCCAAAGTCGATAAAAGAGGTTCAGCATCTCACGGGGAGGATAGCGGCCCTTAATCGTTTCGTCGCAAGGTCGGCCGAACGGTGCTTGCCCTTCTTTCAAACCCTCAAGCAGCCGAAGAACTTCTGTTGGACCTCTGAGTGCCAACAGGCGTTCGAAGAATTAAGGAGCTACCTTGGATCACCCCCGCTGTAGGCAAACCCTGAGCCTGGGGAGGAGCTATTTTTATACCTGGAGGTCTCTCCCATGGCCCTCACGGCCGTCCTTGTCAAAGAAGAGACGAAAGTCCAGCGATCAATCTACTATGTTAGCCGCACGTTGAGGGATGCCGAGACCAGGTACACCAAACTAGAAAAATTGACTTACGCCTTGTTGATTGCAGCCCGGAGGCTCTGACCCTACTTTCAAGGGCACACCGTGACACTACTCACCAACCAACCAATCAAGGCGGTTTTGCACCGGGGGGACACCTCTGGGAGGATGGCAAAATGGGCGATCGAGCTCACAAAATTCGACATCAACTATCGACCCAGGCCAGCAGTGAAGGCTCAAATACTGGCAGATTTCATAGTAGAGTGTACCATCCCAGAGGAGGCTGAACCTGAACAAAGCAAAGTTGACGACCTGAAGTCTCAACTGAACTCCTCCGAAGAGGAGGCCGATCCCTCTGATCGCTGTTGGGCCCTCTATGTGGATGGATCTTCCAACATGTCGGGCGCAGGTGAGGGCCTGATCTTGGTCAGTCCGGAGGGAGTCATCGCGGAATACGCTCTGCATTTCGAGTTCCCCGCAACAAATAATGGAGCGGAATACGAAGCTCTGATCGCAGGACTAAGGATCGCCAGAGAACTGGGAATAAGTCAGCTCTGGGTGCACAGTGACTCTCAGCTGGTGGTGGGGCAGGTCAGCGGGAGTTACGAAGCACGGGAGGACAGTATGGCCAAATACCTTGAGAAGGTAAAGGAGCTCACTCCCACCTTTAACAGCTTCAACATTAGACGGATCCCAAGGTTGAAAAATACCAGGACTGACCTTCTCTCCAAGCTGGCGACGTCGGCTCCGGCCGAATTGCCCAAAGGCATCCTCTTTGAAGTTCTAAAACACCCGAGTACAGAAGAATCGCGGCCCGTGATGGAGATTGACCACGAGCCCAGCTGGGTCGACTCACTGATAATCTATCTCAGAGATGGAGTTCTCCCCCAGGATGCGAAGGAAGCTCGGAAGCTTCGAAATCAAGCCTCCCGGTACATCCTTTATGAGGGCAAATTGTACAAGAGATCATACTCCTTGCCCCTCTTGAAATGTCTCCGGCCCTCGGAAGCTGACTACGCCTTGTGGGAAGTACATGAAGGAATTTGGGGAAACCATTTGGGGGCTAGATCTTTATCCCACAAGTTGCTCCGCCAAGGATATTACTGGCCAACGATGCATCATGATTCGATTGAATATGTCAAAAAGTGTGATCGATGCCAGAGATACGCCAACGTCCAGAGACAGCCCGCCACCGAGCTCACACCCTTGAGTGCCCCATGGCCTTTTGCACAATGGGGGATGGACATACTTGGCCCCTTCCCCATGGCGTCTGGGCAAAGGAAGTTCCTCCTTGTAGCGATCGACTACACCAAATGGGTTGAAGCCGAACCACTAGCGAAAATCACAGAAGTAAAAGTGCAAGATTTCGTCTGGAAGTCGATCGTGTGTAGGTTCGGTCTGCCTAGAACCCTAATCACTGATAATGGACGACAATTTGCGGGAGCAAAATTCATCGAATTCTGTGAAGATCTAAACATCTCCCACAACTTCACATCAGTAGCCCATCCCCAGGCGAACGGCAAAGCTGAGGTGACCAACAGAACCCTTTTGCAGGGGATTAAAACAAGGCTTGAAAAAGCGAAGGGAACTTGGGCGGACGAACTTTATCATGTGTTGTGGGCGTATCGAACTACCCAGAGGGTACCTACGGGGGAGACCCCTTTTGCTTTAGCCTTCGGTGCGGAAGCCGTCATCCCAATCGAGCTTAAACTCCCTTCGACACGAGTCGTGGTGTTCGACGAACATCAAAATTCATAAAGTCTTAGAGCCAACCTCGACCTGCTGGAAGAAAGACGGGAGATAGCCCAGGTTCGAATGGCAGCCTACAGACAGAAAGTCGCTCGATATTACAACGCCCGGGTCAAGAACAAAGCCTTTAGAGTGGGAGATCTAGTGCTTCGATGAGCCGCTATCTCGCAACCTCAGGACCGGGGGAAACTCGCCCCAAACAGGGAAGGACCGTATGAAGTCAAAGAAGTAGTCCGGCCCGAAACTTATTATCTTAAAGAACTCGGAGGAGCCGACCTCTCGCGATCGTGGAGCTCGAAAAACTTACGGATGTACTACCAATAACTTCATTTTAATTGAAAGTTGCATACCTGTATGTCTTTGGACAATTCAAACAAACTGTATCAGAAACGAAAGGGAAACCTCATCCCGACAACATCGAAGGCCCGGTTCCATTTAGATCGGATGGGGGGAGAGGCCCTACAACACCCGTATGCGCCCCCACAGCCCTGTTAGGGATAGGAGGAAAACCTCGTCCTAACTTGAGCAAAGTCGAAGGCCCGGTTCCATTTAGACCAGATGGGGGGAGAGGCCCTGCAACGCCCATATGCGCCCCCACAGCCCTGTTAGGGACTGGAGGAAAATCTTGTCCTAACTTGAGCAAAGTCGAAGGCCCGGTTCCATCTAGACTGGGTGGGGGGAGAGGCCCTGCAACGCCCATATGCGCCCCCACAGCCCTGTTAGGGACAGGAGGAAAATCTCGCCCTAACTTGAGCAAAGTCGAAGGCTCGGTTCCATCTAGACCGGATGGGGGGAGAGGCCCTGCAACACCCATATGCGTCCCCACAACCCTGTTAGGGACAGGAGGAAAACCTCGCCCTAACTTGAGCAAAGTCGAAGGCCCGGTTCCATCTAGACCGGATGGGGGGAGAGGCCCTGCAATGCCCATATGCGCCCCCACAGCCCTGTTAGGGACAGGAGGAAAACCTCACCCTAACTTGAGCAAAGTTGAAGGCCTGGTTTCATTTAGACCGGATGGGGGGAGAGGCCCTGCAACGCACACGCGCGCCCCCACAGCCCTGTTAGGGACAGGAGAAAAACCACACACAAACTTGAGCAAAGTCGAAGGCCCGGTTCCATTTAGACCGGATGGGGGAGAGGCCCTGCAACGCCCACGCGCGCCCCCACAGCCCTACTAAGGACAAGAGGAGAACCTCACCCTAGATTGAGCGAAGTCGAAGGCCCGGACTCCTACGAGAGCCGAGCTCCATCCGCAACTCCTACCGCAAGGACTCCGCCCGGACTCCTATGGGAGCCGGGCTCCGTCGTCAACTTTGACTGCTGATAAACCCTGTCCGGACTCCTACGGGAGCCGGACTTCACACCTGACTTTAATTGCAGGAAGACTCCACCCGGGCTCCTACGGGAGCCGGGCTCCGTCCGCGACTCCAATCACAGGGAGGATTCCGTCCGGACTCCTATGGGAGCCGGGCTTCGTCACCAACTTCAACTGCTGGTGATCTTCATCCAAACTCCCATGGGAGCCAAACTTTGCCCTGACTTCGCCTACGGGAGCCGAACTCCCGTAGCCTCACTGAGAGCGGAGAAAAATTCCAAGTGAAAAAAAAAAGGAAGGTGATGGACCACATCAACGATGATTGGAAAACAAACAGCGTCCAAGGTGCAGAGAACCCTATCACAGCAAGGATTGGGGCTCCCATCAGGAGTCCCAGCTTTCAAGGAAGCTTTCGATGCAAAATAGGACAACTTCCTCAGGGTGACAGAAGCTCGGACCTCCAAGCTCAAGCCCTGAGGGGGACACCAAACCCGAATGGCCCCAGGCGAGCCTGCGGCCACTGACAGAAAAGATGGGTGGATACGATGGCAACCGGGTACCTTCGAACGATGTAAAAGTCGAAAAGGAGCTCGGCAAACGATAATTCAACACGGATAAAAGGGCCACCGGTGATCGTAGGACGACGTCAAAAAAAAAAAAAAAGAAGAGGGGGGAAAAAGAGGAGAAAGAAGAAGAAGAAAGTTCGACAGACAACAATTCGATGCGAGGTGCGGACGAGGTAACAAAGTCTCCTTCTCATTTTTCAACTAACAAGATGTACGTTACAAGACCCGGAGGGCCAGAAAAGAATACATTATTACAAGGCTTGAGAACACGGCTTGGAAAGGACACACCGGAGGCCGCTTCAAGCTGCAAACTTCTCTCCCCGTTTCTATCCTTCCCAGCCACATTTTCCAGTGCGTGTAGCAAGCCTATCGGCTCTCGCCCCGCCTCGTTTCGCTCCATCTCCGAAGTTCCAACCCCAGGGGGAAAAGGATGGGATAGATTCCAGGGGGCAGTAAGGGCAACGACAACGACGACGAAGACCTGTTTCAAGAAGAACCGGAGTCACCCTGGAGGCAGCGGTGGCACCAGAGATATGCGCCATCACCGAATGCTCTGCGACAGCCGCCGTCCAAAATGCTTCGGCAAGGTCGGCATGCGCTACTTCCACCGCCCCCGCAACGAGCTTTACTGCCCCACCGTCGACGCCGACCGCTTCTGGTCCCTCGACCCTGACGGCATCAAGGATCCCGCCACAACTCGTGACGACAGCTCTGCCCTCCTGACCGATTTCACCCCGCCTTGCTACTCCGAAATTCTCGGGCAGAACACCTTTACCGGCGGTCCCCGTTATTAAACCCCTATTGTTGAAGGAATTCTTCCTCGAGCCCCCTTTGAAACGACGGGGACCTTCAGCGGCTGCTCGATGACTGGAGAACTCACGGACCGCCGTTCTCCTCCTTGCCTTCCTCCAAGCCCTCGACATCCCCTTGAGGATGGCCTCCGGGGTGGAGGACATGGCGAGGAAACCCCTTAGAGAGGAATCGAGGGGCTGAAGACGGTAGAGACCGGCGCAGAGGACACTCGGAGTTGGCAGGGACACCAAGGGAGTGGCTGAGTAGCTAGGCTCTCAGACGAAAGAAAGGTGCCATCCTTTTGGCGGAGTAAAGCCCTGAGGGAAGGGTAGGGGGTTTAAATAGGCAGCGGATCTTAGCGTAATTATGATGGCGAACATCTTTAGTCCAACCGGTGCTTGCCACGTGTCCCGCGTGTCCCACTCGCCGCTATCGAGGATTGACTGTTCGCAAATTTTCATGGCGCGATGCTTGGGATCACATCTCGGTGGGAGTTCCGAAAAGACTCTTCGGGTCACCATAATCGAAAAAAGGGCTCTGGCATGCGCGCATTAAATGCCGACATATCCGAGGACGGTCGCGCCTGGACATCAGGGGGAGAACCTCAGCTGTGACAACTTCTCCGTACTTCCTTCATTCGAAATTCAAACTCGGAAGTGGGGGACTGGTGTTGGGCATAAAATACCCTCGGTCGAAGTTCTTGGCGGGGTCGACCCTCGCGAGTCTCTTCCATTTTTCAACAACTGTTGGTGAACCCCCGTCACTCCGCCCGGACTCCTACGGGAGCCGGCCTCCGTCCGCGAGTTCTACAGCAAGGAAGACTTTGCCCGGACTCCTACGGGAGCCGGGCTCCGTCTGCGAGTTCTACAGCAAGGAAGACTTCGCCCAGACTCCTATGGGAGCCGGGCTCCGTCCGTGATTTCGGCAGTAAGGAAGACTTCGCCCGGACTCCTACGGGAGTCGGGCTCCATCCGCGAGTTCTACAGCAAGGAAGACTTCGCCCGGACTCCTACGGGAGCCGGGCTCCGTCCGTGATTTCGACAGTGAGGAAGACTTCGCCCGGACTCTTACGGGAGCCGGGCTCCATCCGCGAGTTCTACAGCAAGGAAGACTTCGCCCGGACTCCTACGGGAGTCGGGCTCCGTCCGTGAGTTCTACAGCAAGGAAGACTTCGCCCGGACTCCTACGGGAGCCGGGCTCCGTCTGCGAGTTCTACAGCAAGGAAGACTTCGCCCAGACTCCTACGGGAGCCGGGCTCCGTTCGTGAGTTCTACAACAAGGAAGACTTCGCCCAGACTCCTACGGGAGCCGGGCTCCGTTCGCGATTTCGGCAGCGAGGAAGACTTCGCCCGGACTCCTACGGGAGCCGGGCTCCGTCTGCGAGTTTTACAGCAAGGAAGACTTTGCCCGGACTCCTACGGGAGCCGGGCTCCATCCATAGTTTCTGCAGCAAGGAAGACTCCGCCCGGACTCCTATGGGAGCTGGGCTCCATCCACAGTCTCTACAGCAAAGAAGACCTCATCCAAACTCCTACGGGTGCCGGGCCTCGCTACCGACTCCAACCAAATTTTGGCCAACAAGTCTGGATCCCCTGACAAGCCACAGTAATGAACACCACTGCTCCACTCTCTGCGGCGGACCCTACGTAGGCCCATTACTCCCTGACAGGCTGCATTAACGGCCATGACCCTGCTCCACTCCCTGCGGCAGATTCTGTGAGAATCCCCCACTCCCTGACGAGTCACGATAGCAGACGCCGCTCTAGTCTCCGTAACTGATTCCACGTGGCGAGCCACAGTGATAGCCACGATCCCACTCCACTACCCTCCGCAATAAATTTCTCCTGACTCTGGGCGGCCCACTACCAGACGGTTACAGGCATCGCTATCAATCTGTTGCCCCCTCCGTCTATAAAAGGAAAACCCCAGATACGTTATTCTATAAGCTCTCATTTTTATCTAAAAACTCTGCTAAATTCTTCGTTCGAGCACTCCATTCTTGTTGAGGCAGAGAACTGACTTGAGCATCGGAGGGTCTTGCCGGAGCAACCCCACCTCCTGTTTAGACTTCCTTTGCAGGTCTCGACGGCGACCGTGACTCCCTCGACTCCAGCTTCTCCGGCACAAGCAGATTTTTGCACCAACAGCATCCATCAGCATTGGTACCATGTGATGCAGGATCATGGGGTGGAGGTAGCATAGTAGCGGCCCCATGGCAGCATCACTATGGATGATTGGGCTCTCATATGCCGGTATTACGAGGATCCGACATATCAGGTTATATA
The DNA here is from genome assembly GCF_000442705.2 of Elaeis guineensis. Lineage (NCBI taxonomy): Eukaryota > Viridiplantae > Streptophyta > Magnoliopsida > Arecales > Arecaceae > Elaeis > Elaeis guineensis. The sequence goes on along the minus strand of NC_026008.2, from coordinate 16,026,795 downwards.
TCCAAACTTTTTTTTAGAGTTTAATGATTGAATCATTTATTTTTAAATTTAATTTGTTACCTACTAATTTGACTGCTAACTGTACAGAGACGATGTGCCCAGAACATCGCGAATCTGGCGAGACAAGCCGTATCGCATTGTGGGGGTTCGAGGTCATTCGTTCATTATATAGAGTAGATGGTAAGTAATTTCTAATTAGTATATTTTAACTCTCTAACTATTTAAAAAATTTTAATTGATTGCTCTCAAATTGCAGAGAGATGTAGAGAGTGGCAAGCTTCCTGATAGAATCAATATCTACCAGTAGACCCATCAGCAACGGTCAGGAGAGTGGATGATGGGGAGGTAGTAGCTTTTTGTAAGCTTTTTTAATTATTTTTTTCCTTTATAGTTTAATTTTCAGTACGAAATTAAAATAGCTATAACTTTAATTTTTAAGACTGTATGATAGGCATCAGATCCCAACCTATCTATAAGGGCTCGACCGCACCCACAGATGATGAGATCTGTGATCAGGTGCTTGGTATGAGATCCTGTTATGTTAGAGATCTAGGACATGAGATCAATGCTCCCTCATCCTTACACTCATCGAGGGCTGACATCATCCAGGACTGACATCCATGTTGCCTGCGATGCTCGACTGGCGGAGGTGCAAAGGCAGGTTGAGCAGCAAGCTGATGAGTTGACTGCATGCATCGATGAGTACCAGCAGCTTCAGATCTAAATGATGGAGCACATAGCGCAGATGGAGTAGGTGATGCAGCTGATGAGATAGCAGCAGGCCAGTTCGAGCTCTTTCGAGTGCTCCCCTTCCCCAATCTATTCTCCTTTTGCTGATGCTGACACTTGATGGCCTCTTTATGTAGCATTTTATTTTTATTTTAGATCTCTTATAATTTTAATTTAATATAATAAAATGATAAAATTTATTTATATATTTATTATTTGAATTTTTTTATTTTTATTTTTTATTTTTAATTTATAAAAAATATTATAAATATAAATTAAATATATATATTCATAAATTATTTTTTAAAAAAAAATGTGTAAATTTTTAGTGATGAAATTATTTTTGATAAAATATTAGTCACCAAAAAATATATTAGCAATGAAAAATTAGTCATAAATAATTTTTTTAATAAATTTTAAAATATTAAAATTTTATATTAAATTAATAGCAATAAAAATATTTTTGTCGTAAATAATTGATAATTTATTAGTGATGAAAATTTATGTCAAAAATTTTTATATTTATGATGAAAAATTTATGTCGCTAATATTTTTTTAAATTTGATTTTTATAAAGTTTTTTAATTAAATTAATAGCAACAAATGTGATTCATCACTATTGTTGGTGCAAAAATCCGCTTGCGCCGGAGAAGCTGGAGTCGGAGAAGTCGCGGTCGCCGCCGGGACCTGCAAAGGAAGTCTAAACCGGAGGTGGGGTTGCTCCGGCAAGACCCTCCGACGCTCAAGTCAGTTCTCTGCCTCAATAAGAATGGAGTGCTCGAACGGAGAATTTAGCAGAGTTTTTAGATAAAAGATGAGAGCTTATAGAATAACGTATCTGGGCCCCTTTTATAGGCGGAGGGGGCTGTAGCCTGACAGCGACATCCGTAACCATCTGACAGTGGGCCGCCCAGAGTTAGGAAGAATTTATTGCGGAGGGTAGTGGAGTGGGATCGTGGCTATCGCCGTGGCTCGCCACGTGGAATCAGTTACGGGGAGTGGAGCGACATCCGCAGTCGTGACTCGTTAGGGAGTGGTGGAATCGCACAGGATCCGCCGTAGGGAGTGGAGCAGAATCGTGGCCGTTAATACAGCCTGTCAGGGAGTAATGGGGTCGCGTAGGGTCCACCACAGGGAGTGGAGCAGTGTTGCCCGTTACCGTGGCCTGCCCGGGAGTGCGGATCCGTCGACAGAAGTTCGGTAGCGGTCGGAGCTGATGACGAAGCCCGACTCTCGTAGGAGTCCGGGCGGAGTCTTCCTGCAATTAAAGTCAAAGGCGAAGTTCGGCTCCCGTAGGAGTCCGAACAAGGCTTACCGGTAGTTGCTGTCGAGGATGGAGCCCGGCTCTCGTAGGAGTCCGGGCGGAGTCTACTTGCTGTTGAAGTTGTCGGTGGAGTCCGGCTCCTGTAGGAGTCCAAACGCAGTCTGTCTGCAGCCGTTGGAGTCGAGGATGAAGCCCGACTCCTGTGGGAGTCCGGGCGGAGTCTTCCTGCAATTAAAGTTAGAGGCGAAGTCCGGCTCCCGTAGGAGTCCGGACAAGGCTTACCGACAGCTGATGTTAAGGACGGAGCCCGGCTCCCGTAAGAGTCCGGGCGAAGTCTACTTGCTGTTGAAGTTGTCGGCGGAGTCCGGCTCCCGTAGGAGTCCGGACGTAGTCTGTCTGCAGCCATCGAAGTCGAGGATGAAGTCCGGCTCCCGTGGGAGTCCGGGCAGAGTCTTCCTGCAATTAAAGTTAGAGGCGAAGTCCGGCTCCCGTAGGAGTCCGGACAAGGCTTACCGGCAGCTGATGTTAAGGATGGAGCCCGACTCCCGTAAGAGTCCGGGTGAAGTCTACTTGCTGTTGAAGTTGTCGGCAGAGTCCGGCTCCCATAGGAGTCCGGACGTAGTCTGTCTGTAGCCGTCGGAGTCGAGGACGAAGCCCGACTCCCGTGGGAGTCCGGGCGGAGTCTTCCTGCAATTAAAGTTAGAGGCAAAGTCCGGCTCCCGTAGGAGTCCGGACAAGGCTTACCGGTAGCTGATGTTAAGGACGGAGCCTGGCTCCCGTAAGAGTCCGGGCGAAGTCTACTTGCTGTTGAAGTTGTCGGCGGAGTCCGGCTCCCGTAGGAGTCCGGACGTAGTCTGTCTGCAGCCGTCGGAGTCGAGGATGAAGCCCGGCTCCCGTGGGAGTCCGGGCGGAGTCTTCCTGCAATTAAAGTTAGAGGCAAAGTCCGGCTCCCGTAGGAGTCCGGGCGGACCCCCTGGAGCCGATTCTGCTGAGGATTTCGGCTGTGGGTATTTTATACCCAACACCAGTCCCCCTACTTCCGAGTTTGAATTTCGAACGAAGGAAGTACAGAGAGAGATGGGCACAGCCGAAGCCGTCCCCTCGAATCCTGTGCACCGTCGCTCCCAGATATTTTGGCATTAAATGTGTGCATGTCGGAGCTCTTTTTCTGGTTAAGGTGACCTGAAGAGTCTTTTCGGAACTCCCGCCGAAACGCGATCCCAAGCATCGCGCTACGAAAATTTGCGAATGGTCAATCCTTGATATCGGTGAGGGGGACATGCGAAACACGTGGCATGCATCAGTTGGCCTAGGTACACCCGCTGCCATAACTGCGCCAAGATCCGCTGGCTATTTAAACCCCCTACTCTTCCTTCGGGGTTTCATTCTGTCGAGAAGATGGCACCTTTCTTTCATCTGAGAGCCTAGCTACTCAGCTACTTCTCCCGCACCGGTCCTTGCCATCTTCAGCCCCTCAATTCTTCTTTAAGGGGTTCCCACGCCATGTCCTCTACCCCGGAGGCCATCCTTGAAGGGATGTCTAGGGCTTGGAGGAAGGCGAGGAGGAGAACAGCGGCCGGTGAGAATCCCCGTCGTTTCAAAGGGGGCTCAAGGAAGAATCCCTTTAACAACAGGGGTTTAATAACGGGGGCCACCGGTAAAGTTATTCTGCTCGAGAATTTCGGAGTAGCAAGGCGGGGTGATACCGGTCAAGAGAGCAGAGCTGTCGTCACAAGCTGTGGCGGGATCCTTGATGCCGTCGGGGCCGAGGGACCAGAAGCGGTCGGCGTCGACGGTGGGGCAGTAAAGCTCGTTGCGGGGGTGGTGGAAGTAGCGCATGCCGACCTTGCCGGAGCATTTTGGATGGCGGCTGTCGCGGAGCATTCGGAGATGGAGCATATCTCTGGTGTCACCGCTGCCTCCAAGGTGACTCCGGCTCTTCTTGAAACAGGTCTTTGTCACTGCTGCCATTGCCCTTACCGCCCCCGGGAATCTATCCCACCCTTTTCCCCCTAGGGTTGGGACTTCGAAGATGGAGCGAAGCGAGGCAGAGCGAGAGCCGATAGGTCCGTTACACGCACTGAAGAACACGGCTGAGAAGGATAGAGACGGGGAGAGGAGTTGGCAGCTTGGAGCGGCCTCCGGTATATCCTTTCCGAACCGTGTTCGCGAGACTTGCAATGATGTATATCTTTTTTTTTTTCTTGACCCACTGGGACTTGTAACGTATATCTTGTTAGTTGAAAAATGAAAAGGAGATTTTGTTATCTTGTCTGCATCTTGCATCGAATAGTTGTCTGTCGAACTTCTTCATTTTCCTTTCCTCTTTCTTCCTCCTTTTCTTCTTTTTCTTTTTCACGTCGTCCTAAGGTCATCGACGACCTCTTTTATCCGTGTAGGGTTGTTATTTGCCGAGCTCCTTTTCGACTTTTACGCCGTTCGAAGATATCCGGTTGTCATTTTTCCGTCAATGGCTGCAGGTTCGCTCGGGGCCATTCGGGCCCGGGGTCCCTCCTAGGGCTTGAATTCGGGGATCCGAGCTTCTGTTGCCCTGAGGAAGTTGCCACATTTTGCGTTGAAAGCTTCCTTGAAAGATGGGACTCCTGATGGGAGCCCCAATCCTCGCTGCGACAGGGTTTTCTGTACCTCGGGCGCTGTTTGTTTTCCAGTCGTCACTGTTGCGATCCATTGCCTTCCTTTTTTGCTTGGAGTTTTTCTCCACTGAAGCCGAGGCAAAGTTCGGCTCCTGTGGGAGTCCGGACGGAGAATCCCTCTTGAAGTTGGAGTTGTGGGCGGTGCCCGGCTCCCGTAGGAGTCCGGGCGGAGTCCTCCTGCGATTAAAGTTAGGTGTGAAATCCGGCTCCCATAGGAGTCCGGACGGATCTTACTGGCGGTTGAAGTTGGTGGCGGAGCCCGGCTCCCGTAGGGATCCGGGCGGAGTCCCTCTTGAGGTTGGAGTCGCAGGCGGAGCCTGGCTCCCATAGGAGTCCGGGCAGAGTCCTCTCGGAGTTGATGTTGCGGGCGGAGCCCGGCTCCCGTAGGAGTCCGGGCGGAGCCTTCCTTGGCATCGTGGACAGAGCCCGGCTCCCGTAGGAGTCAGGGCAAAGTCTTCCTGCAATCAAAGTCATAGGCGAAGTCCGGCTCCCGTAGGAGTCCGGACAAGGCTTATCGGCAGTTGCTGCTGTCGGCGGAGTCCGGCTCCCGTAAGAGTCCGGACGAAGCTTACCGGCAGTCGAGGTTGGCGATGGAGCCCGGCTCCCATAGGAGTCCGGGCGGAGTTGTCCTGTAGTCGATGTCGGTGACGAAGCTCGGCTCCCGTAGGAGTCCGGACGGAGCTGTCATGTAGTCGATGTTGGCGACGGAGCCCGGCTCCCATAGGAGTCCGGGCGGAGTTGTCCTATAGTCGATGTCGGTGACGGAGCCCGGCTCCCATAGGAGTCCGGACGGAGCTGTCATGTAGTCGATGTCGGCGACGGAGCCCGGCTCCCGTAGGAGTCCGGGCTGGGTTTTCCACCAGTCGAAGTTGCTTAAGCTAGGGCAAGGTTTTCCTCCTGGGGGGCACATATAGACGTTGCAGGGCCTCTCCCCCCATCCGGTTTAAAAGAACCGGGCCTTTGACTTTGTTCATGTCAGGATGAGGTCCTCCTCCTGTTCCTGACATGGCTGTGGGGGTACGTTAGGGTGCTGTAAGGCCTCTCCCCCCATCCGGTCTAAATGAAACCGGGCCTTCGATTTTGCTCAAGTTAGGGCAAGGTTCTCCTCCTGTCCCTAACAGGGCTGTGGGGGCACATATGGGCGTTGTAAGGCCTCTCCCCCCATCCGATCTAAATGGAATCGGGCCTTCGATTTTGCTCAAGTTAGGGCGAGGTTCTCCTCCTGTCCCTAACAGGACTGTGGGGGCACATATGGGCATTGTAAGGCCTCTCCCCCCATCCGGTCTAAATGGAACCGGGCCTTCAATTTTGCTCAAGTTAGGGTGAGGTTCTCCTCCTGTCCCTAACAGGGCTGTGGGGGCACATATGGGCGTTGTAAGGCCTCTCCCCCCATCCGATCTAAATGGAACCGGGCCTTCGACTTTGCTCAAGTTAGGGCGAGGTTCTCCTCCTATCCCTAACAGGGCTGTGGGGGCACATATGGGCGTTGTAAGGCCTCTCCCCCCATCCGGTCTAAATGGAACCGGGCCTTCGATTTTGTCGGGATGACGTTTCCCTTTCGTTTCTGACACAGCTTGTACGAATTATTCAAAGACATACAGGTATGCAATTTTCAATTAAAATGAAGTCATTGGTAGTACACCCGTAAGTTTTCTGAGTTCCACGGTCGCGGGAGGTCGGCTCCTCCGAGTTCCTTAAGATAATAAGTTCCCGGTCGGGCTACTTCTTTGACTTCATACGGTCCTTCTCAGTTTGGGGTGAGTTTCCTCCGGTCCTGAGGTTGCGAGACAGCAGCTCGTCGAAGTACTAGATCTCCTGCTTTGAAGGCTTTGTTCTTGACCCGGGCATTGTAATATCGAGCAACTTTCTGTCTATAGGCTGCCATTCGAACCTGAGCGATCTCCCATCTTTCTTCCAGCAGGTCGAGGTTGGCTCTAAGAATTTGTGAATTTTGGTGTTCGTCGAATGCCACGACTCGTGCTGACGGGAGTTTAAGCTCGATTGGGATGACGGCTTCCGTACCGAAGGCTAAAGCAAAGGGGGTCTCCCCCGTAGGTAACCTCTGGGTAGTTCGATACGCCCATAGCACATGATAAAGCTCGTCCGCCCAAGTTCTCTTTGCTTTTTCAAGTCTTGTCTTAATCCCCTGCAAAAGAGTTCTGTTAGTCACCTCAGCTTCGCCGTTCGCCTGAGGATGGGCTACTGATGTGAAGTTGTGGGAGATGTTTAGATCTTCATAGAATTCGGTGAATTTTGCTCCTGTGAATTGCCGTCCATTATCAGTGATTAGGGTTCTAGGAAAACCGAACTTGCACACGATCGATTTCCAGACGAAATCTTGCACTTTCGCTTCTGTGATTTTTGCTAGTGGTTCGGCTTCAACCCATTTGGTGAAGTAGTCGATCGCTACAAGGAGGAACTTCCTTTGTCCAGACGCCATGGGAAAGGGGCCAAGGATATCCATCCCCCATTGTGCAAAAGGCCATGGGGCACTCAAGGGTGTGAGCTCGGTGGCGGGTTGTCTCTGGACGTTGGCGTATCTCTGGCATCGATCATACTTTTTGACATATTCAATCGAATCATGATGCATCGTTGGCCAGTAATATCCTTGGTGGAGCAGCTTGTGGGATAGAGATCTAGCTCCCAAATGGTTTCCGCAAACTCCCTCGTGTACTTCCCATAAGGCGTAGTCAGCTTCCGAGGGCCGGAGGCATTTCAACAGGGGCAAGGAGTATGATCTTTTGTACAATTTGCCCTCATAAAGGATGTACCGGGAGGCTTGATTTCAGAGCTTTCGAGCCTCCTTCGCATCCTGGGGGAGAACTCCATCTCTAAGATAGGTTATCAGTGGGTCGATCCAGCTGGGCTCGTGGTCGATCTCTATTACGGGCCGCGATTCCTCTGTACTCGGGCATTTTAAAACTTCAAAGAGGATGCCTCTGGGCAATTCAGTCGGAGCCGACGTCGCCAGTTTGGAGAGAAGATCGGCTCTGGCATTCTCCAGCCTTGGAATCTGTCTAATGTTGAAGTCGCTAAAGGCAGGAGCGAGCTCCTTTACCTTCTCAAGGTATTTGGCCATACTGTCTTCCCGTGCTTCGTAATTCCCGCTGACTTGCCCCACCACCAGCTGAGAGTCACTGTGCACCCAGAGTTGACTTATTCCCAGCTCTTTGGTAATCCTTAGTCCTGCGATCAGAGCTTCATATTCTGCTCCATTGTTTGTTGCGGGGAACTCGAAACGCAGGGCGTACTCCGCGATGACCCCCTCTGGGCTGACCAAGATCAAGCCTGCGCCTGCGCCCGACATGTTAGAAGATCCATCCACATAGAGGGTCCAAAAGCGATCGGAGGGATTAGTCTCTTCGTTGGGGGAGTTCGGTTGGGACTTCAGGTCATCATCTTTGCTTTGTTCAAGTTCAGCCTCCTCTGGGATGGTACACTCTACTATAAAATCTGTCAGTATTTGGGCCTTTACTGCTGGTCTAGGTCTGTAGTTGATGTCGAATTCTGTGAGCTCGATCGCCCATTTCGCCATCCTCCCGGAGGTATCTGCCCGGTGCAGGACCGCCTTGATTGGTTGGTCGGTGAGTAGTGTCACGGTGTGCCCTTGAAAGTAGGGTCGGAGCCTCCGAGCTGCAATCAACAAGGCGTAAGTCAGTTTTTCTAATTTGGTGTACCTGGTCTCAGCATCCCTCAGCGCACGACTAACGTAGTAGACCGGTCGCTGGACTTTCGCTTCTTCTTTGACAAGGACGGCCGCGAGGGCCATGGGAGAGATCGCTAGGTACAAGAATAGTGCCTCCCCAGGTTCAGGCTTTGCCAACAGCGGGGGTGAGCCAAGGTAGCTTCTTAACTCTTCAAATACCTGTTGGCACTCAGAGGTCCAACAGAAATTCTTCGGCTGCTTGAGGGTTTGAAAGAAGGGCAAGCATCGTTCGGCGCTATCCTCCCTGTGAGGTGCTGAACCACCTTGATCGACTTTGGGGCGGTCATCTCCTAGATGACGCGAATTTTCTCTGGATTGGCCTCAATCCCGTGCCCTGATACCATGAAGCCCAGGAACCTTCCCGAGGTTACCCCGAAAGCACATTTAGTTGGGTTCAGCTTCATTCTATACTTTCGAAGAGCGTCAAAGGTTTCCTCGAGGTCGGCGACATGATTTCTGGAAGACTTGCTTTTTACAAGCATATCGTCCACGTAGACCTCCATGTTTCGGCCGATCTACTCTTTGAAGATTTTGTTCACTAGCCATTGGTAGGTTGCGCCCGCATTCTTGAGGCTGAATGGCATGACCCTGTAACAGTAAAGGCCACGATTAGTGATGAAAGCTGTCTTTTCTTCATCTTCCGACGCCATTCTAATTTGATTATAGCCGAAGAACGCATCCATAAAGGTGAGGAGCTCATGGCCTGAGGTCGCGTCCACCAATTGGTCGATTCGGGGAAGGGGGTAGCTGTCCTTTGGACAAGCCTTATTCAGCTTTTTGAAGTCTATGCACATCCTCCACTTGCCGTTTGCTTTCTTGACTAGAACAACATTGGAAATCCAATCAGGATAATTGACTTCCTTAATGAATCCGGCCTTGAGGAGCTTATCCACATCTTTGGCTATCGCCTTCTGCCTTTCTGGGGCATGACTTTGGATTTTTTCTTTCGTCGGTCGATGCTTTGGGTCGACGGCCAGATGATGCTCCATGACTTCCGTGTCAATCCCCGGCATGTCTGTTGGAACCCAAGCGAAAACGTCCGCATTCCTTCGTAGAAAATCGATAAGATGCGTCCGTACCTCCTCCCCCAGGTTGGAGCCAATTAGCGCCACATGATCCGCGTTCCCATCATTCAAAGGGATTGATACTAGATCTTCGATTGGGCCGCCCCTCTCTTCAGTGAGGTCATCGCGAGCATCTAGTCCATCGATGGAACAGGGGTCAGCCTGATCGCTTCTTTGCAAGGCGATGTTGTAGCAATGTCTGGCCAGGGCTTGGTCTCCCCGGACCTCTCCGATCCCCTGGTTGGTGGGGAACTTCAACTTCAAATGGTAGGTTGAAACGACAGCTCTGAGAGCATTGAGGCCGGGTCAGCCAAGGATTGCATTGTAGGCGGACGACGCCTTTACCACCAAAAAATTCACCAGAGCCCTAGACTGCTTGGGATACTGACCCGCGGCCACAGTCAAAGCTATCATTCCCTCCGTCAGAACGGCGTCACTGGTAAACCCTATCAAGGGGGAGCAAATCGGTCTCAGATGACCGCTAAGAGTGGACATTCTTGAAAAGGCATCGTAGAACAAGATGTCGGTCAAACTTTCATTGTCGACAAGAATGCGACGGATGTCGTAATTTGCTATATTCAAGAAAACTACGACCGTGTCGTTATGAGGGAATTGGACTCCATGGGTGTCTTCTTCGGTAAAGGTTATGGGTTCTTCAACTTTTTACCGCTTGGGGGATGCAGCTGGTATGTTGGTTGCCTCCCGCCGGGATTCCCCCGAGATGGCGTTGACGGAATTCGGCAGAGGCCGGTCATCCGGCCACTCCTTATCGACGACCATAGCCGGAGGTAGTTGTGCAAAGGCCTCGCGAGAAGGCATCAGATGAGGGAAGGAGGAGTGGGTGCCGGAAAAGATGGCCAGAAGTGGATCCGTTGAGCGCTCCTTTAAGAACAAGGGTATTGCGAAGACACGGCCCTTCCTCTAGCGCCAATCTTGTTGGTGCAAAAATCCGCTTGCGCCGGAGAAGCTGGAGTCGGGGAAGTCACGGTCGCCGTCGGGACCTGCAAAGGAAGTCTAAACCGGAGGTGGGGTTGCTCCGGCAAGACCCTCCGATGCTCAAGTCAATTCTCTACCTCAACAAGAATGGAGTGCTCGAACGGAGAATTTATCAGAGTTTTTAGATAAAAGATGAGAGCTTATAGAATAACGTATCTGGGCCCCTTTTATAGGCGGAGGGGGCTGTAGCCTGACAGCGACATCCGTAACCGTCTGGCAGTGGGCCGCCCAGAGTCAGGAAGAATTTATTGCGGAGGGTAGTGGAGTGGGATCGTGGCTATCGCCGTGGCTCGCCACGTAGAATCAGTTACGGGGAGTGGAGCGACGTCCGCTGTCGTGACTCGTCAGGGAGTGGTGGAATCGCACAGGATCCGCCGTAGGGAGTGGAGCAGAATCGTGGCCATTAATACAGCCTGTCAGGGAGTAATGGGGTCGCGTAGGGTCCGCCGCAGGGAGTGGAGCAGTGTTGCCCGTTACCGTGGCCTGCCCGGGAGTGCGGATCCGTCGGCTGAAGTTCGGTAGCGGTCGGAGCTGATGACGAAGCCCGGCTCTCGTAGGAGTTCGGGCGGAGTCTTCCTGCAATTAAAGTCAAAGGCGAAGTCCGGCTCCCGTAGGAGTCCGGACAAGGCTTACCGGTAGTTACTGTCGAGGATGAAGCCCGGCTCTCGTAGGAGTCCGGGCGGAGTCTACTTGCTGTTGAAGTTGTCGGTGGAGTCCGGCTCCTGCAGGAGTCCGGACGCAGTCTGTCTGCAGCCGTTGGAGTCGAGGATGAAGCCCGGCTCTCGTGGGAGTCCGGGCAGAGTCTTCCTGCAATTAAAGTTAGAGGCGAAGTCCGGCTCCCGTAGGAGTCCAGACAAGGCTTACCGGTAGCTGATGTTAAGGACGGAGCCCGGCTCCCGTAAGAGTCCGGGCGAAGTCTACTTGCTGTTGAAGTTGTCGGCGGAGTCCGGCTCCAGTAGGAGTCCGGACGTAGTCTGTCTGCAGCCGTCGGAGTCGAGGACGAAGCCCGGCTCCCGTGGAAGTCCGGGCGGAGTCTTCCTGCAATTAAAGTTAGAGGCGAAGTCCGGCTCCCGTAGGAGTCCAGACAAGGCTTACTGGCAGCTGATGTTAAGGACGGAGCCCGGCTCCCGTAAGAGTCCGGGCGAAGTCTACTTGCTGTTTAAGTTGTCGACGGAGTCCGGCTCCCGTAGGAGTCCGGACGTAGTCTGTCTGCAGCCGTCGGAGTCGAGGACGAAGCCCGGCTCTCGTGGGAGTCCGGGCGGAGTCTTCCTGCAATTAAAGTTAGAGGCGAAGTCCGGCTCCCGTAGGAGTCCTGGCGGACCCCATGGAGCCGATTCTGCTGAGGATTTCGGCTGTGGATATTTTATACCCAACAATTATTAATTATTTTTTTATTACTGATGTAATATTTTATCACCAATTATCATTTTTTATGATTAAAATTTTTTATCGTAAATAGTTTTTAAAAAATAATTTTTTAACGATGAAAATTTTTTATCAGTAATATCGTTTATTGATGATGAAAATTTTTTTCATCATAAAAAATTATCAATAATGCTATTATTTATGATGAAATATTAGTGATGATAATTTCATCGCTAATAACTATTACTGACAAAAATTCATTATTAGCGATGAATTTTTTACGTCGCTAATATCCTATTCTATTGTAGTATAAGGTCGATAGATTCTATCTAGGTGTATCTTACTCTAAACAGCGAACATGAACTTACTATAGCCAACATACACAGCAAGGACCTAAATGGCTAGGGATCAAGGGAACATGTAGTCAAACTCAGTAGCCTCATTGCGAGTAGTCAATGACACCATAGGTAAAAGGATCACTCACACCACTGCAACATTGAGAAGACCACTGACGGATGAATAGATATCCAAATGATTTTTTATGTTGGTCATGCTCAGTGCAAGTTATTCTCTAACAACCATCTGTACTCTCACCCCAGTGTCTCCACACTGTAGACTCGAGACTCATCTGTCTGAAAGGAAGATGATCCATGTATCGATCTCAAATAGATTGATCACTGTCTCTTATGACGATCCTTCGATCGGGAGCATTTAGAAACTAACTACTAATAATATATATCTCAAATTCTTAACATCTTGAGAATATATAAAATCATATTTGTTAATTTTTAGGATAAATCATGGATACATAAACATAATTGAAATAAAATTATCCTTTATTAATAATAAAAGTTTTATAAGTATAAAGTTTTGGCCTGAAGTTACAAAATGTGTCAGCCAACAATTGGCTTCTAGGACACACATCTAACAGATCTTTCTTTTCCATATTCATCGTTACAAACAATTTTCTTTTTCTTCCATTAAAACTATAATTTTTTAGATTTCTCTTTTAATTTAGCATTTTCTTCTATCAAATATTTTTCAAATTTCAAAAATTTTTCTTTTTCTTCAACCAAAACTTTCTTTTCCTTCAAAAGTTTTTCTTTTTCTATTAAAATCTTATTCTTTTCTTTAGCTAAAGATATATTTGAACTTTTAAGCTCCTTATATTTTAGCCCTATCTTTTTGTATTCATCTATGAACTCATTAAAGGCTTCAAATAATTCTTCAAATATAAAGTCAAAAGAGTTTTTAATATTTATCTCATCATTTTGAGCTATGAGGCAAAGACTTGCAATACCTTCCTCCTCATTTTTCTCATCTTTGCCTTGCTCTCTCTTAGTAATTGCATTCTTTCTTCTTTGCTTCTTGTTTTTCTTCTTTTCATCTATATGGGTCGTGAGATATAAGTTAGGGAGGGCTTCTTTATCTTGATTCTTCCTTTTGATTTGCTCTCTCATAGGTTGTTTCCAATTTCTCCCAAACTTATCAAGCTGCAATGCAACAAGAAAAAATCATAAATTTTTAGATCATGTGTTTAAGTTAAACAAAATTTTATGTAGATTAAAATAGGCTTCTAAGGCATGGTATGAAAGATTAAGTAAGTTTTTATTAGAAAATAGTTTTTCAAGAGAAAATATTGATACTACTCATTTTATAAAAAGAAAAGATAAAGAAATTCTAGTTATACAGATATATGTTGATGACATTATATTTGGGTCTACTAATAAAAATTTGTGTCAAGAGTTTGCCAAGCTCATGCAGGGGGAGTTCGAGATGAGCATGATGGGAGAACTCACTTTCTTCTTCGGAGTTCAGATTAAATAAATAAAAGAAGGGATCTCCATCATCCAAAGTAAGTATACAAGAGAGCTATTAAAGAAATTTGAAATGGAGAGCTCAAAAGTATAAGTACACTTATGACCCCTTCTTATAAATTAGAAAAAGATGAGTATGATAAAAATATTGATTCAAAGCTCTATAGAGGCATGATGGGCTCTTTATTATATCTTACTGCTAGTAGACCTGATATAATGTTCAGTGTATGTATGTGTGCTAGATATCAATCTAATAATCCTAAGGAATCTCACTTAAATACTATTAAGAAAATTTTTAGATATTTAAAAGGAACACAAAACCTAGGTCTTTGGTTTTCAAAATAATCTTCTATGGACTTAATAGGTTACTTAGATGCAGACTTTGTTGGATGTAAACTAGATAGGAAAAGTACTAGTGAAACTTACCAATTTTTAGGAGTAAACTTAATTTCTTGGTTCAGCAAGAAACAAAATTCAGTGACATTGTCTACAGCCGAGGCCAAATACATTGCAGCTGAAAGTTGCTATGCTCAAATTCTGTGGATCAAGCAACAACTCATAGATTTTGGTATTGAACTTAAAAATATCTCCATAAAATGTGATAATACTAGTGCCATCAATTTGACTAAAAATTTAATTCAACACTCTAGGTCAAAATATATTAAAATTAGACATTATTTCATAAGAGAACATGTTCAAAATAATGATATAACACTTGAATACATAAACACTGAAAAACAACTAGCTGATATTTCATCAAAGCATTAAATAAAAATAAATTTTGTGAAATTAAAAGGGAATTGGGCATCTTAAATCCTTCTGCTTGAATTTCAATCATAATTTCACTCCCAAAATCCTTCTAAAATTTTTTGACATCATTATCTTAATTTTAGGAGCTATCTATCTTTTTTTGAGATTATTTCAAGATAATTAAAAATCATCAGAGCTATTCAGATACCTTTTTAAATTTTTTTCCCATTGAAATACTCAATCAAAAATTATATCAAAATTTATCTGGACTTTCAATGATCATCTCAACTCGATATGACCAATTTTAATTTTTTTCTTTTGAATTTTTTTTATTTTTAAATTTTTTTCTCATCGCTTGAACCTTTTCTGGATGGGACGACCCATGTGGGACATCCCAATTGATCGGGCAAACAATTTTTATGTGAGCCGACCCAAATCTTATTCCATTAAAAAAGCCTCTGAGGCATCTCAAATCCCAAAACCCTTCATCTCCCTCTCATCCCAAACCTAGGAATCTCATTCTAGATCTCCCAAAAATCTCAAAATCCTACAAAATCATAGATCACTCTCCTCAAATTTTTTAATCTCACGGCTCACTCTGTTGATTTCCCCAAATTCCAAATCCTAACCCACAGAATTCGTGAGGAACTCCAAAATCATCTTCTCCTCTTAGTTTCACTTCAATTCACATCCTTCTCCACCCTGTTGACCATTATCCATCCTCTCCTTGGGACATGGCCCCCAAAATGAGAATGCCACAAAGAAGAAAGTTGGTTAGATCCTTGGAGGTAGAAGAAAGGAGGCAGAAGGCAGCACATGAGCCGACCCAAGCATCTCCATCGATCACTCCAAGTAAGATTCTCCTATCTGCAAGGAAGGTTGCTTTGGGTAGAAACGTAGACTTCAAATTTTTCAGACATAATAATTTTTTTATTGAAGAAAAACTAATTAAGCAAGGGTGGAAGTCTTTCTTAAGTTTGTCTGAATCGGTATATATTGATTTGGTCAAAGAGTTCTATTTAAATTTGGTTTTCTCTGATGGTGTTTTGAGGTCTATTGTGAAGGGAGTCTAAATTATCTTAAATGCAATTAGGCTAGGAAGATTCCTTCAGATGCCTTATGAGGGTAGTTGCCTAGATGAGCTACCTAAAAAAGAAATTGAACTTAGAACTATTCTTGGAAGAGATGATGTGGAAGGTTTTCTGAAAATTGAAGCTAAGGATCTGAGTGTGGAGATGAGGCTACTCCACCACATGGTGTCTAGGATTTTCTTTCCCATAGGGGGAAGATATGATTTGATAATTGGTAGAGATATTTGTCTGATGCACCATGTAATTTTTGAGACTCTTCTGAACCTACCTTTCTTAATGATCGATGCCATGAGAGAAGCCTTGAACAGATCCAAGGCTCTCTTGCCATATGGCGTGGCTTTCATTGTGATTTTTAGGAAGTCTAGAGTGAGTTTTAAGGGGGAGATTGTTTGTAGACTGTCATACACCGACACCTACAACAACCACTCTCTTCGGTGCATGGGATTGGTCAGAGTTGATGGTCATTGGGCCAAGGGCCATGCAGCTGCAATTGATGAGGAGGATGATGAGGACGAGAAGCATGCTGAGGGGGAGGGTCCATTTTCTCCTATGCCCAGGTCGAGTCCAGTTGATCACCATGTTTCAGAGTCTGAGACAGGACTCTCAGTCAGAGTACCTCCATTGATCTGTACCATGCCTACTTTTAGCTTAAGAGATTTGATATGGGACAGCTAGTTGAGAAAGTGGCAGGGATTTTATCTGTTCAGCTGTAGCGATTTGAGGATCAGCTTCTTCAACAGTCTCATTAGTTTCAGTAGCAGATTCTACAGCAGGTACAGTAGCAAATTCTACAGCAGATATAGCAGTAGCAGGCACAACAGCAGCCACTGCGGTTTCACCCAACTCCTTCGAGTGACTTCTCTGTTCCATCCTTGGATTCATCCATTATGCTACACATTTCCTCTTTGATGGAGCTCCTGTCTGACTTGAGTATTAGATTGGAGGGTGTGGAGAGCTCCCTTTTCAGATTCAGTGACAGGATTTTTGATATAGAGAGGGAGGTCAGATAGATGGTAGTCTCTCTTTCTACTGGAGTGGGCACATCGACTTCTTCTACACCACAAATGGATGATTTAGCTCGAGAGATAGAGAGACTCCATAGCCAGCTTCGTTCTTCTCTTGAGCTGATTCGGACAGACATCAGAGACTCTAGAGACTTCGTATCTGCTGATCTAGATAGGCTCTATCTTACAGTGAGAGGGATCTTGTTCCAGCTTGATGCCATTAGGACTCAGCTTCAGTCTAGGTCCTTTGCATCTAGTAAGCCAGCCTTTGTTCAGCCCATTATTTTTCATCCTCCGACATCTTCCTCTCAAACCAGATCCTTCGATCGAAGATGAGGCTGATCATCTCTCACCTATCTTAAGCTCGTGCTCGATGTCCAGTCTCACTGATTTCATCATTTTGTATTAGGTTACATAGTTATATTTTGTAGATTGAATGTATGAGAGCTTTATGCTCTTTATGACTCTTGTAACCTCTCTTTTTGGTGTTAATGAATGAGGATATTATCATTTTATTTGGCTCTTTTTTTTTTTGGATGAATGAATGGATGAATGCCTATTATACTTAAATGAATGCACTATTACATGGATACCTGATATGCAATCACGAAAAATCTTACTCCCTTTAGTCCATTTTTTTTTATGATGTCAAAAAGGGAGAGAAAGTATCATAATGGAGAAAGTAGTGTATTATCTATCTGAATTTTTTAAATTTACATGCTTTTTTAAATTTTTTGCTCTGATATAGTATTTTGCACTGATACACCTCTGATATGCTCATTTTTTACTCTGATACATCTATTTTTATCCTCATTTTGATACTATTTAAAAAATTTCTCTGATACATCTATTTTTCTTGAGTGCTCTGAAATTTCTAATAATTTTATTTTTGCATGAATGCCAAAATACATCGATACATTCATTTTTGATTTTACAAAATACTCCAAATTCTTCTCTTTCAATTCTTAATTTCATTCTTGCTTTGATATCAAAATGAGAAAAAAAGAAAGAAACATTCCTTTCACATTTATTGCTCTGATATTAAAAATAAGAAAGAAAAGAATAAAATTTTTTTATGAACCATCTCTACTTCAATAAAAAAAAATTTACAAATTGAACACTGTTTATATAAGAAAAGGGGAGATCCTTTTCAAATGATCAAAATGATTATTTTATCTGTTTCATACAAGAAAGGAAAGAATTTTAACTGATTAAGAACAATCTTTAGAAAAACTCTGATATCTTCACAAATGAGTTTCAGCAAAATAAATTGAAACATTAAAATTATTGAAAATATGTATCTTATGATTCTCTATATTTAATCTTTGGCATATTCCTACAAGTGCTCCACAAACCCAAATTCTTTGAGCTTTATGGACTTATCTTATGAACACTCAAATATTTTGTCATCATCAAAAAGAGAGAGATTGTTGCTCCAAGAATTGATTTTGATAATCGCAAACCATTTGAGAGGACTACTAATGAGTTTCTTATTTTTAAAGAATATTTTTGTGATGTTTCAGATAGTCCAAAAGATTGGGTTTGAAAAGCTTCATCAAGTGTGCCAAAATTGAAGTTTCTGTAAGATGGAGAGGTTTTCAAAGGCTTTTGAGAGTGTCCAAGTCATTTGAAAATGTTTGAAAGTGTTTCAATAAGTTTTAAACTTTAAATGCATGAAAAATTAGATTGGCACAAAATAGGATGATCCATCTGGGTCATCCCTTTTCATTGAGTAGCCGGCATGCTTCATTTTGGCTCATGGCACGTAGTGGGATGACCCATACAGTGGGACGACCCACTTGGGATGACCCCTGAGACTCTAAGATTAAAATAGAAAGCTAAACTTTCTATCTGACCAAATGAGGCATCCCATGGGACTTTCCAGTCATAGTGAGATGATCCACTTGGAACGATCCATTCTGGATGAGTTCGTAATGGCTAGTTTTCAATCCATTTTTGATACATTTAATGCACATTAAACACACTCCAGTGGCTCTAAACCAACTCTAAGACATTCTCAAGGGTAAATGATGATTATAAATGCTCTTTTGAAGTAGAAAATCACAAGGTTTTGCAAACATTCAATTTCAAATCTGAAAAAAGCTCATTCAACCCGAAAAGAGAGAAAAAAAGCATTTAATCACTTCACCAACCACTCTCTAGCAGTAATCCAATGTGGAATTCTTTGAGGGTGTTCAGCAAAAGCTTCTTCCCCTTGAGTATTGTATTTCTATTACATTTATTGTATCTATTTAAGGAGATTGTGTGCTAAATTTTTTGTATCCTATTTTTTTGAAATTGTATTTGGATTTTTGAGTTTTGGAGGGTTTCAAAACTCGATTGGGTTAATCCGAACCTTGAATCGGATTGTTGAGGGTTGGCTTGTATCTAAAAAATTAATGTTCTTGCTTGGATATCAAAGGTCGGAGGTGTCCGACATGGTGTAATCCTTTGAATCCATTTAGTGGATTGAATTTTCAAGTAAGAACTTGGGGAGCGAATGTAGGTGCAAGGTTGGCACCGAACCACTATAAATTCTTTGTGTTTGTTGTGCTTGTCTCTATTTACTTATTCTTTGTGTCCTATACTTGCAATCTTATCATTTGTGTTTGAATTTATTTTTATTGAAAATCAACCCTCTCCATTCCAACACTTTAGCATATTGTTTCAGTACACCAATCTTTAAAATTTTAAAAAGACCCAATTCACCCCCCCCCTCCCAACTTGTGCTTCATATCTGGGCAACACTATCTTCATTTTGTGATCTTCGAACTCTTTTACCGCAAGGACTTTAGTGAATGGATCAGTCAGGTTCTCTTTTTCGTCGATCTTTTAAAGATCGATGTCATCTCGATCTATGATTTCTCGGACAAGGTGGTAGCAACGTAGAATATGCTTTGTCTGCTAATGTGCCTTCGGCTCCTTTGCCGAGCTATGGCTCCAGTACTGTCACCATAAAGCAGAACTAGACTATCGATGGAGGGTGCCACTCTAAGATCGGTGATGAACTTCCTCAGCCATACAGCTTCCTTTGCAGCATCGGATGCCGCGATGTATTCTGTCTCACATACTGAATCGACTACAGTGTGCTACTTGAAACTTTTCCAGCAGACAGCTCCATCATTTAAGATAAAGATGTATCCTGACATATTTTTACTATCATCATGATCAGATTGAAAATTAAAATCAGTGTATCCCACAAGTTTCAAGTCAGATTCCTCATAAACGAGCCATTGGTCCTTAGTATTTTTCAAATACTTAAAGATGATTTTTACAACCTTCTAATGGTTCTCATCTTGATCTGATTATTATCTGCTCACTACTCCTACTAAGTATATCACATCTGGTCTCGTACATGTCATAGCATAGATTATAGAACCCACTATCGAGGCATATGAGATTCTACTCATATACTCTCTCTCTTGAGGGGTTGTCGGACAATCCTTCTTCGAGAGAGAAATTCTATGGCCTATCAGAAGATAATATTTTTTAAAATTCTCTATGATAAATCATTTCAGTAAGGTATCTATGTACGTAAATTGAGAGAGTTTGAGCAGCTTCTTAGATCTATCCCTATATATCTTCATCCCTAAAATATAAGCTGCTTTTCCCAGATCCTTCATGGAGAATTATAATAACATCCACACTTTTATTTCCTGTAATATAGAGACATCATTCCTGATTAAGAGAATATCATCCACATACAAAATAAGAAATAAATTACTGAACCATTAGCCCACTTATATATGCAGGATTCTTCTCCGTTCTTAACAAAGCCATACATTCTGATCACCTTATCAAAACGTATATTCCAACTCCTGGATGTTTGTTTCAATCAATAAATGGATCTCTGAAGCTTGCACACTTTGGACTCATCTATGGATATGAATCCTTCAGGTTGTATCATATACACCTCTTCATTCAGCTCTTCATTTAGTAAAGTTATTTTCACATCCATTTGTCAGACTTCATAGTCCAGGTATGTCGCTATCACAAGCATGATCTGAATGGACTTGAGCATTACCACAGAAGAGAACGTCTCATCATAGTCAACACCATAATGCTGATGATACTCCTTGGCAACCAGATGAGCTTTATAGGTCTCCATCTTTCTGTCTGTGCCCCTTTTCCTTTTGAAGACACACTTACACCCAATGGATTTTATCCTTTCAGGTGGATCAATCAATGTCTACATATTGTTGATCTTCATGGACTCCATTTCAGATTTCATGGCTTCTAGTCATTTCTCAAAGTCGGACCTTTGCATTGCATCCATATAGATGACTGAATCTTCGTTGTTCTCATCAAGCTCAACAGGATCCCCATCCCAGATCAAGAAACCTAAGTATCTATCTGACTGACGTGGTACTCTACCAAATCGCCTTAAGGATGTTTGTATATTAGGCTCTGAGTTTGATCTTATCGAATTCGGTTCGGATTCAGTCACTGATGTCAGTTCATCTACCTGTCGAACTTTATCAAGCTCGACTTTAGAGGCACTTATTCCTTCATTAAAGAACTCTTTTTTCAAAAAGTGTGCCTGACTGCTGATAAATACCTTTTGTTCAGCAGGAAGGTAAAAGTAATATCCCCTTGTTTCCTTAGGATACCCTACAAAATTATATTTATCGGACCTAGATCCAAGCTTATCGATTTGTAATCGTTTGACATAAGCTGGACACCCCCAAACCTTAAGGTAAGTGAGGTTCGGCCTACGCCCTGACCATATCTCTGTGATGTTTTACTAACTGATTTGCTCGAAATATTATTGAGCACAAAATAGGCTGTCTCAAGTGCATATCCCTAAAAGAAAATCGGCAAACTTGCAAACCCCATCATGGACCGAACCATGTCCAACAAGGTTCAATTCCTCCTTTTATTATGCTGTGGTATCTCTAGAGGAGTCTATTGTGAGAGAATCTCATTCTCTCCAAGATATGTCAGAATTTTACTGAGAAGATATTCACCCCCTTGGTCAGATCGAAGAATCTTAATATTTTTTTTGATTTTTTTCTCTACTTCATTACGAAATCGTTTGAACATTTCAAACGATTCAGACTTATATTTCATCAAGTAGATATACCCATATCTAGATAGGTCATCTGTGAATGAAATGAAATAGCTATACCCTCCTCTGGCACTAATATTTTAGGTTCACATATATCACTATATATTAGACCTAGAACTTCACTAGCTCGTTCACCTTTTTCAGTAAAGGGTGACTTAGTCATCTTCTCAAAAAGACAAGAGTCATAGGTCAGTAATGATTCACAGTCATTGATATTGAAGATACCCTCTTATGCTAACATGTTTATCCTACTCTTGTTAATATGATCGAGCCTGCAATGCCAAAAGGAGGCATCTGCGACATTATCTAACTTTGTGTATTTATTTAGAGTGTACATTACACTCACAGGCTGTGACAAAATATAGAGGCCATTTCTTAATTATCCTCGCATTATTGTAACATCATCCATAATGATATCACAATAATCATTCTTTATTAATAAACTATAACCATCTTGGGCCAAAAGGCCAATAGAGATTATATTCATCAAGAAAGATAGACAAGACAATAGTGATAATCACTTAAAATGATACTATTAGAATTGAAAACAAGCTCAATAACTCCTAAAGCTAGGATTGAAACTTGGCTTCTATCTCCCACATTTAGGAATCTCTCATTGTTCTCCAATTTTTAACTAACTTGAAGTTCTTGCGATGAATTGCATATGTGAACTGAACTTCCAATATCCAATACCCAATTAGTAGTGTCACATATAAAGAAATTACAAGGTGTTATCATATAAGCACCTTAACCAGCAACTAATTGCTCATTTCTCTTTAGCCTATTTAGGTCATAGTCTACTTGACTCAGTTCAACCCTAAACCTTTTAGCTAAATTGAGCTCAAGACCAATGTTCAACTTCTGATACTGACTATCGAAGTTGGATCCAATAAGCTCATCACTGTCAAATAGTGAGTGGAGTGATAAATTGCTAGCCATTTCTGAAAAGAAAGAAAAACACAGACCTAATTAGTATATGAATTAATCAAGCCAAAAGATATGGACTTTAGTCTAAATGTTCTCCCATTATTTTATACGAATTGATAGTCTCTAACTCCAATTCGAGGAATTACCTTAATTTCTTAGCAGATACTAGAATCTACATAGGCTGCATATAGGCCCAAGTATGGCTCGGCCAATCCAAATGCATCTATGGGTATATTTTCAATCAATTATTTTTTTATATAATTTTTAAGAATTAATTTCACCACAGGTTTCAGTTCAGTAAGCAATGGGCCTCCACTGAAAGTCTTCGTTAGGTCCTACCATTAACATGAACCTACTCAGTGATTCTAACTAATGAATAATCAGGTCTGAGTATGGCTCAACCAACCCAATCATTCATCAGATAGTATAATAGAATCATCATATAATAAATAATAATTCCACCATTCAGAGAAACACCAAACGGATGGCGCCTGCAATGTCAATCAGAAATAATGGACCCATTACCATTCATCTTAATGGGAGGCTATGATCTAGTTATCATCATAACTAGCTCATTTTATGAACCTAATAGTTTAGAGGATTTGGTTAACATAATTTAATAAAATTAAATACACAGACCAGCTAATATCAATCCTCCCACTGACTTCACCAAGTCAGATCAAGGTGGACTAGAAACAAGTCAGTCCAATTGACAAGTCATCAATCCTCCAACTAACTTCATCAAGTCATGTCGAGGATAAAGATAAGTCGAACTAAGGGTACCTAAATTAGTCAAACTGATTTTCTAGTAAGCACTGGTCAATCCTAATCATTAAGCGATCTGATCAAAACTTGATTCATCATGTTGGCCAGGTAAATGAGATCGGTGTGAGGGATATGTCATTAACTCGTCATAGACTCAATCTATGCAAGTAACTTCCAATTAATGACCATCGATCAAGACTACCAAACTTATCTTAGACACCAACTGGTTAATTAGTTTTAATTGGATCTACTTATAGATTTGGATTCGACTGTTGAGCTCAAGATCAAAGTTCATTTGGGTCTAATCAAAGACAAGGACTCAACCAACTACAACTATTGTATTGGTTCTAGAAAAATTTTAATTTAATCTAATTCAACTTTTGGTTAGACTTAATCAATTTTTTTTATTTAGTTTATTTAATCTTTGATTCTAACCCAAGGGTCTAACCTAATTAGGAGGACCTGATCAACCCATAAATCCATCACCCATGTTTTATGCAAATGATATTAATCTTCAATTCATAATTCTAGATCTAATTTGTTCAACTTAATTCTTAATTAAGTTTGAAGCTGTGGATAGAGGTTCGATATTTAAAAATAATTTTAAATTTTATAAAATATTTTTATAATTAATTTTCATGCATGATTAGTTAGATCTAAACATGAATCGACTCATCCCTGGGTTGACTAAGTTTTAAGATTTAGTTGACTCATTAATGATGAATTATAAATCATAATTTTAGCTTGTTTTGTTAAGTCAGCTCAACAGAAATTGAGCTAACTAATCAGGATCTTGAGTCAACCCAAATAAAATTGAGTCGACTCAACAGGCAAACTACAACAATTACATTAATTTTAGATCAAAATAATTTTGCATAAATAGTAAAAAAATTAATCATAAATTATTTTAAAATTATTCTAAATATATTGATAATTTTAGATTTTATTTGTAAAGATTCGATGTAAATACTTTTCATACAATGTATCATATACACAATCTTAAGATTTTGCAAAAAAGTAAAGTTTTCTTTTTGCATTCATCTTCCTGAGATTTAGTCATAATGGAACCCCTACACATCATAAGAAGATCCAATTGAATGAAAAAAAGAGAGATCTAATCTTTATTACCTCCTATGACTAGACGATCTAATGACAAATCTGATCCGATTACTTCACTACTCAGATCATCTAATCTAAATAATTTAAACTAATCTAAATTATTTTAAATTTAATTATTATATTTTGATCATATTAAAATCAGATAATAATTATAATAAATAAATATCATATGCTTCAATTTAAAATCAGATTTTATGAGGATCAGCACAAACTAGAACAATCTTTGCACTATAAGGGGTAAATCTTACAGCAAGACAACCTTATATCAGTTTGTGCAATCTGATCTATAACTAATTTTAGATTTTAATATCATATATCAAATTTAATTTAAATTAAATTATAGATCTAAATACATATAATATCATGTCATATCGAACTGTGGCTCTGATACTACTGTTGGGATGCGTAGGGGTTTCATGCATGCATTTCAAAAATTTTACAGTAGAAGAATATTAGATTAAACTATTTAATTTATAAATATATATATAATATTTGATTTTAAAACTATTACAAATAGATCTATGATATAAATTTATATGCATAAAAATTTAAATTTAAAATAACAAGCATGTGAACCAAAAACCAGCATTCAACAATAAATCTAACCTACTACTATTAGGGTTCTGAACCTAATACTTGAGCATGGATAGTCGAACTCCATGATTGAGAATATAGATCTAGAAGTCTTCTCTGATCGCTCATAGCTGCACAAGTGTCTGGCCTTTACGGATGGTCCACACGAAACCTTCAGATCAATCAATCCTCTACGGGAGTGCTAGCTCGTGCAATCGACTTCTGATGATGGATCTGATTTGATCTTCTTCTTTGATTATCTCAGACCTTTTCGATGTCAAAGATAGATTAGAGGAGGATGCTAGATGATGGAGAAAAATCAGATGAAGACTCTCTTCTCTTTTAGTTTTTTCTTCACCCAAAAACCCTAGAACAGTTCTAGATCTCTCATCCATGAGGAGATCGATCTCCTCCTTTGCACATGCCAAGATGGTATGAACACACCCCAAACCTCATGCCCCAAGAAGGATATTTGGCCCCTCTTTTCCTCTGGTATCTCATGGAAAAAATCAGAGAGTTGTTGGCACACAAAAATGTAAACTTTTTATGGTTGCCGACATCATCAGATTAGATAGGATAAGAGCCTGAGTTTGTTGCAATTCAAACTATTTTAAATTTCAATTTAAATTTAACTTTTTCTCACCTTTATCTAACTTAAAGAGGGACCTTCTAAAAGATTTTGGGCATGGAAAACATATGGGAGCTCTTCCTTTTTGTCACACAAATCAGGGTCCTTCATTAGGTGCTGATGTGTGGGAGGATAAAGATAAAGTTTTAGGTTTAAATTCAAACCTTTTGAATCCAACTCGAAACAAACCTAATCCAATCCAAAGTGGGTGACAAAAGGGGTGTTGGCTTCTGGTTTTCTCATGCACAAACTAGTTTTGTGCAATGAGAAAAGGCATGAGTCTTTCTGGGTGGTGCAAGGGAGAGAGTCCCACTCATCTGAGACTCTAAGATTTAACCCATTGGATTTCTTTCAAACCTAATTCAATTAGACTCAAATAAAATATGATGAATCTAATCTAATTAGGCTTTCTTAAACTCAATTAAATCTGATTAAATCAGTTAATTAATTGAGTCATAGATCCGATCAAATTAGGATCAATTTTCTCTTACCGATTAGGTCATCTCATAACCTAATCGGACCTGATCTGATTGAATCCAATTCAATCATACTTGATCTAGACTTTAATGCTCAATCAAATTAAGCAAATTAGTGATCTAATCACTAATTAATTTTTTATTAATGATAGAGTCCCAATCCAATGGGAATCTTCAGTAGAGTCCCCATCCAATGGGACTCTTTATTAGAGTCCCAGTCCAGTGGGACTCTTCAGATCAGCCATCTGATCGAAGAGAAATTTTTAATGTGTGTGATCCCATGGTTCGAATCTAAACTGATAGTATAGGAATAGATTTCTATACCAATTAGAATAACCATCTAGCAATGGTACCTGACATCTGGATAAGCTGAATGTATGCAAAGCAACACTCAATAACCTACTTGGATACAGTTACCGTATAATTTATCCCTTTGACCCTTGATGCTAGGATAACTTAGAGTTTAAACTGTCAACTCTTAACAGTACATCCATTATGTGTTTCAACCTAATAAATTCTATGACTCTTCACAAGGATTGCCCTGGCCAAGGTCTTACTAAATTG
Organism: Elaeis guineensis; assembly: GCF_000442705.2. Taxonomy (NCBI): domain Eukaryota; kingdom Viridiplantae; phylum Streptophyta; class Magnoliopsida; order Arecales; family Arecaceae; genus Elaeis; species Elaeis guineensis. The sequence goes on along the minus strand of NC_026008.2, from coordinate 16,000,236 downwards.
AAACACAAAGCATTCTCTCTAATCTCTTGGAGTATCAATTTCATCTTGACTTATGCACCAACTTCATAAGTACTTGACAGTGCCCTGAAACCTTCCAATCCTGAATTAAAAATTCAAGTAGTCTGGCACCAAAGTATAGTGAGTTGCTTGCAAGTCACCTTGATGATCTTAAGTCAGAGGGACATTGTTGGGTATAAAATACCCCCCAGCTGAAGTTCATGTCAAGAGTGACCCTCCGGGGATTTTACCGACGTCCGACCTTCGGCGACATCTTTCCGAACCTCTCCGGCAGTCGAGCCTCCGCAACATTCCCGAGTTCTGCAGACGGATAAACCCCCATCAGTGTCAACCGAATTCTCCGTGACGGGCGGACTCCATCCAAGTTTCTGCGACTGTCGACCACCTTCTAGACTTCATCCAGGCTCCTACGGGAGCCGGACTTCTTCTCCAACTGCAAGTAGACTTCATCCGAGCTCCTACAGGAGCCGCACTTCTTCTCCAACTGTAGGTAGACTTCATCCGGGCTCCTACAGGAGCCAGACTTCTTCTCCAACTGTGGGTAGACTTCATTCGAGCTCCTACGGGAGCCAGACTTCTTCTCCGACTGTAGGTGGACTTCATCCGAGCTCCTACGGGAGCCGGACTTCTGTCCTAAACTCCTGTTGTAAGTAGATCTCATCCAAACTCCTATAAGGGCCGGGCTCCGAGCTTCTACTGCAAGCGATCTACTCCGAGCTTCTACTGCAAGCGATCTACTTCGAGCTTCTACTGCAGGCTTCGGCGGAGCTTCCTCGACAAATGATCTCCATCCGGGTTTCTACGGAGATTGAACTTTGACCAAACCTCTGTAGCGGACAGATTCCGGACGAACTCCTACGATACATAGACTCCAGCAGCCAGACCCCTCCAGCGGATGAACCTCTCCAGCGCCATCCAACACCCACTGTCGGTCGACCCTCTGCCGAATTCTGCGTGAAACCGAACTTCGTCTACGGAAAGCCTCTGACCGAGCTCCTACAGCAAATGGCCCTCGCCTACAGTATTAATGCCCAAAGCACCCAACGGTAGAAGGCTCGCCAGCAACATTCGAGCTCCTCTCAGATGGATAGCTGCCCCTCTCCGCCAGACACCTCAACCGAGCTTCAACCGACAGGCCTAGACTCCTTAGCGGGCCACAGTAATGGCCACGACTCTGCTTCACTTCTTGTGGCCACTGTACTAGCCATGACTCTGCTCCACTTCCTGCGACAGATTCCGCATGGCTCCACCACTCTCTGGCAAGTCGCGACAACGGATACTGATCCACTCCCCGCAACAGGCTCCACATGGCAGGCCGCGGTGATAGCCACGACTCCACTCCACTACTCTTCATAACAAACTCCTCCTAGCCCCGAGCAGCCCACTACCAGGTGGTTACAAACGTCGCTGTCAGTCTGTTGCACCCTCCGCCTATAAAAAGGGGACCCCAGATACGTTATTCTCTAAGCTCTAATTTCTATCTCGAAACTCTGCTAAAATTTTCATTCGAGCGCTCCATTCTTGTTGAAGCAGAAAACTGACTTGAGCGTCGGAGGGTCTTGCCGGAGCACCCCCAACTCTGGTTTAGACTTTCTTTACAGGTCCCGACGGCGACTGCGACTCCCTCGACTCCAGCTTCTCTGACGCCGGCAGATTTTTGCACCAACAGGATTGGCGCTAGAGGAAGGGGGCCAGTGTCTTCGCAGTACCCTTGTTCTTAAAGGAGTGCTCAATGGGACCGCCTCCGGTCATCTTCTCCGACATCCTCTTCTCCCTCCTCTACTAGATCTTCGCCCGATGCCTCCCTGCAAAGCATCTACTCGGTGATCCACGGTCTCCGCGGCCAGATCTCAGGCTTCGGCCTCACCTCCAGTTTCTCAGGTTCCTCCTCCTCCTCTGACAACGACGGTTGGCGCGAAGCAATTCGACCTACTGGTTCAGTAGGTCAGAGGCCTCACTAAAGCAGTGTCGGCCATGCAGCAGTAGCAACAGCCGCAGGCGTCAGTATGATCGGAGAGAACGTCGTCGAAACTTCAAAATCCGATGGTAGGATGGGCCACTTGGGCCAGTCGCCCCATCTTTCCTGAAAAGATGAATCCGAGGGTGGAGAGCCCTCAGTCAGATCATGATTCTACTCCTCGAAGATCTCTTCCTCCATTCTGCCAGAAGACCCTTGAGACTCGCAGTCGAGAGGATTTTCTGGATCGAAGGCTCCAGGAGATGAACCGACAGATTGAAGAACTCTGCCACACTCCCCCGCTTATGGTGAGGATATTTGTACTGACCCTCCCTTCTCTCAAATGATCATGCAGGAACCGATCCCGCCAAACTTCAAGCTCCCTCAATTTGAAAGCTACGATGAGACTTCAGATCCAGTTGACCATCTGGAGGCCTTCCGGACAATGATGCTACTCCATGGCATGCCAGACGCCATCCTGTGCCGAGCTTTCCCATCCACCTTGAAGAGAGTAGCGAGAAACTGGTACTCGATGCTGAAGCCGGGTACCATCTTTTTCTTTGATCAGATGAGCCATCAGTTTGTGGCTCATTTTGTTAGCAGCCGGCATCCTCGGAGGGGTTCGGAGTCCCTCATCAACATCAAGCAAAGGGAGGGGGAGTCCATTAGGGCTTACGTCAACCATTTCAATATCGCTGCGTTGGAGGTCTAGAACTTGGACCAGTCAGTCGCGATGGCTGCTCTGAAAGGCGGCCTTCAAAAGAATGACCTTCTATTCTCCCTGAAAAAGAAGTACCCCAGAGATTTTGCTGACTTGCTGGCTTGGGCTGAAGGGTACGCCTGAGCAGAAGAAGCCTTCAAGATGAAGGATGAGGAGACCGTGAGAGAGCGGCAGGCGGGAGACTCGAGTAAGCCCACAGTCGAACAAGGGCCGAGAGAAGCTCAGCCACGTTCTCGAACTCCTCCCGAGTATAGGTGTGCCCAGACTCCTCCCCGAGCATGCAAGCAGAGAAGCCCGGAGCGTAGGGTTCGACAGGGCTCTCCCCCGGGAAGATTCCGCAGCTACGCCCCCTCAACGCATCGAAAACTCAGGTGTTGATGGAAGTCAGAGAGTAGCTCCCTAGGCCAGAAAGGATGCGCACGCATCTCAGGAAGCACAATCCTAACAAGTTCTGCCTCTACCATCGTGACCACGGCCATGACACAGAGGAATGCATTCAACTTCGAGATGAGATTGAGGAGCTCATCAGACGAGGCCGGCTTGACAGGTTCATTCGACGTCGGTCTGAGGGTAGAGAAGATTGGCCAAGGGCCCTGCCGCAACCTGAGCTGCCAAGGAGGGAAGAGCATCCCGGAGATCGGCCTCCAATTGAGATCATCAACTCCATCTCTGGAGGACCTTGACGGGGAGCAGACCTTCTACAGCCCTGAAGATTTCAAAAACTTGTAAATGTATTACGAACGACTTCGCTTTAAATCAAGATTCCTTTTGGATTTGCCTATCTTTCCCTTTTGGCATGGACTTGTAATGACAGGGGACAACCCCTTCAAACAACGAAAACGACACCTAAAATGGGCAAAATCGAAGGCCCGATTATTTTTAGACCGGATGGGGGGAGAGGCCCGGCACGCCCATATGCGCCCCACAGCCATGTTAGGGACAGGAGGAGAACCTCGCCCTAACATGAGCAAGGTCGAAGGTCTGGTTATTTTTAGACCGGATGGGGGGAGAGGCCCTGCAGTGCCCATATGCGCCCCCACAGCCATGTTAGGGATAGGAGGAGAACCTCGCCCTAACATGAGCAAAGTCGAAGGCCCGGTTACTCTTAGACCAGATGGGGGGAGAGGTCCTGTAGTGCCCATATGAGCCCCCACAGCCCTGTTAGGGACAGGAGGAGAACCTTGCCCTAACATGAGCAAAGTCGAAGGCCTGATTACTCTTAGATCGGATGGGGGGAGAGGTCCTGCAGCGTCCATATGCGCCCCCACAGCCCTGTTAGGGACAAGAGGAGAACCTCGTCCTAACATGAGCAAAGTCGAAGGCCTGATTATTCTTAGACCGGATGGAGGGAGAGGCCCTGCAATGCCCATATGTGCCCCCATAGCCCTGTTGGGAACAAGGGAAGAGCCACATCCTAATCTGAGCTGGAATCGATTACATCAGAAATAGGGGAAGGATCTCATCCTGACACCAATTAAGGTCTGGTCATTCAAGACCAGATGAAAAAAAGGGACCCTCCTCAGCGGCCCCTCCACGCTCCCGCGACCCCACTAAGAGCAGAGGAAAAACCCTCACGCGAGAAAAGAAAAAGAAAAAGGGGAGGGGGGTTAAAAAGGAAATCGACGAACTGCATCAGCGACAAATGAAAAATAAATTACATCAAAGACACAGGGAGCCTCACCTCAATGAGGATTGGGGTTCTTATCAAAGTCCCCGGTCTCCAAGAGAGCTCTCAACACGGGCCAAGGATAAGGCGGCTTCCTCGGGGCAACGAGAAGCTCAGACCTCCGAGCTCAAACTTTGAAAGGAGGCATCAAACTCGAATGGTCTCAAACAAATCTATGGCCATAAACAAGAGGATGGGTCAATACGACGGCGATCGGGTACCTCCGAACAGCATCGATATCAAGCAAGACAAAAGCCGAAAGAAGCTCGACAAACGATAATTCAACACATGAGTAAAAGAGGTAACAAAAAATTCCCTTCTCATGTCATTAACTAAGTATGCATTACAGAGCCCTTGAGGCTGAAGAAGAAAGATGACAAGAAAGGCAAGCCGATGTGGCGACGATCAGGAACCTCCAAACAACATCGACATTGAACGAGACAAAAAATGAAAGAAGTCCGACGGACGATATTTCAACACGACGCGCGGGCAAGATAACAAAGATCTTCTTTTCATTTCATTAGCAAAGTATGCGTTACAGAGCCCAGAAGGCAAAAAAAAAAACAAACAAATGGCAAAAGAAGACATATGGAAGGACGAAAGGCAAAAAGGGCCCTAAGGGGGCCCGGCTTCTTCTGACTTCAAACTTTCGGCTTCGATCCTCATCAGGGAGTGCCTTAAACTCTCGACTTCTTCTTTCAATTCTTTCTCCCTCATTAGCATCTCCATATACCTCCAATGAAACCATTGGCTTTCGTTCTCCACCTATCGGAGCCTCCTTCTCAGGACCTCAGATTCTGCCTCCGTGTCCTTGACTGCCTGCTGCTCGTATACCAGCTGGATCTTCAACTGCTGCAGCTCGGCCTTCCCCTCCCCAAAGACGACAGATAGCTCTTCTATGGTTCCTCTTAGGGATTGGAGTTCGTTGGGATCCCGAACAGGAGCAAACTGAGCTCCTTCAGATAACTGCCTTTGAAGGCGGGCAACCTCGTCGGTCGCCAACCTGAGCTTCCCCCTGTAGTCATCCACCTGCTTGCACCAGCTGGCTCGGTATGCATTATAGTTTGCCTCGACATCCTGGAGCTGCTGCTGAAGGTCGGAGAACTTCTTTGACCATTCTTGGTCGTAGTCAGCCCGAGTCGAGAGCCAGGACGAGCTTCCTTCCAACTGGCTGATCTTCTCCTGCATGGCCGACAGCTCCTCTCTGAGAGAGTTGATCTTGGAAGCTTGAGCCCAAGATCGATCACTGGCATGCTTCTTATGTTCCTCAAGCTCCTTCTCGAAGTTTGCTTTTCTCTGGCTGTATTCCATAATCCCCTTCACATGGAGGTTTCGAAAGTAGTTGGCCTCCGCAGTGGCCTCAGAGTGGCTCTCCCTCAACTTGCGAAGTTCGTCCTCCATCTCCTTTGACTTTTTTATTAAATGATGAACTTTCTTCTTCAGATGTTGAATCGTGGACTTCAGCGGAACTCCCTGTGGCAAGGGAAGCACTTCGGTAGGGCGCTGCCATCGGGGGACAAAAGCGTCAAGGCATGGCTCATTGTAGAAAGAAAAAAGAAAAGAGTAGAAAGGCCCCCCATAGGGAGAAACCCAATTTTATTGATTGAATATTTCTTAAATACAAAAGGAAAAAGAAAAATCATAGTAAAAGAAAAATACAAAGTCAGAGGTCTCAGACCTCGGTGTTCTTGGGAAGGGGGCCGCGGTGGCAGCGACGGTAGGAGAGGGCCCGGCTTCATCTTCAGACGCCTCGTCTAAGAAGCCGAGGCCGAGCTCGAGAAATTTCTTGACCATCTTCTCTTGACAGAGCTCAAACCCCTTGATGAATGCATCTTGGCCAAACTTGACGTTCAAGTCTCTCATCTCCGTAAAGGCCTTGAACTCCTCCACCGCTTGAATCCTGGCCTCCAGGATCAGAACCGAAATCTGCTCCATCAAATTTGCGACCTCGGCCTCCGCCTTCTTCACCATCTCCTCCGAGGCCTGCTTTTCTTTCTCAAGGGCCTCTTGGAGGTTGGCTACCTCAGCAGCCTTTTCCTTGAGGCGGGTGGCTTCAGCCCGGTGACCCTCCTCCACTTGGATGGCATCCCTCCTCACCTGATTCGTCGCCTCGATGTTGGCAAGGAGCTTGTGCTCGATCTGCAAGGGCGGCCAGGAGGTTAGACTAAAAGTTGAGAAGGTAATTAAATGAAGGAGCAAGGAGGAGGAGGCAAGTGAATCTGTTTACCTCGAGAAAGGATCCTAGAGAGTCCCAAACCCGCTGTTCGGGATCAGTGCGAATGATCCTCTGGATGACGTCAGGCAGGATGCAGCCGTTGACCAGTTGCTTTATCAGGTTCCTGTCATTAAAGGGATTCTCCACCGGCTCTTCTTCAGAACCGTGACATTCTTCGATGGCGGCTCGATGGCTACTCACCCTGCGGGCCACCATCTTCTTTCTCCTCCCCCTCTCAACCCCTGGTGCCTCCTCGAAGCAGGCCCCCGAAGTGGGGACCTCAGCGGGAGAACTCCTTGAAGAGGCTCGGGGAGCCGGGGGCTCGACGTCTGAGGGAACGTCAATCGTGAAAGCTGCCCAAGCAGGCGTGGCCAAGCTCATTTCCTCTGTTCTGGCCTTCTTTGCCGACCCGGAGGCCGCAGCACCTTTTCTTTTGTGAGCCTTAAGGCCCCTGGCAAGCGCCCGTGCTGCTTCAGCGTCCATTCCTGAAAAAAAAAATCAAAAAATCAAAAAAATCAAAATCAACAATGGGGTGAAAAAGGAAAGAGATGACGCGTAGGCAAAAAAAAAAAGGGGGGGGAGAAAGGGGAGAAGAGAAGAAGAAAAGAAGAAGAAAGGAAAGATGGAATACTCGCAGGATCCAGGGGACTCAAGCTGATGTTGAACAGAAACTGCTCCTTCAGGAGGTTGGGAAGGGAAGGAGTTGGATAACTAAGAAGCTTCCAGACGGCCTGAAGGTCATCCTCCCCCAGGCTAGGAGCCCGGCGGACAGAGTCCCTCAGGGAGCCCCAAGGGGGTAATCCCAGCTTTAAGGTCGGGCATTGGACGTAGAGGTACTTCCCCTTCCAGTTATGGATAGAAGAGGGGACACCTTTCAGCAACCCCTTTTTGCCGAACTGAGGGGAGAAGTACCACCAGTCCTTTGCCGAGGGGTGGCGCTTGAAGGTGTAAAAGTATCTAAACAAAGAAAGAGATGGCTGAACTTCGACTACGTGGCAAAGGGAGAGGAACCCTATCAAAAACCTAAAGGAATTCGGCGTGACTGAAGCTAAAGAAATGTCTAGAAAATGAAAAAGGGCAACAATGAAGGGCGGAAGCGGAAGTTGGAGCCCAGCACGGAAGGCCTCCTGGTACAGGCAGAAACAGCCAGGTGGGGGGGTGCTGGCCCGGTCGACGGGATCGAAAAGCTCCAGATCATACTCCGGAGGAACTCCATACTGAACCTTTATCAGTAAGAGTTCATCCAGAGTCAGAGAACAAGGAATGGCACCCGGCGTAAAAACCGGACGAGGCCCAACCCTAGATGTGGGTTCGTCTACAGCATGAGGATTCTGGGGGACTGAGGCAGACGAGCTCCTGGAACCGCTAGAGGTGGAGGTGTCAGAAGATATTTCAAGCAAGAACCCAAAAAATCCCGAAGAGATCAGGCGAAATCAGAGCCGAAAGGTTCATGGGAGACCTAACAAGAAGAATGCAGCAGAAGGAAAATGGAGGAGAAGGGGCACCTAGATGGCAAGAGAAGGAATGATAATTTCGGGACTAACCTAAATCGCTCTGAAGGATACAGAGGCACAGGGACAGGGATGACTCGAAGAACACCTAGGGCCAAAGCGGACACCAAGGAAGGTCAGAGCTCACGGAGAGAAGACGGGCACCAACAGGACTTTCAGGCAGAATGAAACTCCTGAAGGTGGAAAGGCAGGTTTAAATAGACCCTGAGATCCGACGCTATGATGATCGCAGATCCCCCCAGGCCAACCCAGCTTCACCACGTGTCCCACTCACCATAGCAGGCGGCTAAAAGTGGCTGACAGCTGACAAAGCCATTATTGCATCGTACCTGGGACAACGCTCCAACAAGAATTCTGAAAGGTCTCTTCGGATCGCCCCGATTTGAAAAGACTCCAGCACGTGCGCATTAAATGCCTGGATTTTCGAGGGTGGTCGCGCACAGGATTCAAGGGGGCAACTTCGGCTGTAAAAATTTCTCTGTACTTCCTTCATTCGAAACTTGAAATCGAAAGTAGGGGGACTGGTGTTGGGTATAAAATACCCCCCAGCCGAAGCTCATGTCAGAAGTGATCCTCTGGAGATTTTACCGACGTCCGACCTTCGGCGACATCTTTCCGAACCTCTCCGGCGGTCGAGCCTCCGCAACGTTCCCGAGTTCTGCCGATGGATAAACCCCCATCAGTGTCGATCGGATTCTCCGCGACAGACGGACTCCATCCAAGTTTCTGCGGTGGTCGACCACCTTCTAGACTTCATCCGGGCTCCTACAAAAGTCGGACTTCTTCTCCAACTGCTGGTAGACTTCATCCGGGCTCCTACGGGAGCCGGACTTCTTCTCCAACTACAGGTAGACTTCATCCGGGCTCCTACGGGAGCTGGACTTCTTCTCCAACTGTGGGTAGACTTCATCCGAGCTCCTATGGGAGTCAGACTTCTTCTCCGACTACAGGTGGACTTCATCCGAGCTTCTACGGGATCCGGACTTTCGCCTTGAACTCCTGTTGCAGGTAGATCTCATCCGAACTCCTACAAGGGCCGGGCTCCGAGCTTCTACTGCAAGCGATCTACTCCGAGCTTCTACTGCAAGCGATCTACTCCGAGCTTCTACTGCAGGCTTCGGCTGAGCTTCCTCGATAAATGAACCCCATCCAGGTTTCTACGGAGATCGGACTCTGACCAAACCTCTATAGTGGATAGATTCCAGATGAACTCCTACAATACATGGACTCCAGCAGTCGGACCCCTCCAGTGGATGAACCTCTCCAGCACCATCCGACACCCACTGTCGGTCGACCCTCTACCGAATTCTGCGTGAAACCGAACTTCATCTATGAAAAGCCTCTGACCGAGCTCCTATAGTAAATGGCCCTCGCCTGTAGTATTAACACCCAAAGCACCCAATGGTAGAAGGCTCGCCAGCAACATCCGAGCTCCTCTCAGATGGATAACTGCCTCTCTCTGCCAGACACCTCAACCGAGCTTCGACCGACAGGCCTGGACTCCTTGGCGGGTCACAGTAATGGCCACGACTCTACTCCACTTCCTGCGGCCACTGTACTGGCCACGACTCTGCTCCACTTCCTGCGATGGATTTCGTACGGCTCCACCACTCTCTAGCAAGTCGCAACAACGGATACTGATCCACTCCCTGCAATAGGCTCCACGTGGCAGGCCGCAGTGATAGCCACGACTCCACTCCACTACTCTTCATAACAAACTCCTCCTGACCCCGAGCGACCCACTACCAGGCAGTTACAAATATCGTTGTCAGTCTGTTGCACCCTCCGCCTATAAAAAGGGGATCCCAGATACGTTATTCTCTAAGCTCTAATTTCTATCTCGAAACTCTGCTAAAATTTTCATTCGAGCGCTCCATTCTTGTTGAAGCAGAAAACTGACTTGAGCGTCGGAGGGTCTTGTCGGAGCACCTCCAACTCCGATTTAGACTTTCTTTGCAGGTTCCGACGGTGACTGTGACTCCCTCGACTCCAGCTTCTCCGACGCCGGTGGATTTTTGCACCAACAGACATTATACCCATATTCCTTCGAAATAATTCTTGACAGTAGAGTACTCCAGAGTTGGTCACGTTCAGTGAAATGTATTCCTACATTTCACCAGCATGCCATACCAACATCTCCATGCTCCTTGGTTAAGAGGACAACTAACTTATATGGCACACAACGACCTACACTTGATATGTCTAATGTTCTAGTAATAGCATATTATTTAGTCACGAACTCATTTAAGGACTAAACAATAAATCTTCCTTTATCGATTTAAAATAGTCTTAATGACTTTCATCATAATACAGAAGTTTGAAATAGAAGATGTACAAGCTTATGATAAAAATTATCAAATAAATATTTTATTAATAATTAATTTATATATAATTATATCAAATAACATAACCGTCAACAAACTAACAATTGGGTTCGGGACACATTTTCCAACAGCAGCCACAAGGTTATATCATATCTTAGGATGACTTCAAAAGAGAATTTTTCCATCAATATTACTCCATAGTATATCAGGATCAAAAGAGAAGGAAATTTCTCAGTGTGACATACGAAAAAATGACAATGGCTAAGTATGAAGCTAAGTTTACTGAATTGTCTCACTTTGCCCCAGCATTTGTAGAAGATGAGAAGGAAAAGTACCGACTATTTCAGGATGGGTTACACTTGGAGATCAAGGAAAAGGCAAAGATGCACAATTATGGTAGCATTGCAGAGTTGATTGCAGGAGCCATCAGGGCAGAGAAAATTAAAAAAGAATTCTATAACCGTAAGCAAGAAAGGAGCAAGAGAAGTGCATAGAGTTTCTTAGTGGGTTCAGGGGAAAATCAGTCATCAAAGAAGGTTAATACTTTTGGGTAGCCCAGTCAGAGTTTCAGAGCATCAGCAAAGTCAAGTGTGGAATCTTTTGCTCTTACCAGTCCAAAGTCGAAGATGATAGAATAGAGATTTGTCCCACAGATAGCAGGAAGTTGGATAATCAGAGGAAGGGAGAATCAGGACAGCTCTAATAAGGGTGCCAGTTCAATTGCTACTTCACTAATCTAGGTCCCTCAATGTGCTAATTGTAGAAAGTTTCATTCTAGAGAATGTAGAAATGGGTTCAAAGGATATTTTGGATATGGACAGATGGGACATCAGAGGAAGGATTGCCCTAAGAATATTCCAACTAAGGGTCTTCCATCAGGGCCGAATACTTTCTGAGGATTTTCAACAAGGGGTGGCAATTATAATCCAAATGCTCCAGTAAATCAGGAGAGGACTGGTACCAGTAGACAGGATGCCATGCTAGACAAGTCGAGAGCTAAAGCAAGGGTGTATGCCATGACTAGGCAAGAAGTGCAAATTACTCTTGATGTGGTGATAAGTAAATTATTTATATGTAATCATAATGCATACATATTGATTGACCCCGGGTCCATGCATTCATATGTGTCATCTATATTTTTCATGCATATCACTAAGATTTTGAGCCCGTTAGATTGTAGTTTGATGGTATCTATGATAGTTGATCGATGTCGTAGGCGGTCAAGAATAAAAACCAACTCAAACTATATAGATAGGGTGAGTAGGAATCGTTTCCACAGAGATCTAGGGCGATTATCTCTTTTTTTTAAGAAGAAATAAAAGAGAATTGATTGTAGAAGGATTAAAAAAAATAGAATAGCAAGAATTAAATTAAAAGTATAAATTAATTTATGAAAAAAAATAATTCAGAGAAATAATCCAAAAATTCTGAATCCACCATGCAAAGAGATTTATTTTCTTCTTTTTTTATATTGTAATATTTAATTCTTCTAATTATGGTATTAGTATAGTTTATCTCTAAGGGATACGAACTGTATCAGTAGATCACAGCTCATCTTATTGGAGTATAAACTATCTAAATTCAATTACAAGATCTAAGATTCAATCTAACATACTATGATCTATCTCTCCAAAGCACGTACCGTATCCAGGGATCATGGCACGTCAATAGAGGGTATAGGCCGTGTAGGTTGGATCAATACCTCAAAAAAAAATAAAAAGATATGAAATAAAAGTATAATTTTATTGCATAAAAATTAAATACAAGAAAAAAAATAAAAATCCATTTACAAGCTTCATCATATTCCTAGATTGAAGGGATTTAGCCTCACATCAAACTCTCTAGCTCCATAATCTCCCAATAATTGATCCCTAAAGCTTTTTAAAATTTTTTTTATTTTTTTTATTTTTTTTTAATTTTTCCTTCTCATAAAGCTTATTTCCGGACCTCCTATTTATGAATTATTTTTTTATATTTTTTTGATCACAAAAAGAGTCCTAAAACCCTTAAAAAATGTATTGATCTCCTAGAAATATTTCTGGCCGTCGGATCTGGATTGGACCGCTCAGATCAGCCCAAAAATCAGTCTTTTACTCCTTATCAGGGTTGGATTCGATTCTGACCATCCAATCTGGGTTTGAATTGGTTCTGGGCCGTCGGATCGTGCCATATATCTTCTCTTATAAACCGGCAGCAAACGTGGACCGTCGGATCTGGGTCGGGATAGATGTCAACCATTGGATCGTGCAAAAGAGGCTTCTACTGCCTGTAGACCATGCCTGTGGACTGCGTATTATTTTTGATGGATCGCGTCCTGGCTCTGTGGACCGATCGATTGGTCCACCATGCATCGGAGGCTATTTTTAGATTTTTTTTAAGGTATTTTGGCTCCATTTTTGCTCCAATTTTCACCTGAAAATTTGAAAAAAATATGCATTAAATTTTTCAAAAATTTCTCTTCATTTTGGTACTTAAATTACTCAATTAAATTAACATCTTATTTTTCATAAATATATCTAATTTCATATTCTTTTTCTAAAATTACTTATTTTTCAAAAAAATTAATAAATTCATGAAATTAGGTTTTTAAGAAGATGTTAATACCATAAATTATCAAAAATATCTATAATAAATATAAAAATATACCACTTATCACACCCCCCCAACTTGAGCTCTGCTCATCTTCGAGTAAAGAAAGAATTTAAATTTAAGTACCATTTAACTTAAAGTCTCAAATTTCACCAAATAATTTTAAAAAGACCACTGATATACAGTAGAGCGTGAGTGAGGTATGTCATTGGAGTATTAATACTAATCAATATAAGAGTTAAACTAAGAAAACTAAACTTTTTCTTAATTTTTTCCAAATTATTTCTACCTTTATCTCTAAATCATTAACCTTCTTATGGACAAGTACATTGTTACTTCCATCCTTCATTTATTGAACTCTTTTTTTTTAACATTGTACCGTTATTGAGTATCTTAACCCCTTAAGCTTTCTGTTTGATCCATGTAGCGAGTTTTCAGTCAATGACTCCTGTTGGGTATAAAATACCCCCCCAGTCGAAGTTCGTGTCAGGAGTGGCCCTACGGGGGTTCTACCGACGTTCGACATTTAGCAACATCTTCCCAAGCCTCTCCAGCGGCCGAACCTCCGCAACGTTCTCAAGTTCAGCCGATGAATAAACTCCCACCAATGTAGGCCGGATCCACCACAATGGGCGGACTCCTACGGGAGCCGGACCTAGTCCCCGACTTCAACTACAGGTAGACTTCATACAGACTCCTACGGGAGACGGACCTCATCCCCGACTCCGGCTGCAGGAAGACTTCATCCAGACTCCTACGGGAGCTGGACTTCATCCCCGACTTCAACTGCAGATAGACATCATCCGGACTCCTACGGGAGCCGAACTTCATCCCCCACTTCAACTGCAGGTAGACTTCATCCGGACTCCTACGGGAGCCAGACTTCGTCCCCGACTTCAATTGCAGGTAGACTTCATCCCGACTCCTATGGGAGCCGGACTTCATCCCCGACTTCAACTGCAGGCAGACTTCATCCGGACTCCTACGGGAGCCAGACTTCATCCCCGACTTCAACTGCAGGTAGACTTCATTCGGACTCCTACGGGAGCCGGACTTCATCCCCGACTTCAACTGCAGGTAGACTTCATCCAGACTCCTACGGGAGCCGGACTTCATCCCCGACTTCAACTGCAGGTAGACTTCATCCGGACTCCTACGGGAGCCGGACCTCATCCCCGACTTCAACTGCAGGTAGACTTCATCTGGACTCCTACGGGAGCCAAACTTTGTCTCCGACTTCAACTGCAGGTAGACTTCATCCGGACTCCTACGGGAGCCGGACCTCATCCTCGACTCCGACTACAGGAAGACTTCATCCGGACTCCTACGGGAGCCAGACTTCATCCCCAACTTCAACTGCAGGTAGACTTCATCCGGACTCCTACGGGAGCCGGACTTCATCTCCGACTTCAACTGCAGGTAGATTTCATCCAAACTCCTACAGGAGCCGGACCTCGTCCCCGACTCCGACTGCAGGAAGACTTCATCCAGACTCCTACGGGAGCCGGACTTCATCCCCGACTTCAACTACAGGTAGACTTCATCCGGACTCCTACGGGAGCCGGACCTCATCCCCGACTTCAACTACAGGTAGACTTCATCCGGACTCCTACGGGAGCCAGACTTCATCCCCGACTTCAACTGTAGGTAGACTTCATCCGGACTCCTACGGGAGCCGGACTTCGTCTCCGACTTCAACTGCAGGTAGACTTCATCCGGACTTCTATAGGAGTCGGACTTCGTCCCCGACTTCAACTGCAGGTAGATTTCATCCGGACTCCTACGGGAGCCGGACCTCGTCCTCGACTCCGGCTGCAGGAAGACTTCATCCAGACTCCTACGGGAGCCAGACTTCATCCCCGACTACGACTACGGGTAGACTTCGTTCGGACTCTCACAGGAGCCAGACTTCCACCCTGAACTCCTGTTATAGGTAGACCTCACCCAGAATTCCTATGGGGGCCGGACTCCGAGCTCCTACGGCAAGTGGTCCTCGCTTGCCGCCTTAACGCCCTAGGGCACCCAACAGGATTTGCAGCATTCGAGTTCCTCTCAAATGGACAACTACCCCTCTCTGCCAGGCACCTCAATCGAACCTCAACCGACAGGCCTGGACTCCCTGGCAGGCCACAGTAACGGCCACGACTCTGCTCCACTTTCTACGATGGATCCCGCGTGGCTCCATCACTCCCTGGCAGGCCACAATAATAGCCACTACTCTGCTCCGCTCCCTGCGGCAGATCCCGCACGGCTCCTTCACTCCCTGGCAGGCCACAGTAATGGCCACTACTCTGCTCCACATCCTACGACGGATACCGCATGGCTCCTCTACCCTCTGGCAAGTCGCGACAACGGATGTCGCTCCACTCCCCGCAACAGACTCCACGTGGCAGAACACGATGACAGCCACGATTCCACTCCACTACTCTTCGTAACAAACTCCTCCTGGCCCCGAACGGCCCACTGTTAGACGGTTACAAACATCGCTATCAATCTATTGCACCCTCCGCCTATAAAAAGGGGACCCCAGATACGTTATTCTTTAAGCTCTCATCTTCTATCTCAAAACTCTGCTAGATTTTCCATTCGAGCACTCCATTCTTGTTGAGGCAGAGAACTGACTTGAGCATCGGAGGGTCTTGTCGGAGTACCCCCACCTCCGGTTTAGACTTCCTTTGTAGGTCCCGACGGCGACTGTGGCTCCCTCAACTCCAGCTTCTTCGACGCCGGCAGATTTTTGCACCAACAGGATTGGCGCTAGAGGAAGGAGCTTGAACCTTTGTAGTACCCTTATTCTTAAAGGAGCGCTCAACGGAACCGCCTTCGATCATCTTTTCCGACGTCCTCTCCTCCTTCCCCCACTAGATCTTCGCCCGATGCCTCCCCGCAAAGCATCCACACGGCGATCCACGGCCTTCGCGACCAGATCTCAGGCTCCGACCTCACCTCCAGTTTCCCAACCTCCTCCTCCTCCTCCGGCAATAGCGGTTGGTGTGAAACAATTCGACTTGCTGGCCCAGCAGGTCAGAGGCCTTGCTGAAGCGGTGCAGGCCATGCAGCAGCAGCAACAGCCACAGGCGTCAGTGCGACTGGAGAGAATATCGTCGGAACTCCAAAATCCAATGGTAGGATGGGCCACTTGGGCCAGTCGCCCCATCTTTCCCGGAAAGACAAATCCGAGGGTGGAGAGCCCTCAGTCAGATCATGATTCCACCCCTGGAAGATCTCTACCTCCATTCTGCCAGAAGACCCTCGAGACCCGTAGTCGAGAGGATTTTCTGGACCGGAGGCTCCAGGAGATGAACCGGCGGATCGAAGAACTCCACCATGCTCCCCCCGCTTATGGTGAAGATATTTGTACTGACCCCCCCTTTTTTCAAATGATCATGCAAGAATCGATCCCGTCAAACTTCAAGCTCCCTCAATTTGAAAGCTACGACGGGACTTCAGACCCAATTGATCACCTAGAGGCCTTCTGAATAATGATGCTGCTTCATGGCACGCTTGACGCCATCCTATGCCGAGCTTTCCCATCCACCTTGAAGGGAGCTGTGAAAAACTGGTACTCGACGCTGAAGTCGGGTACCATCTTTTTCTTTGATCAGATGAGCCACCAGTTTGTGGCTCATTTTGTTAGCAGCCGGCATCCCCAGAAGGGTTCGGAGTCCCTCATCAACATCAAGCAAAGGGAGGAAGAGTCCATTCGGGCCTACATCAACCATTTCAATGTCGCCGCATTGGAGGTCTGGAACTTGGACCAATCAGTAGCGATGGCTGCTCTGAAAGGCGGCCTTCAGAAGAACGACCTTTTATTCTCCCTGGAAAAGAAGTACTCCAGGAATTTTGCTGATATGTTGGCTCGGGCCGAAGGGTATGCCCGAGCAGAAGAAGCCTTCAAAATGAAAGATGAGGAGACCGCGAGAGAGTGGCAGGTGGGAGACCCAAGTAAGCTCACAGTCGAAAAAGGGTCGAGAAAAGCTCGGCCACGTTCTCGAACTCCTCTCGGGCACAAGCGCACCCAGACTCCTCCCCGAGCATGCAGGCAGGGAAGCCCGGAGCGCCGAACTTGATGGGGCTCTCCCCCAGGAAGATTCCGTAGCTATGCCCCCTTAACGCATCGAAAACCCAGGTGCTGATGGAGGTCAGAGAGCAGCTCTCAAGGCCAGAAAGGATGCGCACGCACTCCAAAAAGTGCAATCCTAACAAGTTCTGCCTCTACCATCGTGACCACGGTCACGACATGAAGGAATGCATTCAGCTCCGAGATGAGATAGAGGAGCGCATCCGATGAGGTCGGCTCGACAGGTTCATTCGGCACCGACCTGAGGGTAGAGAAGATCGGCCAAGGGCCCTGTCGCAACCTGAGCCGCCAAGGAGGGAAGAGCAGCCCGGAGATCGGCCTCCAATTGGGATCATCAACTCCATCTCTGGAGACCCTTGACAGGAAGCGGATCTTCCACAGCCTTGGGATTTGAAAACTTGTAAATGTATTACGAATGACCCCGCTTTAAATCAAGATTCCTTTCAGATCTGCACATCTTTTCCTTTTTGGCATGGACTTGTAATGACAGGGGACGACCCCTTCGAGCAACGAAAATAAACCCTAATGTGGGCAAAGTCGAAGGCCTGATTATTTGTAAACCGGATGGGGGGAGAGGCCATACAGCACCCATATGCGCCCCCACAGCCATGTTAGGGATAGGAGGAGAACCTCGCCCTAACATGAGCAAGGTCGAAGGCCCGGTTATTTGTAGATCGGATGGGGGGAGAGGCCATGCAGCACCCATATGCGCCCCCACAGCCATGTTAGGGACAGGAGGAGAACCTCGCCCTAACATGAGCAAAGTCGAAGGCCCAGTTTCTCTTAGACCGGATGGGGGGAGAGGCCCTGCAACGCCCGTATGTGCCCCCACAGTCCTGTTAGGGACAGGAGGAGAACCTCGCCCTAACTTGAGCAAAGTCAAAGGCCCGATTATCTATAGACCGGATGGAGGGAAAGGTCCTGCAATGCCCGTATGTGCCCCCACAACCCTGTTAGGGACAGGAGGAGAACCTCGTCCTAACTTGAGCAAGGTCGAAGGCTCAGTTACACTTAAACTGGATGGGGGGAGAGGCCCCGCAACGCTCATATGTGCCCCCATAGCCCTGTTAGAGACAAGAGGAGGATCTCGTCCTAACCTGAGCTAAAACCGATTACGTCAGAAATAGGGGAAGAACCTCGTCCTGACACCAATTAAGGTCTGATCATTCAAGACCAGATAAGAAGAAGGGTACCTTCCCAGCGATCCCTTCGCGCTCCCGCGACCCCACCAAGAGCAGAGGGAAAACCCTCACTCGAAAAAAGAAAAAGGAAAAAGGGGAGGGGAGTTAAAAAGGAAAGCGACGAACTACATCAGCGACGAATAAAAAATAAATTGCATCAAAGATGCAGGGAACCTTGTCTCAGCAAGGATTGGGGTTCTTATCAAAATCTCCGACCTTCAAGAAAGCTCTCAACACAGGCCAGAGATAAGATGACTTTCACAGGGTGACGAGAAGCTCGGACCTCCGAGCTCGAACTCTGAAAGGGGACGTCAAACCCGAGTGGCCCCGGACAAATCTGCGGCCATGGACGAAAGGATGGGTCAATGCGACGGCAATCGGGTATCTCCGAACGGCATCAATTTCGAGCAGGGCAAACACCGAAAGAAGCTCGACAAACAACAATTCAACACATGAGTAAAAGAGGTAACGAAAAATTCTCTTTTCATGTCATTAATTAAGTATACATTACAAAGCCCTTGAGGCTGAAGAAGAAAGATGACAAAAAAGCAAGCTGAAGCGGCAACGACCAAGAACCTCCAGACAACATCGGCATCAAAAAGAAAGAAAAAAAAAAACAACAACACCAGCAGACAAACAAACGGTAAAAGAAGATACATAGAAGGATGAAAGACAAAAAGAGCCCTAGGGTGGCCCGGCTTCCTCCGACTTCAAACTTTCGGCTTCGACCCTCACCAGGGAGTGCCTTAAGCTTTTGACTTCTTCCAATTCCTTCTCTCTCATTAGCATCTCCATATATCTCTGATGAACTCTCTGGCTTTCGTTCTCCACCTCTCGATGTCTTTTTCTTAGGACCTCGGATTCCACCTCCGCGTCCTTGACTGCCTGCTGCTATATATCAGCTAGATCTTCAATTGCTGCAGTTCGGCCCTCCCCTCCCCAAGGGCGATAGATAGCACTTCTACGGTTCTTCTCAGGGATTGGAGTTCGTCAGGATCCCGAATAGGAGCAAACTAAGCTCCTTCAGCTAGCTGCCTTTGAAGGTGGGCAACCTCATCAGTCGCCATCCTGAGCTTCCCCCTATAGTCGTCCACCTGCTTGCACCAGCCAGCTCGGTACGCGTCATAGCTCACCTCGGCATTCTGGAGCTGTTGCTGAAGGTCAGAGAACTTCTTCGACCATTTCTGATCACAGTCGGCCTGAGTCGAAAGTCAGGACGAGCTTCCTTCCAACTGGCTAATCCTCTTCCGTGCGGCCGACAGCTCCACTCTGAGAGAGCTGATCTTGGCAGCTTGAGCCCAAGATCGATCGCTGGCGCGCTTCTTGTGTTCCTCGAGCTCCTTCTCGAAGTTCACTTTCCTCCGGCTATACTCCATGATCCCCTTTAAGTGGAGGCTCCGAAAGCGGGTGGCCTCCGCAGTGGCCTCAAAGTGGCTCTCCCTTAACCTGCGAAGTTCGTCATTCATCTCCTTCGACCTTTTTGTTAAATGATGAACTTTTTTTTTAGGCGTTGGATCATGGACTTCAGCAAAATTCCCTGTGGCAAGGGAAGCGCTTCGACAGGACACTGCCATTGGGAGATAAAAGCGTCAAGGCGCGTCTCATTGCAGAAAAAAAAAGAGAGAGGGGAGAAGAAGAATGGAGAAGCCCTCCATAAGGAGAAATCCAATTTTATTGATTGAATGTTTCTTAAAGACAAGAGGGAAAAGAAAAATTGCAATAAAAAAAAATACAAAGTCAGAGGTCTCAGACCTCTGAAGTAGGAGTCGGGGAGCTTGGTGTTCTTGGAAGGGGTGCTGCGGTGACAGTGGTAGTGGTAGAGGGCCCGATTTCATCTTCAGATGCCTCATCCAAGAAGCTGAGATCGAGCTCAAAAAATTTCTTGACCACCTTCTCCTGGCAGAGCTCGAACCCTTTGATGAATGCTTCTTGGTCGAATTTGACATTCAGGTCCCTCATCTCCGCAGAGGCCTTGAACTCCTCCACTGCTAGGACCCTGGCCTCCGAGGTCAGAACCATAATCTGCTCTGTCAAATTCGCGACCTCGGCCTCTGTCTTCCTCACCGTCTCTTCCGAGTCTGCTTTTCTTTCTCAAGGGCCTCTTGGAGGTTGGCTACCTCAGCAACCTTCACTTTGAAGCGGGCGACTTCGGCCCGACGACTCTCCTCTGCCTGGACGGCATCCCTTCTCGCCCGGTTCGTCGCCTCGATGTTGGCAAGAAGCTGGTGCCTGATCTGTAAGAGCGGCTAGGAAGTCAGAATAAAAGTTGAAGAATTAATTAAACGAAGGAGCGGGGAGAAGGGGGAAGGTGATCCTGTTTACCTCGAGAAAGGACCCTAGGGAGTCCCAAACCTGCTGTTCGGGATCGATGCGATCAATCCTCTGGATGACCTCGGGCAGAATACAGCCGTCGATCAGTCACTTTATCAAGTCCCTATCATTAAAGGGATTCTCCCCCGGCTCTTCCTCAAAACCGTGGGACTCTTCGATGGCGGCCCGACGGCTACTCACCCTGCGGGCCACCGACTTCCTTCTCCTCCCCCTCTCAACCCCGGGCGCCTCCTCGAAGCAGACCCCCGAAATGGGAACCTCAGCGGGGGAACTCCTCGAAGAGGCCCGGGGAGCCAGAGGTTCAGCGTCTGAAGGAATGTCGACCGCAAAGGCCGCCTGGGCAGGCGTGGCCGAGCTCGTCTCCTCCTTTCTGGCCTTCTTTGTCGATCCGGAGGCCACGGCACCTTTTCTTTTGTGGGCCTTGAGACCCCTAGCGAGCATCCGTGCTACTTCGACGTCCATTCTTAAAAAAAAAAAAAGAGGAGAGAGAAAAAAGAGATCAGTAATGGAGTGAAAAAGGAAGAAGTGATGCATAAGAAAAAAAAAAAAAAGAAAAAGAAGAGAGAAGAAGAGCAGGAGAAAAGAAGAAGAAAGGAAAGATGGGATACTCATGGGATCAAGGGGGCTCAGGCTGATGTTGAACAAAAACTGCTCCTTCAGAAGGTTGGGGAGGGAAGGAGTCGAATAGCTAAGAAGCCTCTGGGCGGCTTGAAGGTCGTCCTCCCCCAGGCTGGGGGCCCGGCGGACAGAGTCCCTCAGGGAGCCCCAAGGGGGCAGTCCCAGCTTCAGGGTCGGGCACTGGACGTAGAGAAACTTCCCCTTCCAATTATGGATTGAAGAGGGAGCACCCTTTAGTAACCCCTTCTTGCCGAACTGGGGGGAGAAGTACCACCAGTCCTTGACCGAGGGATGGCGCTTGAAAGTGTAAAAATGCCTAAACAAAGAAAGGGATGGCTGGACTTCGACTACGTGGCAAAGGGAGAGAAACCCTATCAGAAACCTAAAGGAATTCGGCGCAACTGAAGCCAAAGAAATGTCTAAAAAATGAAAAAGAGCGATGACGAAGGGCGAAAGCGGAAGACGGAGCCCGACATGAAAGGCCTCCTGGTACAGGCAGAAACGGTCAGGCGGGGGGGTGCTAGCCCGATCGACGGGATCAGGAAGCTCGAGATCGTACTCCGGAGGAACTCCGTATTGAACTCTTATCAACAAAAGCTCATCCGGAGTCAGGGAACAAGGAATAGCAACTAGCGCAAAAATCGGGTGAGGTCCAGCCCTAGATGAGGGTTCGTCTATAGTACGAGGGTTTTGGGGGGCTGAGGCAGACGAACTCCCGGAACCACTAGAGGCGGAAGTGCCAGAAGACATTTCAAACATGGACCCTAAAAATCTTGGAGAAATTAGGCGAGATAAGAGGCGAAAGGTTCGCGGGGGACCAAACCAGGGGAATGCGGTGGAAGAAAAATGGAGGAGAAAGGGCACCTAGATGGCAAGAAGAGAGACGAAAGTTCCAGAACTAACCTAAGTCGCTCTGAAGGATGCAGAGATGCGAGGACAGGGATGACTCGAAGAATGCCTAGGGCCAAGGTGGACACCAAAGGGGGTTAGAGCTCTCAAAGAGAAGGTAGACACCGACGGAACTTTTAGGCAGAATGAGACTCCTGAAGGCGAAAAGGCGGGTTTAAATAGCCCCTGGGATCCGGTGCTATAATGATCATGGACCTCCCCAGGCCGACCCACGCTCGCCACGTGTCCCACTCACCACGGCAGGCGGCTAAAAGCGGTTGACAGCTGACAGAGCCATTACTGTGTTGTACCTGGGCCAACGCACCAGTGGGAATTCCGAAAGGTCCCTTCGGATCGCCCTGATTTGAAAAGACTCCGGCACGCGTGCATTAAATGCCAGAATATCTGAGGGCAATCGTGCACAAGATTCAAGGGGACAACTTCGACCGTAAAAATTTCTCTCGACTTCCTTCATTCGAAACTCGAACTCGAAAGTAGGGGGACTGGTGTTGGGTATAAAATACCCCCCCAGCCAAAGTTCGTGTCAGGAGTGGCCCTCCGGGGGTTCTACCGACGTTCGACATTTAGCGACATCTTCCCGAGCCGCTCCGACGGCCGAACCTCCGCAACGTTCCCAAGTTCAACCGACGAATAAACTCCCACCAATGTAGGCCGGATCCTCCATGATGGGCGGACTCCTATGGGAGCCGGACCTCGTCCCCGACTTCAACTGCAGGTAGACTTCATCCGGACTCCTACGGGAGCCGGACCTCGTCCCCGACTCCGGCTGCAGGAAGACTTCATCCGGACTCCTACAGGAGCCAGACTTCATCCCCGACTTCAACTGCAAGTGGACTTCATCCGGACTCCTACAGGAGCCGGACTTCGTCCCCGACTTCAACTGCAGGTAGACTTCATCCGAACTCCTACGAAAGTCGGACTTCATCCCCGACTTCAACTACAGGTAGACTTCATCCGGACTCCTACAGGAGCCGGACCTCATCCCCGACATCAACTGCAGGTAGACTTCATCCGGACTCCTATGGGAGCCGGACTTCATCCCTGACTTCAACTGCAGGTAGACTTCATCCGGATGCCTATGGGAGCCGGACCTCGTCTCTGACTTCAACTGCAGGTAGACTTCATCCAGACTCCTACGGGAGCCGAACTTCGTCCCCGACTTCAACTGTAGGTAGACTTCATCCGGACTCCTACGGGAGCCGGACTTCATCCCCGACTTCAACTGCAGGTAGACTTCATCCGGACTCCTACGGGAGCCGGACCTCATCCCCGACTCCGGCTGCAGGAAGACTTCATCCAGACTCCTACGGGAGCCGGACTTCATCCCCGACTTCAACTGCAGGTAGACTTCATCCGGACTCCTACGGGAGCCGGACTTCGTCCCCGACTTCAACTGCAGGTAGATTTCATCCGGACTCCTACGGGAGCCAGACCTCGTCCCCGACTCCGGCTGCATGAAGACTTCATCCGGACTCTTACAAGAGCCGGACTTCATCTCCGACTTCAACTACAGGTACACTTCATCTGGACTCCTACGGGAGCCGGACCTCGTCCCCGACTTCAACTGTAGGTAGACTTCATCAGGACTCCTACGGGAGCCAGACTTCATCCCCGACTTCAACTGCAGGTAGACTTCATCCGGACTTCTTATGGGAGCCGGACTTCGTCCCCGACTTCAATTGCAGATAGACTTTATCTGGACTCCTACGAGAGCCGGACCTCATCCCCGACTTCAACTGTAGGTAGACTTCATCCGGACTCCTACGGGAGCCAGACTTCGTCTCCGACTTTAACTGCAGGTAGACTTCATCCGGACTCCTACGGGAGCCGGACTTCATCCCCGACTTCAACTGCAGGTAGACTTCATCCGGACTCCTACAGGAGCCGGACTTCATCCCCGACATCAACTGCAGGTAGATTTCATCTGGACTCCTACGGGAGAAGGACCTCATCCCCGACTCCGACTGCAGGAAGACTTCATCCGGACTCCTACAGGAGTCGGACTTCATCCCCGACTCTGACTGCGGGTAGACTTCGTCCGGACTCTCACTGGAGCCGGACTTCCGCCCTGAACTCCTATTACAGGTAGACCTCACCCCGAATTCCTACGGGGGCCAGACTCCGAGCTCCTACGGCAAGTGGTCCTCGCCTGCCGCCTTAACACCCCAGGGCACCCAATAGGATTTGCAGCATCCGAGTTCTTCTCAAATGGACAGCTACCCCTCTCCGCCAGACACCTCAACCGAACCTCGACTGACAGGCCTGGACTCCCTGGCAGGCCACAGTAACGGCCACGACTCTGCTTCACTTCCTGCGACGGATCCCGCGCGGCTCCATCACTCCCTGGCAGGCCACAATAACGGCCACTACTCTGCTCCACTCCCTGCGACGAATCCCGTGCGGCTCCTTCACTCCCTAGCAGGCCACAGTAATGGCCACTACTCTGCTCCACTTTCTGCGACGGATACCGCGTGGCTCCTCCACCCTCTGGCAAGTCATGACAATGGACACCGCTCCACTCCCCGCAACAGACTCCACGTGGTAGATCACGATGACAGCCACGATTCCACTCCACTACTCTTCGTAACAAACTCCTCCTGGCCCCGAACGGCCCACTGTCAGATGGTTACAAACGTCGCTATCAATCTATTGCACCCTCCGCCTATAAAAAGGGGACCCCAGATACGTTATTCTTTAAGCTCTCATCTTCTATCTCAAAACTCTGCTAGATTTTTTGTTCGAGCACTCCATTCTTGTTGAGGCAGAGAACTGACTTGAGCGTCGGAAGGTCTTGCCGGAGCACCCCCCACCTCCGGTTTAGACTTCCTTTGCAGGTCCCGATGGCAACCGCGGCTCCCTCAACTCCAGCTTCTCCGATGCCGGCAGATTTTTGCACCAACAACTCCCAAACCAGATGGCTTTAGGGCACTAGGTATAGAATACCCTCCGGACCTACTTGCTCGAATCAAACAGGCTACGAGTTAAAACTAGCTTTACAACAAATCTTCTTTGCCCTTCATACCTTTTGATGCGAAACTCAATGCTTGCTTAGGTAAAGAGGTCCAGTTACTCAGCATGAAGTACATGAAATTTTTTTTTTTTAAATATATGAAGAAACGTATAGTTATCCTACACAAGTACATAAGAAGTAAACGCTTCTTTGATGCTGGTAGAAAAATTTATAAATACTCAAAGAAAACTATTTAAATTCTAAATTTAACTCCTTATTGAGTTTTCTTAATACTTGATCCCTCAATATCTCACAAGCTCTCTAGTCTGTACATCAATTTTTTTTTAAAAATGCTTGGTTTAACTCAATTCTTAAATGTAATCTAGTGCTTAAATGCTAAATACTAACTTACTTGAGAACTTTTGAAAAAAAAAATTATTCTTCCCCCCCAACTTAATCGACATTGTCCTCAATGGAGTAAGAAAAATGAAGGGTGCGTAAAAAAAGAAAGAAAAAGGAGAGATGTCACTAGATCTAGAAGCTTTTTTCAAAATTGGTGCTTCCCCTATCTTAGTCAATATTGTCTTCAAATCCGTACAAAGCAAGCCTTGATTAACTTGAACATAATGTAAAAGAAAGTAAAAGCAAAAACTAAAAATTGGGTTGCCTCCCAGAAAGCGCTAAGTTTTAAGTCTTCAACCAGACTGAACCTGGGATACAAAATCAATTAGAATAAATAGACTCATAGAGAACCATGGCCTCCTCCTCAATTTTAGTAGGCAATTCCAAGAATAGTTTCAATCGTTGTCCATTTACTTTAAAAGTAGCACCATTGCTTGGGTTTTTGATTTCTATAGCTCCATGAGAAAAAACCTCTTTTACAATATAGGGCCCTATCCATCTAGATCTAAGTTTTTTAGAAAATAAATGTAATCTAGAGTTATACAAAAGAACTTTTTGATCAGATAAAAATAATTTTCTAAGGATTGCTCGATCATGAAACACCTAAGTTCGTTCTTTGTATATCTTAGCATTGTCGTATGCCTCATTCTTGATTTCCTCAAGTTCATCAATTTGTAACTTCCTATGTTATCCAACCTCATCTAGATCCATGTTTAACTTTTTGATGGCCCACATAGCCCTATGTTCAAACTCTACTGGCAAGTGACATGCTTTACCAAACACAAGCCTATAAGGAGACATTCCTAAGTTGGTTTTGAAGGCAGTGCGATATGCCCAAAGAGCATCTACTAACTTCAATGACTAATCTTTTCTATTGGTGCTTACAGTCTTCTCTAGGATTTGTTTGATTTGATGATTTGAAACTTCAACTTGTCCACTAGTCTGGGGGTGATAAGGTGTGGCCAATTTATGGGTGATGTTGTATTTCTTCATCAGGATTGCAAAGGTTCGATTACAAAAATGTGTCCCCTGATCACTTATAATAGCTCTAGGGATTCCAAAATGAGAGAGAATGTTTTCTTTTAAAAATTTGATGATAATTTTGCTATCATTCGATCTACACAGCATAGCTTCTACCCATTTGGACACATAATCGACAGTCACTAAGATATATTCATTTTCGAAAGAGTTTGGAAGTGGTCCCATGAAATCGATTCTCCATACATAAAAAATCTCAACAACTAAGATCGGATTTAATGGCATCATATCTCTTTTTGTGATCCATCCTACTTGTTGACATCTAGTGCAGCTTTTACAGTACTCATGTGCATCTTTAAACAAATTGAGCCAGTAAAATCCACATTGAAGAACTTTTGTAGCAGTTTTCTTAGCTCCAAAGTGGCCACCACAAGCTTGGTCATGATAAAAAGACAAGATACTGTTGATCTCATGGTCTGGGACACATCTTCTAATGATTTGATCAGGATATTGTTTAAACAGATATGGACATCCCAAATAAAATACTTTACTTAGGCAAAGAATTTGTGTTTGTCCTGAGTGTTCCAATAAGAAGGAATCCTATCAGTGGCCAAGTAATAGACAATATCAGCGTACCATAGTTCTTTGGTCACGGACATGAGTTGTTCATCAGGAAAAGACTCTTCTATTGATGGTTCATTAGAGGGTGCATCAATCAATCAGGACAGGTGATCAGCCACTGCATTTTCGATTCCTTTCTTATCCCTGATTTCTAGGTCAAATTCTTGAAGAAGTAAAATCCATCAGATCAAATGTGCTTTTGCATCTTTCTTTGTCAAGAGATGTCTAATGGCTGAGTGATCAGTATATACAATGACATGTGTGTTGGAAAATGTATCCTAAAGCCTATCATCTAAGTGGTAGATGATTGGAATTAGTATATGAATTATCTAATAATAATAGTTATTTGCAAAATTTTGAGACACAATAGAGATGACTTATATGAGTGATTGACAACATACTCGAAGTTATCTTGAGCATTATTGGTCAAAAAGATGAAGTATACGGTAACCATGGGTCAGGGTTCTTAGAATGTTGCTTTGCATACATTCGATCTATCTGGACGTCGAAAATCATTGCTAGATGGTTACTTTGACTGGTACAAAAATTAGTTCCTATACTACTAGCTTAGGTTCAAATCTATAGGTTTACACACATAAGAGGTTGTAACCTAATCAGATGGTTAATCGATGATTGAGAATCATTCTAATGTTAAACAATCAATGTGATTGATATTTGACCTAATGCAAGTGTTGCAGGAGGATCATTAGCAATTGGATTGCTAATTGACTCAATCTGATTGAGTAATTGGGCTGAGATCAAGTCTAATTGAATATAATTCAATTAAAATTGGTTTAGATTTAATTAGATTAAGTCTAATTAATTTATTGGATAAGCCAGTTGCAAGGGAGAACAAGTCCCTGTTTAACTAGGACTTGTAAGCACCTAATGTCTAATTAAGTTAAGATTTAAATTAAATATGATTTAATCTGATTGGACTCCTAGTTAGACTAGGATTACCATTAATTAGGTTATAATTAATTTAAATTGAGTTCAAAGTATTTGACCTAATCTAAATAAGAATCCTAGTTAGACTAGGATTCCATCATCTCTCGCGCCACCTAAGAAAATCAAAGCCCACGCCCACTAATTAATTTTAGATAATTTTTCTATGATTTCTAAATCTAAGAAAATTAATCACACACCACTTATTTTAGAGATTTGAATCAAATTTGATCTAATTCAATATGAAAATTAATTTGGTTCATTGTGGAAAGTGGTTTAGCCTATTTCTCTTTTTTGAAAGAGTCCCTCTTCACAAGGACTCTTCCCTCCCTCTCTTGCACCAACTTTTCTCATGTTTATCCTCCTTTTTGTTACCCCTTTTGTGGTTATTTTCATGCTATCCACAAAATAAATGAGATAGGGGGAGTCCAAGAGTTGGATGCCCCAAGGACTCCTTGTTAGACTAGGTCTTATGACCTAGTCTGCCATATAAAAGGAAGCCGCCCCATATGCCATGATATAAGTATCAAAAATTTTGAAAAATTGAGAGAAATACCAGAGAAGAATGAGAAAGACTTGATAGGTTTGAGGCATCAAAATCCATGGAGGAGAGTCCTCTAACAAGAGATCAAAAGTTGATGTCTTGTAGAGAAGAAAGGTAAGAGAGAAGATTGTCTTCTCTTATTGATTTTCTTTCTTATTTTTTTTCTCTTTATTTTTGTATTTTTATGTGATAAAAATATGAGAGAGAAAGAAAGATTACATGGGTGGTTTGAGATGCCAAAATCCTTAGAGAAAATTCTTCAATCAAGAGATCAAAGGTTGATGTCTTGTAAAGAGAAAGGTAAGAGAGAAGATTGTCTTCACTTATTATTTTTCTTTTCATATTAATATCTCTTTATTTTATATTTTTTATATGATAAAAAATTTGAAAGAGAAAGAGGGATGGCATGGTGAATTCATGCTCCAAAGAGTTGGAGCATGGTGATCTTATTTTGTACATGATATGATCATGTTCTGATGGAAGAAGAAGAAGAAAAGAAGGTCTTTTCTTAAGGTTTCTTTTAGAACCCTTCTTCTCCATAAATCATGAGATTTTTTTATGAGAAAAATCAGATATCATAAGATCTGAAAACTAAAAAAATATCAAGAGAAAAAGCTCTTTTCAAGTCTTAGCATAGAGATATTTTCAGGATATCAATTGTTGATATACTGAAGGAGAAGATCTGTCTTCTCTTAGGACCCTTTTCTATTAAATATTAATTTTAATTTTAGAGAGGTCAAAAGGTTTGACTTCTTCCTTATTCCTCCTCATATTATTCATCTCTTAAAATATCCAAGAGATTTGAAGAATATTTTTTAGATTAACCATCCAGAGGGATCTGCAAGAAGCTAGCACTTTGAGTGGATCTTCGTTCGACGAACCTCTGATTTTATTGCAGCCTCATGTAGATCACCTGTAGAGGCTGGACGTGTATGCGGTTCTAAAAATAATAAATAAAATTAACCATGGAGTTCTCGATCCGCATGAAGGTAAGAGATCTGATCTCTTCTTTTATCTAGATATGATCTAGGTTTTAGATCTAAAACTATTTCAGATCTAGGATATTGATTTGATCAATATCAAATCTTTTATTTTTTGATTTATAAATATAATATGACATGTTATAGATCCTAATTATAGGATTTAGTAATTTGATTACATATATTTATAGATTAAATTATTTAATTTACATGTTCCGCTGCATTATATTTCAAAAAAATTTTGAAATTCATGCATAAAATCTTGCATATTTTCCAACAGTGGTATCAGAGCCAGGTTCTTTTATAACATATTCATAATTGTATTAAAATAAATCTAAAAAATAAAATAATGATCGCACAGACTGTAGGTTGTCTTGCTATAAGGTTTACCCCTTACAGTGCAAAGGTTGTCCTGGTACATTACGATCTAGAAAATTTAAAATAATTTAAATAAATCTTATCATGAATATTTTAGATTAAGTCTATTTCATTTCATAAATTTTTATGTAATGTACATAGATTAAAATCAGTCTAGAACAAGATCTTGCGAAGGTTCTATTTGCTGATCAGGCTGGCTCGACCAGCAAGCCAGCTCGACCAGCATGCCAGCTCAACTGAAAAGTTGGCTGAATTATATTTCTGACTGATTTTAATTGTTAGTGTTTGTTAGTGAAATAAGCTGATCCAATTTTTAAATGAGTCGACCTATTTAGTGAAACAACACTAGATTGTATTAAACCTTTCAAAAGTTGAAAATATTTTCAAAATGCCGAATCCCAACCCTCAACCATGAACTTAATTAAAAGAATTAAGTGATTATTTAGGATCTAGGTTTGTGATTTAAAGATCCTAAGATAATTTCATAAAACATGGGTTAAAGGGTAATGGGTTAGCTTTGATCAGATCATTAACTGGGTTAGACCTACGGTTAGAATAAATATGGACTAAGTTAAGAAATTGATCAAACTTAATTAAAAATTAATTAGGATTAGGTCATTTCTATAGATCACTTCAATAGTTGTAGTTGATCAAAGTCCATATATCTAACAAATGGACACTGATCGTGGCTCAGCGGCTGAGCCTGAGTCTTTAGGCAGATCAAATCAGAACTGATAAATCAGTTGGTGTCTAAGGTAAACTTGATCGATGATTTTTAATTGGGAGCATGCTTACCTGGCCATTTCTTATGGTGTCTAAGGCAAGCATTGGCAGACCATCCCATCGATCATACTTACCTGGCCAATATGGTTAATCAGGTCTTGATTAGGTTGCTCATTGATTCGTGCTAACCCATGTTACATAGGAAATCAGAGAGTCTGATTTCATTCAGTGAGACTGATCTAGGTGCCCATGGACCAAATTTGATCCTAGTCCTTGTTAATGACTTGAGAAGTCAGTGGGAGGACTTGACTTGATGAAGTCTGTGGGACCGAATTGGTCAATGTCTTTTCTATCCTTAAATCACTAATAATTTTAAATCCACTAAAATTATTAGGTCCTTAAAATGATAAAGTTATGGAGATAACTAAGTCATAGCCTCCCATTAAGGTGTTTGATAATGAGTCCATTAACTCAATAATCATTGCAGACCGAAAGGCCTGATGCTTGTTGACTAATGGAATTATCACTCATCATATGACAACTTGGATGTGTCTCTCTAATGGTGGTTAGGTTAGCCAACCAAAGTTGGGCTTAATCATTTGTTGGTTAAATGCATCAAGTATGGTCATGTTAATGGTTGGACCTAATCAGATCCTTACAGTGGAGGCCAAAGCCTACTGATTAGGTTTTTGGGATAAAATTAAATTACTAAAAGTTGTTTGGAGAAATAATTAGTTAATGAACCTACCTGTAGATGCACATGGGTTGGCCGACCAAAGTCGGGCTTGTGTGTAGTCTATGTGGATTCTAGTACCTACTAAAAAATTAAAGTCATTTTCTGAATTGGAGGTAGAGGCTACCAATTTGATTAAAATAGTGGAAGAACCTTGAGACTAAAGTTCAAGTTTTTAGGTTTAAAATAATTCATATACATTAGGTCATTGTTCTCTTTTCTCAAAATAAGGCTAAACCTTGATTGCTCCAATCGCTGTTAGACAGTGATGACTTATGGGATCCAACTTCGTTAATTAGTATCGAAAGTTGAATTTGGTTCAGCAGTACGAATGGATTCGTATTGGGGCTTCTTAGTCCAGTCAAAATAATTAGTCCAAAATTGATCCAAATCAGGCATAAGCACAAGGTCATAGGAAGAAGAATTGTCTTGCTTCCCTTGACCATAATAGGCTGAACAAGAGAAAGGAGCAAGGGTTGCTCATCAAGAATGTTATATGATAACACCTTAAAGTTTCTCTATGTAATTTCATTACCTAGGTATTAGATACTGATGGTTTTATGCAATTTATTGCTATGACTACAAGTAAGTGAAATATTTGAAAAGGGTGAGAAATTCTTGAATGTTAGGGATGGAAGTCTTATTCCAATCCTAACTTTAGGAATTGTAGAGCTTATTTTCAAATATTATCATTTAAAGTAATTATTACTATTGTCCATTGTTTATAATCTTTGTTGGCCTTTTGGCTAAAGATGATCATCATTCATAAAGGAAGATTATTGTGGTATTATTATGAATAATGTTACAATAATACATGGATAATAAGGAAATGACATTTACACAACCTGTTAAGTGTAATGTATACACCCAAGTTAGATAATGTCATGAATGTCTATCTTTGGCATTATAGGCTTAGTCATCTTGACAAGAACAGGATAAACGGGTTAGCTTGAGAGAAAAACCTCGACATCAATGATTGTGAATCATTGAGAGCCTGTGAGTCTTATCTTCTTGGAAAGATGACAAAGTCACCTTTTAATGAAAAAGGTGAAGGAGCTGATAAAGTTCTAAGTCTCATACATAGTGATATATGTAGACCTGAGAACTTAAGTGCCAGAGGAAGATATTAATATTTCATTACAGATGACCTATCTGGGCATGGGTGCACCTGGCCAAATCATTTGAAATATTTAAATGATTTAAATGATGAAAAGGATGACATATCTAAGAGAGAATTGGATTCTCTCTCAGTGGATTCTTTTTCAGAATACAGTTGTTGGTGCAAAAATTCACTTGCATCGGAGAAGCTGGAGTCGAGTGAGTCACGGTCGCCATCGGGACCTACAAAGGAAGTCTAAACTGGAGGTGGGGCTACTCTGGCAAGACCCTCCAATGCTCAAGTCAGTTCTCTGCCTCAACAAGAATGGAGTGCTCGAACAAAAATTTTAGCAGAGTTTTGGGATAGAAAATAGAGGTTAGAGAATAACGTATCTGGGGTCCCCTTTTTATAGGCGGAGGGAGCAACAGACTGATGGTGATGTCTGTAACCGTCTGGCAGTGGGCTGCCTAGGGTCAGGCGGAGTTTGTTGTGAAGAGTAGTGGAGTGGACCCGTGGCTATCACCAGGGCGTGCCATGTGGAGTCTGTCGTGGGGAGTGGAGCGGCGTCCGTTGTCACGACTTGCCAGAGGATGGGAGAATCACGTGGTATCCATCGCAGGAAGTGGAGCAGGATCGTGGCCGTTATTGTGGCCTGCCAGGGAGTGATGGAGCCGCATGGAATCCATCGCAGGAAGTGGAGCAGTGCTGTGGCCGTTACTGCGGCCTGCCAGGGGGTCAAGGCCTGTCGGTCAGAGTTCGACTGGAGTGTCTGGTGGAGAGAGGTGGCTAGCCACCCATCTGAGAGGAGCTCGAAGTCTGGCTTTCGTAGGAGTTCGGATGGAGTCTTCCTTCAGTCAAAGTCGGGGGGAGTCCGGACGGAGTCTTCCCACAGCTAGAGTCGGAGACGAGGTCCGGCTCCCTTAGGAGTCCGGGCGAAGTCTGCCTGCAATTGGAGTTGTGGGCAGAGTCTGGCTCCCGTAGGAGTCCGGATGAAGTCCACCTACAATGAAAGTCAGGGGCGAAGTCCGGCTCCCGTAGGAGTCTGGATGAAGTCTGCCTGCAACGAAAGTCAGGGGTGAAGTCCGGCTCCCGTAGGAGTCCAAATGAAGTCCACCTGCAATGAAAGTCAGGGGCGAAGTCCGACTTTCGTAGGAGTCCGGATGAAGCTTACCATCAGTCGAGGTCGGGGATGAAGACCAGCTCCGGTAGGAGTCCGGGCGGAGCCTTCTTGCGGTTGAAGTCAGGGGCGAAGTCTAGCTCTCGTACGAGTCTGGATGAAGTCCGCCTGCAATGAAAGTCAGGGGCGAAGTCCGGCTCCCATAGGAGTCCGAATGAAGTCAGGGGCGAAGTCCGGCTCCCGTAGGAGTCCGGATGAAGTCAACCTGCAATGAAAGTCAGGGGCGAAGTCCGGCTCCCGTAGGAGTCCGGATGAAGTCCACCTGCAATGAAAGTCAGGGACGAAGTCCGGCTCCCATAGGAGTCCGGATGAAGTCCACCTGCAATGAAAGTCAGGGGCGAAGTCCGGCTCCCATAGGAGTCCGGATGAAGCTTACCATCAGTCAAGGTCGGGGATGAAGCCCAGCTCCCGTAGGAGTCCAGGCGAAGCATTCTTGCGGTTGAAGTCGGGGGCGAAGTCCGGCTCCCGTAGGAGTCCAGATGAAGTTTACCATCAGTCAAGGTCGGGGATGAAGCCCAGCTCCCGTAGGAGTCCGGGCGGAGCCTTCTTGCGGTTGAAGTTGGGGGCAAAGTCCGGCTCCCGTAGGAGTCCGGATGAAGTCCGCCTGCAATGAAAGTCAGGGGCGAAGTTCGGCTCCCGTAGGAGTCCGGATGAAGTCCACCTGCAATGAAAGTCAGGGGCGAAGTCCGGCTCCCGTAGGAGTCCGGATGAAGTCCACCTACAATGAAAGTCAGGGGCGAAGTCCGGCTCCCGTAGGAGTCCGGATGAAGTCCACCTGCAATGAAAGTCAGGGGCGAAGTCCGGCTCCCGTAGGAGTCCGGATGAAGTCCACCTACAATGAAAGTCAGGGGCGAAGTCCGGCTCCCGTAGGAGTCCGGATGAAGTCCACCTGCAATGAAAGTCAGGGGCGAAGTCCGGCTCCCGTAAAAGTCCGGATGAAGTTTACCATCAGTCGAGGTCGGGGATGAAGCCCAGCTCCCGTAGGAGTCCGGGTGGGGCCTTCTTGCAGTTGAAGTCGGGGGCGAAGTCCGGCTCCCGTAGGAGTCCGGATGAAGTCCGCCTGCAATGAAAGTCAGGGGCGAAGTCCGGCTCCCGTAGAAGTTCGGATGAAGTCCACCTGCAATGAAAGTCAGGGGCGAAGTCTGGCTCCCGTAGGAGTCTGGATGAAGCTTACCATCAGTCGAGGTAGGGGATGAAGCCCAACTCCCGTAGGAGTCCGGGCGGAGCCCTCTTGCGGTTGAAGTCGGGGGCAAAGTCCGGCTCCCGTAGGAGTCCGGACGTCGTGAAGAATCCGATCGACGCTGGCGGGGTCCTGCCCGTCGGCAAAACTTGGGAGTGTGGCGGAGGCTCGGCTGCCCGGGAGGTTTGAAGAGATGTTGCCGAAGGTCAAAGGTCAGCTGGATCCCCGGAGGGTCACTCCCATCACGAACTTTCGCTGGAGGGTATTTTATACCCAACACCAGTCCCCCTACTTTCGAGTTCGAATTTCGAATGAGGGAAGTACAAAGAAGTTTTTGCAGTCGAAGTTATCCCCTTGAATCCTGTGAGTACTTCATCTTTTCTTTTCTCTTCTTTTCTTCCGTCCTTCTTCTTTTTCTTTCTTCCTTTTCTCTCTTTTTTTCTTCTCTTTTTTTCTTTTTTTTTTTAAATTTAGGAATGGACGTCGAAGCAGCACGGATGCTCGCCAGGGGCCTCAAGGCCCACAAAAGAAAGGGTGCCACGGCCTCCGGATCAGCAAAGAAGGCCAGGGTGGAGGAGACGAGCTCGACCGCATCTGTCCAGGTGGCTCTCACGATCGACGTTCCTTCGGACGCCGAACCAACGGCCCCCCGGACCTCTTCAAGGAGTTCACCGACTGGGGCTCCCATTGCGAGAGTCCGTTCTACGGAGGCGCCCAGAATCAAGAGGGGGATGAGGAGGAAGTCGGTGGCCCACAGGGGGAGTAGCCGTCGAGCCACCGTTGAAGAGTCCCTTGGTTCCGAAGAAGAGCCGGAGAATCCCTTAAATGACAGGGACTTGATCAAGCGGCTGATCGACGGCTGCATTCTATCCGAAGTTGTCGAGAGGATCGATCGTGCCGATCCTGAGCAGTGGGTTTGGGACTCCCTGGGGTCCTTTCTCGAGGTGAGCAAATCTTCATTTAATTGGCTTCTCGACCCTTATTCTGACCTCCTAGCCGCCCTTGTAGATTGGGCACCAGCTCCTCACCAACATCGAGGCGACGAACCGGGCGAGGAGGGATATCATCCAGGCGGAGGAGCATCGTCGGGCCGAAGTCGTCCGCCTCAAAGACAAGGCCGCCGAAGTAGTTACCCTCCAAGAGGCCCTGGAGAAAGAAAAGCAGGCCCGGGAGGAAGAGAAGCAGACCTCAGAGGAGGTGGTGAGAAAGACGGAGGCCGAAGTCGCCAATTTGGCGGAGCAGATCCCAATCCTGGTCTCGGAGGCCAGGGTTCTTGCGGTAGAGGAGTTCAAGGCCTCTGCAGAGATGAGAGACCTGAACGTCCGATTTGGCCAGGAAGCATTCATCAAGGGGTTCGAGCTCTGTCAGGAGAAGGTGGCCAGGAAATTTCCCGAGCTCGACCTCAACTTCTTGGGCGAGGAGTCAGAAGATGAGGTCGGTCCCTCTCCTGTCGCTACTGCTGCTGCAGCCCCCCTTCCAGGGACACCGAGCTCCCCAACTCCTACCGTGAAGGTCTGAGACCTCTGACCTTGTATATATATATTTTTTTTGTCTTTAAGAAACATTCACTCAATAAAGTCGAATTTCTCATCGCGGATGGCTTCTCCTTTCTTCCTTCCCCCTTTTTTGTTTTTCTTTCTTCAATGAGACGTGCCTTGATGCTTTTGTCTCTCGATGGCAGTGTCTTGTCGAAGCACTTCCCTTGCCCCAGGAGATTCCGCTGAAGTCCACGATCTAGCGGCTGAAGAAGGAAGTTCTTCATTTGACAAAAGGGTCGAAGAAGATGGAAGGCGAGCTTCGCAGGTTAAGGGAGGGTTACTCTGAAGCCACCTCGGAGGCCACCTACTTTCGGAATCTCCACATGAAGGGGATCATGGAGTACAGCCAGAGGAAGGCAAAATTCGTGAAGGAGCTTGAGGAACACAAGAAGAGCGCCAGCGATCGAATTTGGGCTCAAGCTGCCAAGATCAGTTCTCTCAAGGTGGAACTATCAGTTGCGCAGGAGAGGATTGGCCAGCTGGAGGGAAGTTCATCCCGGCTCTTGACTCGGGCCGACGGCGATCGGGAGTGGTCGAAGAAGGTCTCCGACCTTCAGCAGTAGCTTCAGGATGCCGAGGTGAGCTATGACGTGCATCGGGCCGGCTGGCGCAGGCAGGTGGATGAATATAAAGGGAGACTCAGGGTGGCGACCGACGAAGTCATCCGTCTTCAAGGACAGCTGGCTGACAGGGCTCAGCTCGCTTCTTCTCGGGATTCTAATGAACTCCAGTCCCTAAGAAGAACTGCCGAAGGGCTTTCTGCCGCCCTTGGAGAGAGGACGGCTGAGCTGTAGCAATTGCCTCGAAGATGTCGCTGTTTTCTCGTCGTCCATGGCCGTAGGCTCGAGCTTGGTGGCCCGAACTCCGCATTGCCTCGAAGATGTCACTGTTTTCTTGACCTGTGTCGAGAGCCTTCTTAGAGGCCAGGGATGTTTGGTAGGAACTTCCCATCTTTGTTGAGATGAGGTTTCCTAGGTCTTTGGTGTGGTTTGCTTTTCATCTGTTGCCGATGTAATTCGTCGCTTTCCTTTTTAATTTTTCTTCTCTTTTCGAGTGAGGGTCCTCCCCTTGCTTTTTGAGGGGTCGCACAGAAGTGTAGAGGTGCCATTGAGGGGATTTTTCTCCTTATCTAATTTTGTTGGGCAGCCGGATTTTTGTCATCATCAGGATGAGGTTCTCCTTTTGTTCTTGACGTAGTCGATCCCAGCTCGGGTTAGGACGAGGTTCTTCTCCTGTTCCCAATGGGACTGTGGGGGCACATATGGGTCATCGCAAGGGCCTCTCCCCCCATCCAGTCTAAGAGAACCGGGCCTTCGACTTTGCTCATGTTAGGGCGAGGTTCTCCTCCTGTCCCTAACATGACTGTGGAGGCACATGTGGGCGCTGTTTGGCCTCTCCCCCCATCCAGTCTAAAAGGAATCGGGCCTTCGACTTTGCTCATGTTAGGGCGAGGTTATCCTCCTGTCCCTAACATGGCTGTGGGGGCGCATAAGGGTGTTGTAAGGCCTCTCCCCCCATCCGGTCTTAAAGAACCGGGCCTTTGACTTTGCTCATGTCAGGACGAGGTTCTCCTCCTGTTTCTAACATGGCTGTGGGGGCGCATAAGGGCGTTGCAAGGCCTCTCCCCCCATCCGGTCTAAAAGAATCGGGCCTTTGACTTTGCTCATGTCAGGACGAGGTTCTCCTCCTATTCTTAACATGGCCATAGGGGCACCTGAGGGCCGTTATATGGGCCTCTCCTCTGATCTGATCTTAAAACAATCAGACTTCTATTTTGCTCATGTTAGGATGAGGTTATCCTCCTGTTCCTAACATGGCCAGGGGGCTCCTAAGGGCCGTTATATTGGCCTCTCCCCCGATCCGATCTTAAAACAATCGGACTTCCATTTTGCTCATGTTAGGATGAGGTTCTCCTCCTATTCCTAACATGACCTTGTTTCGATTGTTTGAAGGGATTATCCCCGATCGTAACAAGTCCATGCCAAAAGGGAAGGACATGCAAAGTCGAAAGGAATTTTGATTCAAAGCAAAGTCGTGAGTAGTACATTTACAGGTTTCCCGAGTTCCTTGGTCGTGGAAGGTCTGCTCCTCCTTGAGGCCCTCCGGTGATGGAGTCGATGGCCCCGATTGGAGGCCGATCTCCGGGCTGCTCCTCCCTCCTTGGCGATTCAGGTTGCGGCAGGGCCGATCTTCTCTACCCTCAGGTCGGCGTCGAATGAACCTGTCGAGTCGACCTCATCAGATGAGCTCCTCGATCTCGTCTCAGAGTTGGATGCATTCCTCCGTGTCGTGGCCGTGGTCGCAGTGGTAGAGACAGAACTTGTTGGGGTTGCACTTCCCGGGGTGTGTGCGCATCCTCTCTGGCCTAGGGAGCTGCTCCCTGACCTCCATTAGTACCTGGGTCTTCGAGGCATTGAGGGGGGCGTAGTTGTAGAATCTTTCCGGTGGAGAACCCCGTCGAACCCCACGATCCGGGCTTCCCTACCTACGTACCCGAGGAGGAGTGTGGACATGCTTGTGCCCAGGAGGGGATCGAGAATGCAGCCGAGCTTCTCTCGGCCTTTTTTCGACTGCAGGCTTACTCGAGTCTCCCGCCTGCCACTCTCTTGCAGTCTCCTCATCCTTCATTTTGAAGGCTTCCTCCGCTCGGGCGTACCCTTCAGCTTGAGCCAACAAATTGGCAAAATCCCTGGGGTACTTCTTCTCCAGGGAGAACAAAAGGTCATTCTTCTGGAGGCTACTCTTCAGAGCAGCCATTGCTACCGATTGGTCCAAATTCTGGACCTCCAACATTGCGACATTGAAACAGTTGATGTAGGCCCGAATGGACTCCCCCTCCCTCTGCTTGATACTAAAAAGGGACTCCGAACCCTTCCTGGGGTGCCGGCTGCTGACAAAATGGGCCACAAATTGGTGGCTCATCTGATCGAAGGAAAAGATGGTACCCGGCTTCAGCATCGAGTACCAGTTTCTTACCGCTCCCTTCAAGGTGGATGGGAAGGCTCAGCATAGAATGGTGTCGGGTGCGCCATGAAGCAGCATCATCATCCGGAAGGCCTCCAGATGATCAACCGGGTCTGAAGTCCCGTCGTAGCTTTCAAACTGGGGGAGTTTGAAGTTTGGCAAGATCGGTTCCTGCATGATCATTTGAGAAAAGGGAGGTCAGTGCAAATATCCTCACCATAAGCGGGGGGAGCGTGGTGGAGTTCTTCGATCCATCGGTTCATCTCCTGGAGTCTCCGGTCCAGGAAATCCTCTCGACTATAGGTCTCGAGGGTCCTCTGACAGAATGGGGGTAGAGATCTTCTAGGGGTGGAGTCATGATCCGACTGAGGGCTCTCCACCCTCAGGTTCATCTTCCCAGGAAAGATGGGGTGGTTGGCCCATGTGGCCCGTCCCACCGTCGGATTTTGGTATTCTGGTGACACTCTTTCCAGGCGCACTGATGCCTGCGGCTGCTGCTTCTGCTGCATGGCCTGCACAGCTTCGGTGAGGCCTCTGACCTGCTGTGCCAACAGATCAAATTGCTCCACGCCGACCGCCGTTGCCGAAGGAGGAGGAGGCTGGGAAACTGGAGGTGAGGTCGGAGCCTGAGATCTGGCCACGGAGGCCGTGGATCGTCGTGTGGATGCCTTACGGGGAGGCATCGGGCAAAGACCAAGTGGAGGAAGGAGGGGAGGGTGCCAGAAAAGATGCCCGGGGGCAATCTCGTTGAGCGCTCCTTTAAGAACAAGGGTACTGCGAAGGCACAGGGCCCTTCCTCTAGCGCCAATCCTGTTGGTGCAAAAATCCGCTTGCGTCGGAGAAGCTGGAGTCGAGTGAGTCACGATCGCCGTCGGGACCTGCAAAGGAAGTCTAAATCGGAGGTGGAGTTGCTCCGGCAAGACCCTCTGACTCTCAAGTCAGTTCTCTGCCTCAACAAGAATGGAGTGCTCGAACGAAAATTTTAGCAGAGTTTTGGGATAGAAAATAGAGCTTAGAGAATAACATATCTGGGGTCCCCTTTTTATAGGCGGAGGGAGCAACAGACTGATGGTGATGTCTGTAACCGTCTGGCAGTGGGCTGCCTAGGGTCAGGTGGAGTTTGTTGCGAAGAGTAGTGGAGTGGACCCGTGGCTATCACCGGGGCGTGCCACGTGGAGTCTGCCGCGGGGAGTGAAGCCGCGTCCGCTGTCATGACTTGCCAGAGGATGGGAGAATCATGTGGTATCCATCGTAGAAAGTGGAGCAGGATCATGGCCGTTATTGTGGCCTGCCAGGGAGTGATGGAGCCGCGTGGAATCCATCACAGGAAGTGGAGCAGTGCTATGGCCGTTACTGCGGCTTGCCAGGGGGTCCAAGCCTGTCGGTCAAAGTTCGGCTGGAGTGTCTGGCGGAGAGAGGTGGCTAGCCACCCGTTTGAGAGGAGCTCGGAGTCTGGCTTTCGTAGGAGTCCGGATGGAGTCTTCCTTCAGTCAAAGTGG
Source organism: Elaeis guineensis (assembly GCF_000442705.2). Classification (NCBI taxonomy): domain Eukaryota; kingdom Viridiplantae; phylum Streptophyta; class Magnoliopsida; order Arecales; family Arecaceae; genus Elaeis; species Elaeis guineensis. Next base: position 15,959,404 of record NC_026008.2, on the reverse strand, counting down.
GGGGCGAGGTCCGGCTCCCGTGGGAGTCCGGACGGAGTCTTCCCACAGCTGGAGTCGGAGACGAGGTCTGGCTCCCTTAGGAGTCCGGGCGGAGTCTGCCTACAATTGGAGTTGTGGGCGGAGTCTGGCTCCTGTAGGAGTCCGGATGAAGTCCACCTGCAATGAAACTCAGGGGTGAAGTCCGGCTCCCGTAGGAGTCCGGATGAAGTCTGCCTGTAATGAAAGTCAGGGGCGAAGTCCAGCTCCCGTAGGAGTCCGGATGAAGTCCACCTGCAATGAAAGTCAGGGGCGAAGTCCGACTCCCGTAGGAGTCTGGATGAAGTTTACCATCAGTCGAGGTCGGGGATGAAGCCCAGCTCCCGTAGGAGTCCGGGCGGGGCCTTCTTGTGGTTGAAGTCGGAGACGAAGTCTGGCTCCCGTAGGAGTCCGGATGAAGTTCGCCTGCAATGAAAGTCAGGGGTGAAGTCTGGCTCTCGTAGGAGTCCGGATGAAGTCCACCTGCAATGAAAGTCAGGGGCGAAGTCCGGCTCCCGTAGGAGTCCAGATGAAGCTTACCATCAGTCGAGGTCGGGGATGAAGCCCAGCTCCCGTAGGAGTCCGGGCGGAGGCTTCTTGCGGTTGAAGTCGGAGGCGAAGTCTGGCTCCCGTAGGAGTCCGGATGAAGTCCGCCTGCAATGAAAGTCAGGGGCGAAGTCCGGCTCCTGTAGGAGTCCAGATGAAGTCCACCTGCAATGAAAATCAGGGGCGAAGTCTGGCTCCCGTAGGAGTCCGGATGAAGTCCACCTGCAATGAAAGTCAGGGGCGAAGTCTGGCTCCCGTAGGAGTCCGGATGAAGTCCACCTGCAATGAAAGTCAGGGGCGAAGTCCGCCTCCCGTAGGAGTCTGGATGAAGTCCACCTGCAATGAAAGTCATTGGCGAAGTCCGGCTCCCGTAGGAGTCCGGATGAAGCTTACCATCAGTCGAGGTCGGGGATGAAGCCCAGCTCCCGTAGGAGTCCGAGCGGAGCCATCTTGCAGTTGAAGTCGGGGGCGAAGTCCGGCTCCCGTAGGAGTCCGAATGAAGTCCGCCTGCAATGAAAGTCAGGGGCGAAGTCCGGCTCCCATAGGAGTCCAGATGAAGTCCACCTGCAATGAAAGTCAGGGGTGAAGTCCGGCTCCCGTAGGAGTCCGGATGAAGTCCACCTGCAATGAAAGTCAGAGGCGAAGTCCGGCTCCCGTAGGAGTCTGGATGAAGCTTACCATCAGTCGAGGTCGGGGATGAAGCCCAGCTCCCGTAGGAGTCCGAGCGGAGCCTTCTTGCGGTTGAAGTCGGGGGTGAAGTCCGGCTCCTGTAGGAGTCCGGACGTCGCGAAGAATCCGATCGACGCTGGTGGGGTCCTGCCCGTCAGCAAAACTTGGGAGTGTGGCGGAGGCTCGGCCGCCCGGAAGGTTTGAAGAGATGTTGCCGGAGGTCGAAGGTCAGCTGGATCCCCGGAGGGTCACTCCCATCACGAACTTCGGTTGGGGGGTAGTTTATACCCAACAGGGCTTAAAGCCATTAAATCCAAATTGAAGTCTATGAAAATCAATAGTGTATGGACACTAGATGATTCACCTGAAGGAATAAAACTCATTGGGTGTGAATGGATTTTTCAAAAGGATCAGAGTAGCACAGACGGGAAGGTGGAGACCTATGAAGCTCATTTTGCTATTATCCCAGAGTTAGAACATACGTTTTGAATATATGTCTTTGTTATGAATAAAGAGGAACCCTGCATTTACAAGTGGACAAAATATTCTATAGTGTTATTCCTTGTTTGTCTGTGGATGAAATTCTCTTAATCGGGAATGGCATTCTAGCATTGCAAAGAATAAAGGTTTGGGTGTCATCTAATTTCTCCATCTTCAAGACAAGATATGGTATGCTCACTAATGGTAGTGAGCAGATACCAATCTGATCTAAGTAAGAACCACTGGAAGATTGTATAGACAATCCTTAAGTATTTGGAAAATACTAAGATCCAGTGACTCAAATATGAAAATACTGACTTTAAACATGTGGATGTTTTGATTTTAGTCAGATCAAGATAACAATAAGAAAGTGTCGGATCATACCCTAATTGTAGGAGCAATCTGCTGGAAAGGTTCCAAGCAAGATACTTTAGTCTACTCAGTTAGTGATGTAGAGTACATCGTAGCATATGATGCTGCCATGTAAGCTGTGTAATTGCTGAGCTTCATTAACAGGTTTGGAGTGGCACCCTCCACCGATGGTCCAGTCCTATTGTAGCACTAGAGCCATAAATTTGGCTAAAGTATCGAAGGACCAGCATACTCTGTATTACTATCACTTTTGATTTTAGATCAGGGTGACATCGATCTTTGGAAGATCGATGAAAAGGGAGAACTTGACCGACCCATTTGCTGAGGCCTCAGAACTAGGAAGTTCTACGAACTCAAGTGGAAGATAGGATATTTGATATCGTTCTGATTGGCTTTAGTACAAGTGGGAGTTGTTGAAAAATATGTCATAAAGCCTATCATCTAAGTGGTAAATGATTGGAATTAGTATATGAATTATCTAATAATAATAGTTATTTGGCAGGTTCATCATAAAAGTTTTATCTTTCTTAAATGAACTCCTAAATTATGTGAAGTCTTTAGAATCACAATCAATCAATAAAGGAGGATTTATCGGATGGTTCTTAAATTGTTCACGATCAAATGATAAGTTATTAACAAGGATGATAACTTATCAAGTGTTGGTTGTTGTATGCCATATGCGTTGGTTGTCCTCGTAACCAAGTGGTGTGGAGATACTAGTATGGCATCCAGGTGAGATGTAGGAGTACATCTGCATTGAACGTGACCAATGTAACACTCTACTGTCAAGAGTAGTTAACTAAAACCAATGGGTATAAGTGTCCCTCCGATATGAGATCACCACGGTGACTTGCAAGCAACTCACTGTGCTTTGGTGCCGAACTGCCTATATTTTTAATATAGGTTCGAAAGATTTTTGGGTATAGTCAAGTACTTATAAAGTTGGTGTGTGAGTCAAGATGGGATTGATCACTCCTGATTAACTTCAGGAAAAGAATGTCTCGCTGTATTTCAATTTAGCAAAACCTAGGCCTGGGTAATCCTTGTGAGCAGTCACGAAATTTGCAAAATTTTGAGACACAATAGAGATGACTTATATGAGTGATTGACAGCATACTCGAAGTTATCTTGAGCATTATTGGTCAAAAAGATGAATTATACGATAATCATGGGTCAGGGTTCTTAGAATGTTGCTTTGCATACATTCGACCTATCTGGGCGTCGGGAACCATTGCTAGATGGTTACTTCGACTGGTACAGAAATTGGTTTTTGTACTACCAGCTTAGATTCGAACCTATAGGGTCACACACATAAGAGGTTGTAACCTAATCAGATGGTTAATCGATGATTGAGAATCGTTCTAAGGTTAAACAATCAATGTGATTGATTTTTGACCTAATGCAAGTGTTGCAGGAGGATCATTAGCAATTGGATTGCTAATTGGCTCAATCTGATTGAGCAATTGAGCTGAGATCAAGTTTAATTGAATATAATTCAATTAAAATTAGTTTAGATTTAATTAGATTAAGTCTAATTAGTTTATTGGATAAGCCAGTTGCAAGGGAGAACAAGTCCCTGTTTGATTAGGACTTGTATGCACCTAATTTCTAATTAAGTTAGGATTTAAATTAAATATAATTTAATTTGATTGGACTCCTAGTTGGACTAAGATCACTATTAATTATGTTACAATTAGTTTAAATTGGGTTCAAAATATTTGACCTAATCTAAATAAGAATCCTAGTTAGACTAGGATTCCATCTTCTCTTGCGCCACCTAAGAAAATCAAAGCCCATGCCCATTAATTAATTCCAAAAAAAAAATTTATGATTTCCACATCTAAGAGAATTATTCTAACACCACTTATTTTAGGGATTTGAATCAAATTTGATCTGGTTCAATGTGAAAATTAATTTGGTTCATTGTGGAAAGTGGTTTAGCCTATTTCTCTTTTTGAAAGAGTCCCTCTTCACAAGGACTCTTCCCTCCCTCTCTTGCACCAACTTCCCCCATGTTTATCCTCCTTTTTGTTGCCCCTTTTATGGTTATTTTTATGCTATCCATGAAATAAATGAGATAGGGGGCTTCCAAGAGTTGGACACCCCAAGGACTCCTTGTTAGACTAGGTCTTATGACCTAGTCTACCATATAAAAGGAGGCCGCCCCATATGCCATGATATTAGTGTCAAAAATTCATGGAAATTAAGAGAAATACCAGAGGAGAATGAGGAATACCTGGGAGGTTTGAGGCACCAAAATCCATAGAGGAGAGTCCTCTAACAAGAGATCAAAAGTTGATGTCTTGTAGAGAAGAAAGGTAAGAGAGAAGATTGTCTTCTCTTATTGATTTTCTTTCTTATTTTTTTTCTCTTTATTTTTGTATTTTTATGTGATAAAAATATGAGAGAGAAAGAAAAATTACATGGGTGGTTTGAGGTGCCAAAATCTTTGGACAAAATTCTTCAATCAAGAGATCAAAGGTTGATGTCTTGTAAAGAGAAAGGTAAGAGAGAAGATTGTCTTCTCTTATTATTTTTCCTTTCATATTAATATCTCTTTGTTTTATATTTTTTATATGATAAAAAATCTAAAAGAGAAAGAGGGATGGTGTGGTAAATTCATGCTCGAAAGAGTTGGAGCATGGTGATCTTATTTTATACATGATATGATCATGTTCTGATGGAAGAAGAAGAAGAAAAGAAGATCTTTTCTTAAGGTTTCTTTTAGAACCCTTCTTCTCCATAAATCATGAAATTTTTTTATGAGAAAAATCAGATATCATAAAATCTAAAAACTAGAAAAATATCAAGAGAAGAAGGTCTTCTCAAGTCCTAGCATAGAGATGTTTTCAGGATATCAATTATTGATGTACTGAAGGAGAAGATCTGTCTTCTCTTAGGACCCTTTTCTATTAAATATTAATTTTGATTTTAGGAAGGTCAAAAGATTTAACTTCTCTCTTATTCCTCCTCATATTCTTCATCTCTTGAAATATCCAAGAGATCCAAAGAATATTTTTTAGATTAACCATCCGGAGGAATCTGCAAGAAGCTAGCACTTCGAGTGGATCTTCATTCGGCGAACCTTCGATTTTGTTGCAGCCTCGTGTGGATCACCTGTAGAGGTCGAATGCATATGTGGTTTCAAAGACAATAAAGAAAATCAACTATGGAGATCTCGACCCGCATGAAGGTAAGAGATCTGATCTCTTCTTTTATCTAGATATGATTTAGGTTTTAGATCTGAAATTATTTCAGATCTAAGATATTGATTTGATCAATACCAAATCTTTTATTTTCTGATTTATAAATACAATATGACATGTTATAGGTCCTAATTGTAGGGTTTAGTAATTTGATTACATGCATTTATAGATTAAATTATTTAATTTACATGTTTTGCTGCGTTATATTTCAAAAAAATTTTGAAATTCATGTATGAAACCCTGCACCTTTTCCAACAATGTGACCCAACCAAATAAGATCTAAACTTTTCTAGGGCAAAGACAATAGCCAAAAAATCTTTTTCAGTGGTTGAATAGTTAAGCTGCGCATCAATAAGGGTTCTACTAGTATAATAAATAACTCATAGCAATTTATCAATTCTTTGTCCTAAAATAGCTCCGATGGCATGATCAGATGCATCACACATGAGTTCAAAGGGTTAAGTCCAATTAGGTGGATGAATGATGGATGCAGATGTCAGTGCCTTTTTAAGATGCTCAAAAGACTCGAGGCACTCAGAAGTAAAATTAAATCTGATGTCTTTAGCAAGAAGATTGGTCAGTGGTCGAGCTATTTTGCTAAAATTTTTGATGAACCTCCTATAGAAGCCAGCATGTCCTAAGAATGAGCGAATTTCTTTGACTGATTTGGGTGGTGATAGATTTGCAATCAAATCTACTTTGACTTTATCTACTTCAATTCCCTTCTTTGAGATAATATGGTCAAGTACTACGCCTTCTTTGACCATAAATTGATATTTTTTGCAATTAAGCACTAAGTGTTTCTCCTTACACCTTTCTAAGACCAATCTTAAGTGATATAGGCACTCAAAGAAAGTAGAGCCAAAGATGAAAAAATCATCCATGAATATTTCTAGAAATCTCTCAATCATATCAGAAAAGATGATGACCATGCACCTTTGAAAAGTAGATGGAGCATTACATAAACCAAAGGGCATACGTCTATAGGCAAAAGTTCCAAATGGACAGGTAAATGTGGTCTTCTCTTGGTCCTCTGGTGCTATAGAAATCTGATTATAACCAGAATATCCATCAAGAAAATAATAGAACTCATGTCCAGCTAACCTTTCCAACATTTGATCAATGAATGGTAGGGGAAAATGGTCCTTTATTGTGGCCGCATTTAATTTTTTGCAATCAATACAAACTCTCCATCCAGTTTGGACTCTAGTCGACACTAACTCATTTACTTCATTTTGGACCACTGTTACCCCAGACTTTTTAGGCACTACTTGAATTGGGCTAACCCATGAACTATCTGAAATAGGGTAGATAATTCTATTGTCTAGTAACTTGAGAATCTCTTTCTTCACTACCTCCTTCATAGTTGTGTTAAGTCTTCTTTAGGGGTCTCTGATTGGCTTGGCTTCCTCCTCTAAATAAATTCGATGTTGGACAATTGAAGGGCTGATCTCTTTAATGTCAGCCATGGTCCAGCCTATGGCTTCCTTATTCTCTTTGAGGATAGCTAAAAGTTTCTCCTCTTGGGTTTGATCTAGGTCTGATGCGATAATTACAGGTAGAATTTCTGATGGACCTAGATATACGTATTTGAGATGCTAAGGGAGTGTTTTGAGTTCTAGTTTAGGTGCTTCCTCAATCGATGGCTTGTGTATAGGTTCATCCATCCTCATAAGTGGTTCGACAGATGGTTGCTATTATGGATGAACTCTCTGATCACTAGATGGAGATATTTTATAAGCTATTTTAAATTCTTGATCTGACCAGAGATTACAGTCAAAATCTTCTTCTCCTAAGTCAATGGTCTCATAGATCTCATCATGAATCAGATTTACATTAACAAATTGGTTCCTTTTTTTTTCAAGATTGAAAATATTAAGATCAATGGTCATATTTCCAAATGAGAGTTTCATGAGTCCATTGCGATAATTGATTAGGGCGTTGGTGGTCACTAAGAATGATCTTCCTAAGATTACTGGAATGTGACCTTTTGGATTAATCACTGGTTCTGTCTCGAGGATCACAAAATCCACAGGATAAATGAAATTACTTACTTTGATTAACACATCTTCCACAACTCCTTTGGGGACCCTCACTGATCAATCTGCCAATTGCAATGTAATTTATGTAGGCTTTAATTCTCCTATCCCCAATTTTTTATAGACCGAATATGGTAGGATATTCACACTAGTCCCTAAGTCTAATAAGGCCCTGTCAATGATGGTTTTCCCAATAACACAAGAGATTGTAGGAGACCTTGGATCTTTATACTTGACAGGCACGTAGCTTGATAGATATGAGCTTACACTAGCCGCCAAAAAAGCTTTCTTGAAAACATTGGTGGTCTTCTTCTTTGTACATGGATCCTTGAGAAATTTGGCATATGTGGAAACTTGTTGGATCATATCTAATAGAGGGATATTCACTTTCACTTGTTTAAATATCTCTAAGATTTGATCTATATGGGCTGAGTATTTGTAGGACCTAAGTCTATTTGGAAAAGGAGCTACAGAATTGGTGGGTGATGTCTCAAATTGCTTAATCCCTGATATGGATTCTTCAAGTGGCTTGGGTGGTTTGTTAATCTCTGTTGACTCCTTAGACTTATCTGGATCCTCAAACTCGGTCTGATCGATCACTTGTTTATGAGGTGGTTTAGACAATGGTTCATCTTGATCTTCAGATGTACCGACATGGTTGTCTACTTATTTTTCAGACCTTAAAGTATGAATTGCATTTAATTGATTGATCTGGACTCCTTGTTGTGGTCCTTGATTGTTCTAGATCCTAGGATTAGCCTCGGATTGACTCGGTAGTTTACCTTTTTCTCTTTCACTTACAGCCGTGGCTAATTGACCTAATTGCATCTCTAAATGAGTAATAGCCTGGGTGTTGGAAGTTAAAAGCTGGCCTGTGGTCTGCATGAAGTTATTCAGTATAGTGTTGGTGCTAGCAGATGATTTTGCTAGGATTTTCAGACTCTTTTCTAGTGAGTTAAGCCTTTGATCATTGCTGAAACCTGATGGGATATTTGATGATTGAGTGGGTCTAGGTTGGGTTGAGTGAAAGCAAGTCTAATTGAGTTTGACTCTTGTGACCAAGAAAAATTGAGGTGGTTCTTCCATCATGTTAGAAATTGCCAGGCTTCTATGGGTTTTTTATTCATGAATTGACCCTGACACATTGATTCTAACATGATTCTTGAGTTTGGGTCTAGTCCTTCATAAATGATTTGGCACAGCCTCCAAGTTTCTATTCCATAGTATGGGCATTGACTTAAAAGGTTCTTAAAATGATCAAAGCACTTCCAAAAAGACTCACCTAGTAATTGATAAAATTGATTAATTTCATTCCTAAATTTGGCAGTCTTATGGTATAGAAAAATTTTTTTCAGGAACACTCTAACAAAACCCTCCCATGATGCGATAGATTGATTTGGAAGACTGTATAACCACTTTTTGGTACTATCCTTGAGGGCAAAGTTGATCAACCTAAGTTTTACAGCATCCTCAGTGAGCTGTTGAAGCCGCATCGTGGTGCATACTTCCTCAAATTCCCTCATAAAAATGTATGCATCCTCGATTCCGATGAATTTGAGAAGCATGTTTATGATCTGAGGTTTAATTTCAAAATTGGCATCAGTTTGTGGCAGTCGGATACATGAGGGTTGGACTGTCCCAACTGGATAGCAAAGGTCTTTCAAGACCCTAGGTTCATGTTCGGGTTCACCCATGTTGGGCTTAAGGTCTACTGGACTCGATGTAAAGTTTGGATCTATTCTCACTAATCAACCAAATAACCTTGTCCATGAAAAAATTTAAGAATTTTTAGTTATTTTTGTAATTTTTTATTTTATTATTTTTTATATTTTTTTAAAAAAAAAGAGAAAATAGATGAGAAAAGAATTCTAAAGATGGGGGCCTAAGGAGTCCTAAATCTAGAGACGATAGAGAAGAGCATTTTAATTAGGATTAATATTTACAGGCTAGTAGTCACGTTATACAATCAATCCTAGCTAAGGGTAACCCTAGATCTAGACAGCTCCTAACTTGTCAAGATTGTCTTTGAGCACTTCAGGTAAAATACTAGCCACTCAACTGGCCAGGTAAGTGTAAGGTCGGTGGGGGTCCCCCCATTGCTTTTCTTAGACACCAATTGAGTTGGCCAGGTAAGCGAATGGAACCAATGAAATAACCACCTTCCTTCAGGATGTAGTCTTTAAACCACTTTCCTAGATACCAGTCAAACTGACTAACCTTAATCTGATCTTACTCTTAGGATCCCTTGTCTTATTAAGCTCGAAAGTCCTTAGGGGCCAACGTCTAATTGATTTTAAGTTAAGGTTTAGGTCAATGCAATATGCAGGATGGTGGTTTGTGGGCCAAGGAAGGGTGATGAAATCTCCACCTTATCTTGTTTAGGGTTTGTGCCCTTAAGATATTTTATGGACTTATGTAATGCAAAAAAAAAAGATGACCAGATTTGATAGTTAGTTAAGAATAAATTGATTTATTTTATTTTTTAGATTTTATAATTAAGTATCTAATTCCTTAAGTAGATTATGAGGTGTCAATGTAGAGATTTTTTTTTTGAAAGAAAGTAAGTTTGACTAAGGAACTAGATAAGTTAGAAAGTAATTAAAAAAATAAAAAAAAAATTAAAAAATAATCATGCCTAGATCTCCGGTAATGGTGACAAAATTTGATCACTGTCGTAGGCGGTTAAGAATAAAAATCAACTCAAATTATATAGATAGGGTGAGTAGGGATCGTTTCCACGGAGATCTAGGGCGATTATCTCTTTTTTTTTAAGAAGAAATAAAAGAGAATTGATTGTAGAAGGATTAAAAAAAATAGAATAGCAAGAATTAAATTAAAAGTATAAATTAATTTATGAAAAAAAATAATTCAGAGAAATAATCCAAAAATTTTGAATCCACCGTACAAAGAGATTTATTTTCTTCCTTTTTTTATATTATAATATTTAATTCTTGTAATTATGGTATTAGTATAATTTATCTCTAAGGGATACAAACTATATCAGTAGATCACAGCTCATCCTGTTGGAGTATAAACTATCTAAATTCAATTACAAGATCTAAGATTCAATCTAACATACTACGATCTATCTCTCCAGAGCACGTACCGTATCTAAGGATCACAGCACGTCAATAGAGGGTATAGATCGTATAGGCTGGATCAATACCTCAAAAAAAAATAAAAAAATATGAAATAAAAATATAATTTTATTATATAAAAATTAAATATAAGAAAAAAAAATAAAAATCTATTTACAGGCTTCATCATATTCTTGGATTGAAGGGATTTAGCCTCGCATCAAGCTCTCTACCTCCATAATCTCTCAATAATTGATCCCTAAAGCTCTTTAAATTTTTTTTCTATTTTTTTTATTTTTTTCTAATTTTTTCTTCTCTTAAAGCTGATTCTCGAATCTTCTATTTATAGATAATTTTTTCATATTTTTCTGATCACAAAAGGAGTCTTAAAACCCTTAGAAAATGTATTGATCTTTTAGAAATATTCCTGGCCGTCGGATCTGGATTGGACCGCTCAGATCAGCCCAAAAATTAGCTTTTTACTCCTTATCAGGGTTAGATTCAATTTTGACCATTCGATCTGGGTTTGGATTGGTTCTGGACCGTCGGATCGTGCCATATATCTTCTCTTATAAACCGGCAGCAAACGTGGACCGTCGGATCTGGTCGGGATGGATGTCAGCCGTTGGATCGTGCAAAAGAAGATTCCACCACCCGTAGATCATGCTTGTGGACCACGTATTGTTTCTGATGGACCGTACCCTGGCTCTGTGGACCGACCGACTTGTCCACCATGCATCGGAGGCTATTTTTAGGTTTTTTTAAGGTATTTTGGCTCCGTTTTCGCTTCGATTTTCACCTAAAAAATTGGAAAAAATATGTATTAAATTTTTCAAAAAAAAAATTTCATTTTGGTGCTTAAATTGCTTAATTAAATTAATATTTTATTTTTTATAAATATATTTAATTTCATATTTTTTCTAAAATTATTTATTTTTCAAAAAAATTTAATAAATTCATGAAATTAGGTTTCTAAGAAGATGTTAACACCATAAATTATCAAAAATACCTACAATAAATACAAAAATATACCACTTATCAATAGTAGAAGAGTCATTTATTGCAGATCAAGTATTCAGGTGCTGTTCAGTCTGAGTGGTTGAGTATGAGTTAGTAGTAGATTTGATTTTCCTAGATATACATGATTTTAATGCTATTTTGGATATGGATTGGCTTTCTGCACATCAAGCGAAGGTAGATTATTTCATAAAAGAAGTGATTTTTTAGACTTCAGATGGCAGAGAGGTATATTTTTCAGATGAATAGCGAGTACTTCCATCATCTATTATTTTAGCTTTAGCAGCTAGTAGATCACTCAAAAAAGGGTGTGAAGCATATCTAGCATGTGTAATTAATACAGAAATAAGCAAGTCGAATATAGTAGATATCTCAGTGGTTTGTGAGTTTTCAAATATTTTTTTAGAGGAACTTCCAAGGTTACCACCAGACAGAGAGATAGAGTTGGGTATTAATTTGATTTCAGGTACTAGATCGATATCCAGTGCTCTGTATCGAATGGCTCCAGTAGAATTAAGAGAGCTTAAGACACAATTATAATAGCTACTAGATATAGAATTTATCAAGCCGAGTATTTCACCTTAGGGAGATTCAGTGTTGTTTGTTAAGAAAAAGGAAGGCATCATGAGATTGTGTATTGATTATCGATAGCTTAATAAGATAACCATCTGAAACAATTATCTACTACCACGTATTGATGATTTGTTTGATCAACTTCAGGGGGTCAGAGTGTTTTCAAAGATAGATCTCAGATCTGGATATCATCAGCTCAAGATTAAAGAAGAGGATGTATCAAAGATAGCTTTTTGAACCAGACATGGTCACTATGAATTCTTAATAATGCCATTCAGATTGACGAATGCTTCAGAAGCCTTTATGGGTCTGATGAATTGGATATTTCAGCAGTATTTAGACAGATTTGTGATTGTCTTTATTGATGATATATTAATATACTGCAGAGATGAAGCAGAACATAAAGAACATTTGAGAATTATTTTACAGATACTTCGAGAGAAGCAATTATATGCTAAATTGAGTAAAAGTGAATTTTGGAAAGATAGAGTAGTTTTTCTTGATCATGTGATTTTAGCAGAAGGTGTATTGGTGGATCCACAGAAAATTGATGCTATTATAAATTGGGAGTCACCCACTAGTCTGACAGAAGTGAGGAATTTTCTATGTCTGGCAAGTTATTATCGAAGATTTATTGAAATTTCTCAATCATTGCATCTCCCATGATAAAATTGCTTCGAAAGAATGTTAAATTTGAATGGAATGATGAATATCAGGAAAACATGGATGAGTTAAAGAAAAGGTTAACTACTGCTCCAATACTTACTCTTCCTTCCAGTGGTAGTGGTTATGTGATATACAGTGATGCTTCTCACAAAGGGTTGGGTTGTGTGTTGATACAGCACAAGAAGGTAATTGCTTATATTTCTAGATAGCTTAGACCACATGAATTGAATTACGCTACCCATGATTTAGAACTTGCTGTAGTTGTATTTGCTTTTAAGATGTGGAGACATTACTTATATGGGGAAAAGTGCCAAATTTTCATAGCTCACAAAAATTTAAAGTATGTATTAACTCAGAAAGAATTGAATCTTGGACAATGAAGGTGGATTAAGCTTATTAAATACTATGATTGTATAATTGAGTACCATCCTAGGAAAACTAATATGGTAGCAGATGCATTGAGCCAAAAATCTATAGCCACTTTGTCTCATATTAAAGCTGCATATTTGCCATTGATATTGGAGTTGAGGACACATAATGCTAAGTTAATAGTAAAAGATTCTGGAGCCTTTCTAGCTAGTTTTCAAGGTAGGCCTACATTGATTGATGAAATATATAAAGCCCAAGCTCAAGATCCTTAGTTAAGGAAGATTATAGATACTGTACAAAATGGGCTTCAAACAGATTTTACAATTAGAAAGGATGGCACTCTGATGTGTAGGAATTGTGCTTGTGTTCCAAAGATAGGGGATCTTAAAAGGCAGATAATGAAAGAACCCCATTGTTCAGCTTATGCCTTGTACCTAGAATGCACCAAAATGTATCAAACTATCAGACAAAATTATTGGTGGGCTGGTATGAAAAGAGAGATAGTTGAATATGTATCTAAGTGCCTAGTGTGCCAACAGATAAAAGCAGAACATCAAAGTCCAGCTGGAAAATTACAGTCACTTTTTATCCCCAAATAGAGTGAGAGTACATCACTATAGATTTTGTGGTAGGCCTTCCAAAGACAACGAGAGATAATGATGCAATATGGATGATTGTTGATAGATTAACTAAGTTTGCTTATTTTAGTCCTATCAAGATTATATTTACTCTAGATAGATTAGCAAAGTTATATGTTGAAGAAATCATTAGCAGACATGGAGAATCTATTTCAATTGTGTCAAATAGAGATCCTGAATTTACTTCACAATTTTGATCGGGGTTGCAGAAGGCTTTAAGTACCAGATTGAGCTTCAGTATCACTTTTCATCCACAGACTGATGAGTAGTCAGAAAAGACTATACAAACTTTAGAGGATATGCTACGGACGTGTGTTATGAAGTTTTCGGACAGCTGGAATGAACATTTACTACTAATAGAGTTTGCATATAACAACAACTATCACTCTAGTATAGGTGTAGCACTATATAAGGCTTTATATGGTAGGAAGTGCAAAACTCTAGTGTGTTGGGATGAAGAAGGGGAAAGGAGACTTTTCAGACTAGAGATAGTGCAGATTACTGCAGATTAGGTTAGATTAATCAGAAAAAAATTGAAAGCAACACAAGATAGACAAAAAAAGTATTCAAATCTAAAGCATAGAGAGGTGATTTTCAATGTGGGTGAGAAGGTATTCCTTAAAATTTCTCCTTGGAAGTGTATATTGCAGTTTGACAAAAAGAAAAAAATTGAGTCCAAGATATATCAGGCCATATAAGATAATAGAATGTATTAGACCAGTTGCATATCGGTTGGCACTCCCATCAAAACTTTCTCAGATTCATAGTGTGTTTCATATTTCTATGCTACAGAAGTGTATTTTAGATCCATCCTATGTTCTGCAGTCCAAGCCAATTAAATTGGAAGAAAATTTGTCTTATCTAAAGAAACCAATGCAGATTTTAAGTAGAGAAGAAAAGCAACTACATACTCGAGTTATACCTTTGATTAAAGTTCGCTGGCAGAACTAGAATACAGAAGAAGCTATATGGGAAAGAGAAAACGAAATAAAAAACAAGTACCTACATTTGTTTCAGACTCAAGATAACAAAATTTCGGATGAAATTCTTTCTAAGGGGGGAGGAAATGTAATATCCCTAATCAACAATGTGGTAGTTTAAGAAACTTGCACTTGCATTTAGCATTTATGCATGTATGGTATAGCATGTCATCTATGGTATATTTGAGTATTTAAACATTAAATAGGTAGTAATAATGAAGCATGAATCTAGTTGTTAATTAAGAAGAAAAATAATTGAAGAATTGGATCGATAATAATGATATGGAAGCTGAATTTTGATGGTTATTGATCTTAGAAGGAGTTGATATTTTGAAGGATATCTCAGGTATCATATGTATGGCAATTTTATGGTATACATTCATGACTAGTAGCAATTTCTACCACTTAGCTGACTCAAATAGGGGTTGACTCGACTAAGTCTCAGGAGGGTATGCCAGATAGAAAGTTGGAGTTTTAGAGAATTTGTGGTGGCATGCAGATGGGTCAACCCAATGTTATACTGAGTCGACTAAGTTTTAGATTGAATCGGCTCAGTCTCAGATGAGTCAACTAAGCTGCGGGAACAGCAAAGAGATGGGTCTAAGCTGAGGTGTTTTATGTGGTGATTTAAAAAGAATTTTTATTGGGATAGCTTAGTAGCTATTTATATAAAGAAATAGTTGGGAAAGCAACCTTTTTGCTGGCTTTTCATGGGTTAAACACCTAGCAACTAATTCCTTAATTTATTCTTTTCCAAAACATTAGCCATCGGTCCCTATTTTCTGCTGTTTGGGTTCTTTAGTAAAATAGAGAAGATAGAGAAGAAAAGAGGCCGGGGAAAGGTGAATTTCTTAGTCAAAAAATTAGGGAGAACATAGCTAAAAAAGGAGTTTATAGTAATCAATTGATGTGAAGAAGGAAAGTTGCTGAAAGTGAGAAAAGGAAGGAACCTATTTTTGCTAGCAGTAGGGTGTTAATCATTTGAGATAAGAATTTTAGTCCCTAAATCAGATTTAAATTGAACTTTGAATCATTTCTATTAGATGACATGTTATGGTGGATCAAATTATGAATTTAAAACATAAATTAGAGGATGAATTGCTGCTGCCAATCTATTTTTTAAAATTTCTAAAATATTTCAGTAACAAGGTAGATTTATATTTGGCTGAAGTTAGGATGGATTACGAAGAAGGGAACAGTAGAAATATTGAAATTTGTTAAGTTTATGTTGAGGTATAGTTAAATATAAGATAGGGCAAAGTAGGGCATGGCAAAAGTAAAAGTTGAAAGGACTAACGCATGAGCATAAGAGCAAGACATGCATAATTGCATTCATGCATCATGTAGGATTGTGTTAATAAATGTGTATTAATGTTATAGAAGAGGAAGAAGGCTCCAAGAATACTTTAGGTGAGTCAAGCACTAGAGAGGTGCAGTAGCTAGCAAGAGGTGAGTAGGTTTCTATCTAATTTTGGTATGTTCCTAAATGTCTTAGCTATAAAAAATACTAAATCTAAAAAAGAAAGTTAGATTTTTGATTTTTCACAGCTTATATATATGTGAAAGAATGAAAACAGAAAATAAATCTTATTGAAATGTTGTTCAATAATATGGTTGTGCATATATATTTGATTTAAACAAAATTTATTTTTAGCTTGTAAATGTCATTGGAATCAGCTTTTCAATATTTGATAACTAGCTTTCCGGCATTCGAAGAGTTATTGAGCATTCATCAGCATATTATACTGTAAAAAATCAGCTGGCACTACAAACACCAGAAAATTCAGCTTATCCGATGGGACTTATCAGCAGCATGTATTGCTATGTATTGGCTACCTTAAGAGTGGTGCCTTGGGGTGTAGTTGGTAGTAGCTAACAGCATAAATTAATTTTATATCATGATTTTGTTCTTACTTAACATTTAGTAGTTTTTGTAAATATATCAACAATGAAATCTTTATGTGTTACATTAAATATTTGAGCCAAGCTTTCTTGTTTCTCCATTGTTAGATAGATTATCCATTCAATAGGACTTACGTCTCATCCCCCTCACTTTCTTCTACTGCAAACCTGGAGTATTTTAGCCAGCCATCGAAGTAAAGCATCTACGTCCTCATCAACATACACACTAGAAAAGGTTGGCTATGTTAGTTTGTGAGATTTGTATCTTTTGAGATGTTATACATGTATCCATGTATATGGTCTGTATAAGCCCAAGTGTGAGAGGGGTATATTTGGCATGTATTATGTGTTTAAGTTATGTAAATCAGAAAAAAAAAAGAGTTAATGAATATAAATTAGCTATCTATTTCTTTCATAAAGCTTTAGTAACCCTAGCCATCTATTTTTATCATATATATAAATTAGCTCTCATACATTTTGTATGTATTCATATTTTCATCATATTCTATATTTACATTTCAACTAATCAATGAAAATTTGATCTTTTATGGAAATTCAATATGCTTGATGTTTTGCTTTGTTTATAAAACTAAGAAGGAGAAAAATATATTCTTGCAAAGTTTATTTTTAAAATGAATATGCATGTTTTGAAAGAAAAAAGGGAGAGAATTAAGAAAAATAAATTTTTCTAGCATTTATTATGTAAAAAAAGAAAAAAATATATTATTTAAATATTATAAGAAAAATATTCATACTTTGCATGGTTTTAGCACTTCTATTATTTTTGCTTCTTTAGATTTTTAAGAAATCTATCTTGAACTTATTGAGAGAAATCATTATAGATCTTAAAAGAGAGATTATTAATAAATATTGTACTTTATTTTTCTTATGATTTATTTTAGCATTCTTGTGGTTTTGATTATTTAAATTATTTTGAGCAACTATTCATACTTCACATATTTTGATCATATCAACAGTTTTAGACAATCAATTGGTATCAAAAAATCATTTTTGATCTAAAAAAAGAATTTATTAATGAATATTAATACTTCACTTTGATTGATTGTTTTCAAAAAATTGAATTTGAAATATGCTCTCTTTGAACCTTTTGAAGTTAATATCAAGCAAAATATTTCAAGAAAGCTGTCCTTTATTTTTAAAGCTAAATATTAAAAAAAAATAATTTTATTCAATTGATATCAAATAACTTATTATTTTCTTTGTATTTCACTGATATACTTTTTGACAAAAAAAAAAGAATATCTTTATCTCAAATCTGATTTTCCAAAGCTATATTCTTAAAAAAGACATCATTTGAGATAAATCGAAGAAATAAATATTTTTTTGAACTTAATTGCTTAATTCTTCTCATGAAAAGGATGAAATGATCTTTTTTTGAATAATAACTAAAAATATTTTAATTTGAATGATTTAGTGATATTAATTCAAATTGATTTATCATTCTAAATTTTCAAAACTATTTGATTTGGATCGATTTATCACTTCAAAAATAAAATAATTGGTCTCAATTTTTTTTGAGAAAATTGCTATTTCAAAAAAATCTAATATCAAATTGAATTTGAAACATACTTTCGTATCTTACTATGATTGATTACCTTCGAGAAATAGATTTAAAATGTATTCTTTTAAAATCTCTAATTGGTATCAAGATAATTGCCATTTGATTTGATTTTTAAAATGATTGGTATCAAGAAGATTAATTTTCATAATTAGTATTAGACAACCTATTTTGGTATGTACTCCATTACTTTATTTCTTAGCAAAAAGAAATGAATGTCTTATCTTTAGTTTATTTTGCTTTGATACCAAATTTTACTCTAATACTACATGTTAGAACCATATTGTGCTATGATACATTCATGATATTATCTTTGAATTTAATTGATGGGCACATATTTAAAAAAATGATAATAAGTATTCTAAATATCTCATATGCTTGGCTTTACCCTTTGTTCTAAAAATATTTTTGGACCATATTTAAAAATTATTTGTCTTGAAAAGCTTTATTCTTCTTAAATCTTTGAAACTCAAAGTCTATTTGTAATTAAATTTGAGAATTTTTAATGCATCAACTATATTCCGAAAAAGGGAGATATATTTTTAAATCTATATTGATCAAAAGAAGAAAGATAATTCTTTTTGAATAGTTGCTATTTGAATTGAATCTCAAAATATTTGATATCAAGAAGAATTAAATTGATTATTTTTTATTGATCATTTTTCAAAGAAATAAATATAAACTTCTTTCAATTTGTATCAAGCAAAATTTTTCAAGAACATTATCATAAATGGTATAATAATTCTAATAATTGATATCAAATAGTCTAATTTTATCTTAAATTCTATCACTTTATCTTTTGACAAAAGAAAAGTATGCTATGTATCAAATCTAAATTTTCATGACTATATTCCTGCTATTACAACATTTGAGACAAATTTTTGTGATATGTTTTTGAATGCTCTGCTTTAGTATTAAAATAAGTATTCCTAAGACTATATTATTCGAAAAATTCCATCTCCATTGAATTTTTAAAGCTCAAGTAATTTTTCTAACTAAAATTGAGAGATATTTTTATATCTATATTTTTTAGAAAAGAAAAAAATTTTAAAATCTGAATTTAAAAGTTGAATCCAAGATTTGAAAGGAAGAGAACTGAAATCAAATTTTGAAATTGATTTGAATTGATTTTGATGATTTGTCTTAAATCCTTTCCTTGTGCTTTTTGATGATATCAAAAAGGGAGAGAATTATGTGAAGTATATGCCTGAATGATCACATGCATAAAATGCTTGAGTTGACTATTTACTTGAAATGCTTGAAATACTCATTTATTTTATTTGAGATAATCATATAAAATGAGTATATATTATGGATATATGCCTTCTTGAATATCATGTATAAAATGCTTAAAATCTGAATTTAAAATAAATTGAAGATGAATTGAAGCATTCATGAAGTTTATATCTACAACTATTTAGTTTTACTTCATGATTCATATTGGTAAAATCAATTGAAGCATATTATATTTTTATTACACATATATTCAAAATTTTATCATCACCAAAAAGGAAGAGATTGTTGACCTTATGATGATTTTAATGATTATCAAATTTTGAGTAATTATGATTCTAATCATGTATTTCAAGGTTGGATGTAGAATTTTTCAAGTATTCAAAATGAAAAATTTATCATAAAAATAAATCCTCTCAAGATGCCAAGTCAAAGCACTCAAAAGAATAAATTCTCATAAGTTTCGATGGTTCATTGTCAAGATAAATAAAATTAGAAGAAGTAAATATCATTTGGAAGCATTGAGGTGAAGAAAATTCAAGTTTGAAAAGCCAAAATATAAAGAAAAATGAAGTTGGAAGATTTAGAGCTGACTCTAGAAGGTTTTGAGTTGACTCTGTCACATTGAAAAAAGACTAACACAAGTCCAAGCTGACATGACTTCCATCCAAGCTAACTCTCTCAGAGAAAATAAAAAATTACATTTTTAGGATCCTTCTCGAGCCAGTTTAATTTCAATCTGAGCTGACTCATCTGCAAATCAAACCAACTTGTTTGCAAATGGAGCAGACTCCATTCATGGGGATAGCAATAATGGTTAGTTTTTTGCACTTTTTGAATAGCTAATTTTTGAATCTAATGGCTACTCCGAGTTATCTAATGGTTAAAACTCACTCTAAAGCTACTTCCAAGCTTACAAAAGGCTAAAGAATCAATTAGAAAGATAGTTAAGTGGATCAAAAAGAGAAAATCATCAATTTGAGTGAGCTTCATTGAATACCATTGAAAAGGGAAAAAAAGAAAGGATTGAGTGCATAATTTTGAGAGCTTTCAAAGAGGAATCATCATCAACTTCTTCCACATCTTTTTAAGCTTCATTTGAGGAAGAAATCAAGCTTCAAAGAGCAAATCATCAGTTGCTTCTTCGAGCTTTATTGAGTTTAAATTCTATTTTTGTTTTGAGCTAAAACTTTTCACTTTATATTTTGATTTCTTTATAAGTTTCTTTGAGAGAAAATACTTGGGGTAAAAGTCTGTCCAAGTCAAAATTGGACTTTATAGGTTTGATTGATGAGTCTGTAAAACCAACATGATTGATTGTGAGTCCGATAAATAATCAATATAAGATTTTGGTTGGTGATCTTGAAAAATCAACTGGATTTGTTTGTGAGCCCGAGTAAAATAAATATGCTATAATCAAGAAGATTATAGTGGAATTCTCAAGGAGCTCGTGAAAAGTGAACGTAGGTACGGAGTTCAACCGAACCACTATAAATTTCATCGTATTTGCATTATGCATTGTTGTATTTACTTTCCTACTTTTAATACTTGTTTTACATTGTTATTATTCTTGCATTGTCTCATTTATTCTTAATTTTGCTGCAACTCATTGCATACACCCAACAATCACTTAAAATAGCTTTGATTTGAAGCACATACTTGTTTAGACTTTGACTTAGTTAAAATTTTTAAACAATCCAATTCACCCCCCTCCCTCTTGGGTTGCAACCTTCTGAGCAACAAAATTTAACTTGACTAGGACTCAATTCAAATTATTTGATCAAATCAAATAATCTAGCAACAACTGTAAATAAGTCCTTCTATAACTTACTAACTCTTAATAGGTCCTCCATGTAATTTTTATAAATTAATCCAATCATCAATTATATTGATCATTGAATTCTTTTGTGATTGAAAATCATGATTCAACTATCCGATCAGTCAGAATCTTTTTTGTGTGTGACCCCGTATGTTCTATTCTGTCTGATAGTTAGATATATTTCGATCTTCATTAAAATATTATTGAAACTCCTTTCAGTGGATTAAAAAATTTCTAACTCACCAATTGAGAATTATTGACCACCAAAATAATTCTCTATGATCTCACAATCTACCAATGACACCTAGTAGTATGTAGTGGCAATCCAGCAGAATAGAAGGAATAAACTTCTAGATGTAGTTATCGTGTGATTCAGTTCTTCTATCGTAAGTTCTGACAAGATGGAGATCATAAAAAACTCGTCAAACCCTATCATCAGTCATATGTAAGATTTATTCAACTTAAGTTTTTATATAAAAATTATGAAAATACTTTTCCATCACACTGTGCCCTGATCAAGATCTTCTGAACTCAGTCTCATAAATCACATAGGATTTTTTCTTTACTACTAAGATCGATAGATCCCATCTAAATGTATACCCTACTCCTACAACGAATCTACTATAGCCAACATGCACCTCAAGATTCTATATGCCTAGGAGATCGAGTTATAATGCAATCAAATTACAGCAACCTCATTATGAGTAGTCGAGATACCGTAGATCAAAGAACTAGTCACACCACTACGGTATCGAGAAAGTCACTGATGAGAAAGTAGGCATCCAAGTGACTTCTCATGTTGGTCATACTCAGTACCTTTGTTCTCTAACAAATATTTGCACTCTCACTTCAGTGTCTCCACACTGTAGACTTGAGACTCATCTATCCAAAAGGAAGCTCTAACCGAATCAATCACCATCTCCATGATGATCCATCAATCAGGAGCAATTTAGAAATTAACCATCAATGACATATGCCTCAAATTTTTAACTCTTGAGAATATGTATCATCATCTTATTAATTCTCTGGATGATTCACAAACATATACACTACATGAATAGCTAGCAATAGGTCTGAGTGCAAGTTGACCTAATTTAATTAGAATCCTTCTAATCGATTAAGATCCAAATTATGCTGACCTGAGTTTAATAATTAAATTTTTTTTTAATTGGAGATCAAATTAAACACTTTAATTCAATTAAATCTACAAGTCAAGATTAATATCTAGCAATGTATCATAACCATCTAAAAGATATAAAATTTGATAAAAATATCAAATATATCCTTCAGTAGCAAGTTACGGTATAATTCAATCCTTCGATCATCCTGCATCTCGAATATATTCATGAGTATGAAAACATATCAAACTTAAACACATATTCATATTAATTCTCTATCAATCAGTGATGACTCCAATGATGAAGTATTAAAAATCTTATCTAATCTTCATCCTACTATGGCCAAAAACTTTTTGAGTCATCTAGAGAGAGAATGCATAGGATGATATCTCTTCTTATTAAGAGTGATTGATTCCTTATTGACTAACTCACAACCTTCATACACACTCCACCACATCCAAAATATTTTCATATATATCTTTATATCATGTCTAGATATGAACCAAAATATTGATTCATGTGCACAAGATTCGATGGTGGTCTTTAGTCTAAGGATCATTTGTACAACTTTCACTTAGAGAATAATCTTTTGACATGCAAGTAA
Organism: Elaeis guineensis; assembly: GCF_000442705.2. Classification (NCBI taxonomy): domain Eukaryota; kingdom Viridiplantae; phylum Streptophyta; class Magnoliopsida; order Arecales; family Arecaceae; genus Elaeis; species Elaeis guineensis. The sequence continues at coordinate 15,936,502 of NC_026008.2, read as the reverse complement.
GACTCCATAAGATATTTTCTATTAGTAGATCAACTCAATAAACTCATTCCCTAATGAGCATCTGATAAGTAACATATTTTTATATTTATTATAGGTATTTTTGATAATTTATGATGCTAACATCTTCTTAAAAATCTAATTTCATGAATAAATTAGATTTTCTTATAAAAATAAATAATTTTAAAAAATATATAAAATTAGAGTATATTTATGAAAAATATATGTTAATTTAATTAAGAATTTAAGAATCAAAATAATAAATAATTTTTAAAAAATTTAATGCATATTTTTTTTTTATTTTTCAGGCAAAAATCAAAGCAAAAATCAAGCCAAAATACCTTAAAAAACTTTAAAAATAGCCATCGATGAACGGTGGACCGATCGCTCGGTCCACAGAGTCAGGGCGCAGTCCATCAAAAATAATATGTGGTCCACAGGTGTGGCTCACAGTGGGTTGAGATGATTTTGCACGATCCAACGATCCATAATCATTCCGTCTCAGATCCAACGGCTGCTATCCACAGAGTCAGGGCGTGGTCCATCGAAAACAATATGTGGTCCACAGGTGCGGCTCACAGTGGATTGAGATGATTTTGCACGATCCAACAATCCACAATCATTCCAACTCAGATCCAACAGCTGCTGTTCATTGTCGGTTGATAAGAGGAAGCTTTTGCATGATCCGATGGCTGAAACTCAATCCATCACATGATTGGACGGCCAACATCATTTTCGACTTTGATAAGGAGTTAAACTGCACGATCCGATGGCCCAGAATAAATTCAAACCCAGATCGAACGACTGTGTAATATCCGGCCCATTGGGCCTTAAACCCAGCCCAAAAAAAAAATGAAGAAGACTCTCGCAGGGAGTCTTCTTCTCCCGACCGGCTCCTAATCAGAGTCGGAAACCTCATCGAAGAGAAGTCAAACTCCTCTCCTTCAGTTCTATTTAAAGGGGAGACCCTTCTCCCTTCTTCCTACTAAAAAATTCTGGAGCGAAACGGTGAAGATCGCCGAAAATCGCTCACAGAAACCGTCACTGTGCCCACCGCAATTCCTCACCGGAGAAGTCGCCGGAGCTTGAGGTAAGCATGTGGTTCTCTTCCTCTTTTCTCTCCCTTCCTTTCCGTGCTGGTGTGCATGCTCGTCGGTGATCGGAGTCGCCAGATTTTGTCGTGGGAGAGGTTTCAATTTTTCTTGGTTTTCGGACGTCGGTGGTCGTCGCCGGCCACCGATTTGGGACCCTTGGGATGGCGGTGCGCTCTCCTCCGGCTACCGGCCATTCCTGTGCCAGCCGATCGTCAGTCAGCCAATTGTATAAGGGGACCATTCAGTCCCCTGTTTTATTTTTTTTCACCCAGGGAGGCCACGGGAAGAAGTAGAAGAAGGAAGAAAAAAAAGAAAAAGAAAAGGAAAAAGGAAAAAGAAAAGAAAAAAAGAAAAGAAAAAAATAAATAAATAAATAATAAAATAAAAATGAGAGAGAGTTTCTCTCTCTTCTTTCAGTCTGAACCCTTACTTTCTCTCTCTAGAATTGGACTTTCTCTCTCTACTTTTTCTCTCTAAAATTTTCTCTCTCTAGATTGTTTCTCTCTCTTGATGGATTTCTCTCTCCAAAGTTATCCTTCTAAGATTAGCGTAGTGAAAGGCTTCATTTTGATGATTTTGATCGAGTTTAGGGAAGAGTCTGATTCTAAGTGAGATTTTGATTTGAGATTTGTTTAGATTTAATTTTGAATTAAAATTAATATAAAAATATAATTTTGAATAATAGACACTGAAGAATCTCCTAGAAGTTAGTCAATCTATTCATCCAGTGCTCTGTGAAAGGTAAGTAATGAACCATCTTCTCGAGATATTTCATATTTATTCTGAAAATAAATAATTATTCTCTGAAATTATGCATGATTTATGAAATTATATTTTGAAAGAAAAATACTTTTGAAATATTATGGTACATCGATTATGCACATGTTTAGTGAAAAATTATGATATATTATGATACAAAAGTATTTTGATACAGACCGGATTTATGCTCTCAGCCTAACTATGTTTCAGCGGGCCCCGCCAATGGAGATTATACGTTGGTACTCAGTGGATCCTGCCAGTGGGGGTTGTGCGTTGGTATTTAGTGGACTCTGCCAGTGGGGGTTGTGCGCTGGTGTTTGTGGACCCTGCCAGTGGGGGTTGTGCGCTGGTATTCAGTAGACCCCGCCAATGGGGGTTAAATGTTGGTCATAGTCGAGGCTGTTGAGTTACGAGTGTTTTGAATCGAATCGGATTTATGATTATATTATATGTGAATATTTGAAAAGATTGGATTTGTATAAAATCAGTATGAAATATATTTTTATGTTTATTTGCAGTATTGTTCTTAAAAATTATATAATATCTGAAATATCTAGTTGAGATATTTGTTACTTACTGGGCTGTCTAGCTCATTATCTTTCTTTCTATTTTTTAGATTTAAATAATTAATTTCGAACGTGGGAAGAAATATTGGGACAGAGCTTTTAGAGGCGAGATTTCGCATTGTCAACTTCATTGAATTTAGATCTATTATTTTATTTTTAGTAAAATTTTATTAGATGTAAGATATTTGTTTTAATTACTTGAATTAAAAATTGAATAATAATTATTTGAATTTATTCCGCTGTGATGCATTGATATCGTGATGAGATGCCTTGCATGCTTATGGAGAGAGTTCTTCATAAGTATGCGGCGGTTGCCGCAACCTCCTGATCGCGATCTCGGGTCGGGGGCGTGACAGACTGTGATTGAATCCAACTTGAATAAGAATTTAAACAGTGATTTTTTATCAGATCTGAGTGGTCCGAAGCTGATCCGACGGTCAGAAATAATTGTAAAGGGTTTTATATGATTTCTAAGGGTTTTAAGACTCTTTTTTCTACTAAAAAAATATAAAAAATTTACCTATAAATAGGAGATCTAGAAATAAGTCTAGAGAGTAGAAAAATTGAATAGAAAGCTAAAAAAAAATAGAGAAAAAAATATTAGAACTTTAGGGATATAAGGAGAAGGAGAAAAGCTGGTTCACTCTATGGAGTACGAAGGACGAAGAGAGGTCATGAACCATCTTTCCAACGAGACTGTGCTGATCAACTTCAGATCTTTGTTATAATTTTATTTTTTTTATTTTATTATTTTTTTTAAATTTTTTGTACTTGAATTTCAATTTCAATTAATACAAAATTTATTTTTTCTTGCACTTTAAATTTTTGTCTTTTATTTTTATTGCAATTAGATGCTAGGATCTAATTAATAGATCTTAGTACTAATTTATTTTATGCACTTTAAATTTCTATTATTTACTTTTATTACAAGTAGATGCTAGGATTTGAATAGTAAATCTTAGTATCAATTTTTTTTTTGCACTTTTAATTTTTATTTTTCGACTTAAATTGCTTTCTTCAAAATTTTATTTTTTTATAAAATTAAAGATTTCTAATCAAAATTCTGCCTTCTCCATGGATTCAATCCGACTTTCTATGTATTTTTAATTTTTATTAAAGTCAAAATTAGATTGATAATCACGGTGTCCTAACAACAACATTACGATCGTATTAATTTTTGACACCGTTGTCGGAGACCGTATCAATTTTTTGGTGCCATTTACGAGGAAGGCATCAATTTTAATGTTTGATTTCTTTGATTTTCTTGTATATATAGCTTACTAATTTTTTAAATTTTTTTATAATAAAAATTAAAAAAAAAGAGATAGAAAGCTTCCACTTTTGCTTGGTGAGATCAATCCTAATCCTAACCCTAACTTTTTTTTAGTATTAATTGTTATTTTTTTTTCAAATTAACCTAAAATTCACCTACATAAACCTAATAAAAATCGCATGACAAGAGTAAAAATTTAATTATTTAGAAGCATTCATCATCTTAGATTTACTTTTGGTGATCGTTGGAGACAAGTAAGATTTTAAGTTTGATTAATTTCATGCATCTAATTTAGTTGCATAGAATCCCTTATTTGAAATTGGTTGTGCATATTCATCTCAAATCAACTTAAGGACAACACCCATAAACAAGATAAGGTGGAGATTTCATCATCCTTCTTTAGCCCAAAAACAACCAACCAGCATCCTGCATTAACCCAAACCTAACTAAAATCAAGTAGACATTGGCTCCTAGGATCAATTGAGTTCAATTTGAGATTATGGTGAAGTCAAGTGCAAAGTAAGTTCGGACTCACCCTTGAAACTGGTGTCTAAGGCTAGAGGTTACAAAAACTCAGCCTAAGTGGACTCGTGATTACTTAATTGGTTCCATTAGCTTATCTGGCCAATTCAATTGGTATCTAAGGCAAGCAACAGGGGGACCCCCACGACCCCACCTCTTACCTGGCTAGTTAGAGAAAGTGAGAATAAACTCAATTTGCATTTAGGCTAAGCCACTCTACATCAAACTATTAAGTCTAAGAAATCTGTAGGTGTCTAGGTTTAATTATCTGCTAACTTGATTACAATCAACACTCAACCACAATTAATTCTTCTCACCTTTCGTCTTTAGGTCTAGGGCTTTCTTAAGGATCTCACCTTTAGAATGTCTCTCTTTCTTTCTCTTCTCTTTTTCTTTCTCTCTCTTCTTAAAAAATAAAATTTAAAAAAAAAAATCTAAACCACATATATTAGGGTTTGCACTGATACATGCACAGTATAATTTTTTACCCTGACCTAATTGAACTTAATCCTGAAATTGAATGACTGATCCATATTAAACATGATAATCAACTGGCTGAAAATCCTGAGAACCACCTAGACAGATAAAAAAATATTTTATTTCTTCCACCTATAACTCATCGATGTTTTCATCATTCTATGGGATCAAATATTCTGACTCTAGTTCTGAGGCCGATTTGAACCTGCTAGCCTAAAAATTAGATAAAGTCAACCTTCCTATAGATAAATGCCTAGCCCTAGGTCAACAATCTCCTGCGCAATACACACCACCTTCCAATTATCAGGAGAATTATTTTATCTGTGCTAGCCCAGTCCATTATGTGAGTGAATATCTCATGGTTGCACAGTTTTTACCTTTCATCCAAGAATAAGTTCAAGCTGCTCAAGGTTACTCCAATCCTATCAATGATCCATTCTTAAATGTATATAACCAAGATTGGAGGAACCACTTTAATTTTTCTTGGAGACCCCAACAAACTCAGGCTCAGACCCAAATTTGTGCAAAATTTTCATACTAGGCCCCAATACCAAAATTATGTCTATAATAGAGGTCAGCCTAGTCAGCCTATCCAGCCATCCTATTGCAATCAGCCATCATACCCACCTCCTCAACAAACCAATCTAGCCGATGATAGGTTTAGCCAACTTCAACACATGATTATGACCCAACAGTAATCCCTCGCCAGGCTAGAAGCACAAATAAGTCAATTAGCTGAATCTTCTATGAGGAGAACTAGGTCAATTATCGAGCCAACAAATACTGAATTTTGAAAATGACCCACCTATCCATCAATCACTGAGACTTAGTCATCAATCTAATGTCCCACCTAAGAATCTCCAATTTGAAAGTGACAATGCAATTTCTGAGCTTAAAAGCGATAGGATTCTTAAGGATCCATACCAAGACCAGGTGAGTGAGGCTAGTACTGATGCTAGCCAAAATGTGAATTTGAAAAAAGCGGTTAGTACTGAAGCTAACCCAATAGAAGAACTTAAAATTAGTACTGATGCTGATCTAAGTGAAGAAAAAAAGAGAGTGGATGAGTTACCCGAGATATATCCATCAAGAATCTCATTTTCTTCAGCCTTAGAAGCCAGTTCTTCCACTTTAGAATTACCATCTCCTTCAGAATTAAAATTATCTTTGATCACACTTGAGAACACATGTTTAAAATCAAAAGATATCCTTCCAGTGCCTATTTCTTCAAACTTAGCTCCTAACCCAAAAACTCAATTCATAAGCATTTTAGAAGAACAAATAGAAGAAATTCTCAACAAACAAGGGTCTGTGAATGGGTTTATGAATTATTTTTCTAAAATTAAGGAGGATGTAAAATACTTTCTGAAGATTGACAACAAAATACTAAAATTTATTATAAGCCATCTTCCTAAGATTGGCAATCCAAAACTATTGAAATTTATCAATCCAATATTTGACACAGGATAGGTGAGAGAATCAGTATGGTCTGATTGAAGATAGTAAACTTAGCACTTTCTGGGAGGCAACCCAGTTTTTAATTTTTAATTTTGTGCTTTTTGCTATCTTTTATATTTTGTTTAGGTCAATCAAATCTTACTTAGTATCTTTTGTAGGGATCTGAAGATAATCTTGGCTAAGTTAGGGGGAGAACTAATTTTGAAAAGACTTCTGGATCAGGTGACATCTCTTTTCTTTCTCTTTACATGCACCCTTCATTTTTTCTACTCCATTGAGGACAATGTCGATTAAGTTGGGAGGGGATAATAAAAATTTTTAAATTTTTAAAGTCTTCAAGTAAGTTAGTATTTAGTATTTAAGCATCTGATTATACTTAAGAATCAAGTTAAACCAAGTATTTTTTAAAAAAAATTGATGCACAGACCAGAGAGTTTGTGAGATATTGAGGGATCAAGTATTAAGAAAGCTCAATAAAGAATTAAGTTTAAAACTTAAACAGTTTTCTTTGACCATTCTAAATTTTTCTACTAGCATCAAAGAAGAGTAAGCTTTTTATGGGCTTGTGTAGGGTAACTATATGTTTCTTCATATGAAAATTAAAAAAAAAAAAAAGAGTTTTCAAGGACTTCATGCTGAGTAACTGGGCCTCTTTGCCTAAGCAAGCATTGAGTTTCACGTCAAAAAGTATGAAGGGTAAAGAAGCTTTGTTGTAAAGCTTATTTTTGTTAGAAAATATATCCCAAATGCTAATCGTCAGGCTGTTGACGGTTGAGCAACCAAGTATTGTAATTGATTTATTAATAAATAAAATATATTTTTGATATTTTCATTATAAGTTTTCATCTTCTAATGAACTCCATTGTTATGATGAAGTCTTTAGGACTATTTAAGTTCGATAAAGAGAGGATTTATCGATTAGTCCTTAAAATTGTTCACGACCAAATGATAGACTGTTAATAAGGACGACAGCTTCTATCGAGCATAGGTCGCTGTAGGCCATATGGGTTGGTTGTCCTCTTAACCAAGGAGTGTGAAGATACTGATATGGCATACAGATGAGATGTAAGGGTACATCATCATTGAACGTGACCAACTTCAGAGTATTCTACTATCAAGAATGTCTCTGATGGGATATAGGTATAAGTGTCCCTTAGACCTGAGATCACCTCAGTGACTTGCAAGCAACTCACTGTGCTTTGATACTGGACTAACTGAATTTTTAATTCAGTGATGGAAGACTTCTGGGTACAGTCAAGTACTTGCGAAGTCAGAGTATGATCGAGATGGGATTGACCACTCCAAGAGTTGGAGAAGAATGAGTCGCTGTATTTCAATTTAGCAAAATCTTGGTCAGGATAATCCACAGATGGATTTGATATTTTGAAATACAATGTAGACAACCTGATCAGAGTTGACAGTTAAACTCTGAGGTGTCCTATGATCATTTTGGTCAAGGAGATGAATTATATGAAAACTATATCCGCATGGGTTCTAAGAATATTGTTCTACATATCCGACCTATCCGGCCGTCAGGTATCATTGCTAGATGGTCACTTCGATTGGTATAAAATTTTATTTCTATACTATTAGCTTAGGTTCAAAATCTATGAGGTCACACATATTAGAGTTCACAATTTGATCAGATGGTTGATCAACGATTAAGAATCGTTCTAGGGTTAAACGATCAATACGATTGACATTTAACCTAGTACAAGTGTTGCAGGAGGATCGATTAGCAATTTGATTGCTAATTGGCTTAATTTGATTAAGCCAATGGATTGAGATTAAGTCTAATTGAATATGATTTAATTAGATTTAGTTTGAATTTGATTGGATAAAGTTCAATTGATTTATTGGATAAGCCAAGTGCAAGGAAAAAATAGTCCGAGTTCAATTAGGACTTGGATCAACCTAATTTCTAATTTGATTAAAAAATTAAAATAGATTTAAATCTAATTTAATCTGATTAAATTAGGTTTTTAATTAGGTTAAGACCTATTTTAATTAGGTTGATCTAATTTTGGTTTGATTTGATTTGAGAAACCAAATTAAAATAAGTCATAAGATAGAATCCTAGTAAGACTAGGATTCTACCTTGCGCCACATAAACCCCCCACACCTCTCTCTTATTCCACGCCAATTCCCTCTTATTTTGTGTGACAAAAATTTTCTCCCAGGTCTTCACCATGCCCAAAAGGTTTCCTCTCTTCTTTCTTACATGGAAGATGGTTGTGGATCAAATCAAAGTAAGAATAAATTTGGATTTCAAATTCTATGAGATAGAGTTTTAGAAATCCAAAACTCTTTCCTTTTTGCACCGATTTTACTCAGATTTTTCTTAGAATTTTTGTGGCTTTTATGGCACTTGATAGGCATCCTTTTCTATTAGTCCATGCTCAAAAAGAAGGAGGGGGCACCCAAGAGTTGGGCGCCCCTTATCTTGCCATGTTTGGATAAATTCTGACTAGGTATTTGACCTAGACAAGGACTCTATCATATCTCTCTATATAAAATGAATTTTTTTATGAAATTTTCGTAAAAAATAGATCAAGGAGAGACTTTAGGACATCCAAAAATTAAAGAGAAAGAAAGTTAGGGTGTAGAGATATAATATACACAAGATAGGGTGTCTAGAGAGAGCAAAGAGAAGAAGAAGAGAGTCTTCTTCTAGGGTTGTTGTATTCATCTCTTCCCTTCCTCCATCTTGAGTTTTTTTAGAGTATCTCAGATTTAAAACTCCTTCTCCTACTTCTCATCTTTGGAAGAGTCCAAATCAAGAAGAAGGAGGCACCTGATCAACCATCAAAGAAGGATCAGCGCAGTACTAGCATACTGTGCTGATTTCCTGGAGCAAGACTTCTGATCGAGATTCGTGGGCTCGTGTGGATGACTCCTAGAGGTCGGATGCATGTGCGGCTTGCAACATCATCCTCAAATCTAGATCAATAAGGTTAGAACATCTAAGTTGCAAGGTAATAGATCTGATCTATTGCTTATTACATACATTAGATGTAGCATAGAAACATGTTGATATGATCAACATGTAGTTCATTCTCTATATGTTTTAATTTTTGATTTAATGTCATGTAATAATCATGTAATAGGATCTTAGATCTAGAGATTTTCTAATTTTATAGAATAAATTTTTATTTATTTTAGTCTTCCGTTGCATGATCTTAAAAAAGTTTCAAGATCTAACCCTGAAATCCTAGATCTAGTTTCTTCAATTGGTATCAGAACTTAGGTTGTTTATTACATAATTATTTATACATGCTTAGATTATTTTTTAGATTAAATCTAATTTATAATCTTATTATTAAATCTAAAATTAAAATTTTTAGATCAATCACGAACTGCAAGGTTGTCCTGCTGTAAGGTTTACCCCTTACAGTGTAAAGGTTGTCCTAGTTCGTGTAGATCTATCTTTAATCATAAATTTGTTAGATGTGATCTAGATTAAATTTATGATTTATTAGATTTAAAAGATATTTAAATCTAAAATAAAATCTCTTTATTAATATAACCTACACAAAGAATCATCATATTTTTGTCTGAAAAATTTGCACAGTTTAAAGTTGAAATTGTTTCAATTATATAAACTTGTTTAGATTAAATCTAAAGTAGTTTTATGTTTATTTCATTTGCATCTTGATTATGAATCAAACATGCAACTTGATTGGTGGAACTATGTTGTAAAATTATTTTACAAATATAAAAATTATTTTCAAAAAGCCGAACCCCAATCCTCTGTCCAAAACTTAATTGAGAATTAAGAAGTTATTTTGATTAGATTCTAGGATTGTGAATTGAAGAACCTAAGACACAAACCATAATACATTGGGTTAATGGGTTAGTGGGAATTAGGTCCATTAATTGGGTTATACCTAAGGTTAGATTAAAGATGGACTTAATTAGAGAATTGACTAAATCTAATCAATTATTGTCTTAGATTAGGTCAAGGATTCTCTAGATCAATTACAATAGTTGTAGTTGGTCAAGTCCATATCTTTAACGAGAACCAAATGGACTTGATTCTTGGCTGAACGGTCTAGCACGAATTGTTACGTTGATCCAATCAAAACTAATTAAACCAGTTGGTGTCTAAGGTAAACCAGATCAGTGGTTTTTAATTGGGAGCCCGCTTATCTGGCCACTTCTGATGGTGTCTAAGGCAAGCTTTGGCAGACCCTCCCACCGATGGAACTTATTTGGCCTCTTGGTGAAATTATATTTTGATCGGATCACTTGACTATTCGAGCTGACCCATGTCAGCTAGATAAATTAGTGTGACTGATTTAGGTGCTCCTAGACCAGCCCTTTTAATGGTCCCCCTTAAGCTGACTTGGTGAAGCCAGTGGGAGGATCATGATAAGCTGGTTCATCTGACCTCATCCTCTAAATCAATTAAATCTTCTAAAATTATTAGGTCCTTAAAATGAAATAGTTATGATGATAAATAGATCATAGCCTCCCATTAAGTGGATGATAATGGGTCCATCAGTTGGATAATCATTGGAGGCCCAAAGGCCTGGTGCTTATCGGTTGATGGAATTATCATTCATAATATGATTTCTTGACTGTATCTTTCTAAATAGTGATTAGGTTAGCCAACCAAAGTTGGGCCTAATCATTCATTGGCTAGATGGGCCAAGAATGGTCATGTTAATGGTTGGACCTAACCAGACCTTTTCAGTGGAGGCCAAAGCCTACTGATTAGGGACTGGGACAAAATTAAAATTACTAGAAATTATTTAGAGAAATAATTGGTTATGAACCTATCTTTAGATGTACATGGGTTAGCCAACCAAAGTTGGACTTGTGTGCAGTCTAAGTGGATTCTAGTACCTACTAAGGAATTAGGGTAATTCCTCGAATTGGAGGTAGAGGCTACCAATTTGAATAAAATAGTGGGAGAAATCTTTTGATTAAAGTCCAAATCTTTAGGTTTAATGAATCAATTACTAATTAGGTTATGATTTTTCTTTGTGCAGATATGGCCACTTCCCTATCACTCCGATCATTGTTAGATAATGATAAGTTGGTGGGACCCAACTTCGGTAGCTGGTACCGAAAGTTGAAAATAGTTCTGGAGCATGAACGGATCCTATATGTGATAACGGATCCTGCACCTGAGGAGCTAGCTGCCAATGCACGTGGAACAGTCAGAGATACTTATCAGAAGTGGCTTAGTGACCGGACCACGATGTGCTGCATCATGCTGGCTACCATGAGTGACGAGTTTAGTCGTAAATTTGAGACGGCTCAGCCAAAGGACATGCTTCAAGTGTTGGAGGATGCCTTTGGCACACCCGATGACGTGGAGAGGTACAAGACTAGTTGTGCCATCTTCAATGCCAAAATGTGGGATGGTGCCTCTGTCACTGATCATGTATTGTACATGATTGAGCTGATGGAGCGTTTGAGCAAGCTCGGCTTTCCCTTGCATGAGCAGCTTGGGAAAGATGCAATACTGAACTCGCTGCCCAAGTCTTATCTCCCATTCCTCACTCATTATAGAATGACAAAGCCTAAAGTAAACTACCATGGGTTACTGGGGTTGCTTCAGAACTTTGAGAAAGATCACCAACTCCACAAGGAGTCAGTGAACTTAGTGGGAGGTTCATCTTCTGGTTCTTGACCCTTTGAGAAAGGAAAGAAGAACAAAAAGAAAAAGTGAAGAATGTGCAAGTTTAGGCTGGAACATCAGTGCAGGGCCAGACCAAAAAGATCAAGCCCAATAAGAGTCAAGCTGAATGCTTCTTTTGCAAGAAGCGGGGGCACTGGAAGAGGAACTGTCCTTAGTACATTGCCTCCCTAGACCCGAACAGGCAGAGAAAGTAGCAAGCTATTGCTGGGCAAAGTATTTATATGATAACTCCTTGCAATTTTTCTATTTGTGATATAACTGACTGGGTATTGGATACTGGTAGCCCTTACCATATTTGCAATTCGTTCCAGGGGTTGCAGGTCAGTAGGAGATTCGAGCAAGGCGAGAGGTTCTTAAACATTGGAGATGGAAGACCAGTTTCAATTCTAGCATTAGGAATCTTGAAACTTGTATTTGAGTCCCATACCGTTGTTCTTAATGATTGTCATTTCTATCCCAATTTCTTTTTAAACATTATTTCTGTAGGCCTTCTGGCCAAAAATGATTATGAAATTTCAATAAAGAAATAAGTTTGTAATATCATTATGAATGATGTTACTTTTTTTTGTGGATATTTGAACAATGGTGTGTATATGTTATCACAACCTGTTAACGTAGTTTATTCTACTAGCAAGCACCCTAGATTAGATAGTGTGTCAGATATCTATTTATGGCACTATAGGCTAGGTCATATAAGCAAGAACAGAATAAACATGTTGACTCAAGAGAGAATCCTCGAAGTCAGTGATTGTGAATCACTTTCAACCTGTGAGTCCTGTCTTCTTGGTAAAATGACCAAGTCACCTTTTATTGAAAAAGATGAGAGAACTACTGAGCTCTTGGGCTTAGTACATACTGATGTATGTGGGCCCATGAGCACAAGTGCTAGAGGTGGATATTTTTACTTCATCACTTTCATGGATGATCTATCCAAATATGGATATGTCTATCTGATGAAACATAAGTTGGATTCTTTTGAAATATTCAAACGACTCCGAAGTGAAGTTGTGATGCCCAGCCCATGTAACAATCCCAACCCACCAAAGCCCAAAAAAAAAAAGAGGAGAAGACCCCCGAAGGGAGTCTTCTTCCTCCTCTCGTCGGCTCCCAATCGGAGTCGGAAAGAGCCCCTCTCCAGCTCTATTTAAGGAGGAGAATTCTCCCCTCTCCCTCTCACCGAAGATTCAAGATCCAGTCGACGGCAATCGTCGAAAAATCACCACGGAGCCCCATCCTTGTGCCGTCCATTTTGCTCACCGAAAAAGCCTCGCCGGCATCAAAGGTGAGCCTCCTCCTCTTCCTCTCTTCTCCTCCTTTCTCCCCGTGCCCGTGTGCACGATCGTCGATGACTGGAGTCGTCGGATTTCTTTGAGAAAGGGATTCGGTCCCTTTTGAATGTTTGGGTGTCGGTCGTCACCGCTGGCTACCAGCTTAGCCCTCCTCTTGCCGCAGGGTCGTCCCTCCTGCCGACGGCCACCGCCGGCCGACCAGCCAACAGGGGATTGTGAGATCCCCTGTATTGGCCCAAAGGAAGCTCGGGAAGAAGAAAAGAAAGAGAAGAAGAAGAAGGAAAAGAAAAGAAAAAGAAAAAAAGAAAAGAAAAAGGAAAAAGAAAAAGAAAAGAAAAAGGAAAAAGAAAAAGAAGAAGAAAAATAAAATAATAATAATATAATGATAATTGTTGGGTATAAAATACCCCCTGCCGAAGTTCGTGTCAGGAGTGGCCCTCCGGGGGTTCTACCGACGTTCGACATTTAGCGACATCTTCCCGAGCCTCTCCAGCGGCCGAACCTCTGCAACGTTCCCAAGTTCAGCCGACGAATAAACTCCAACCAATGTAGGCCGGATCCTCCACGATGGGTGGACTCCTATGGGAGCCGAACCTCGTCCCCAACTTCAACTGCAGGTAGACTTCATCCGGACTCCTACGGGAGCCGGATTTCATCCCCGACTTCAACTACAGGTAGACTTCATCCGGACTCCTACGGGAGCTGGACTTCGTCTCCGACTTCAACTGCAGGTAGATTTCATCCAGACTCCTACGGGAGCCGGACCTCATCCCCGACTCTGACTGCAGGAAGACTTCATCCGGACTCCTACGGGAGCCGGACTTCATCCCCGACTTCAACTGCAGGTAGACTTCATCCAGACTCCTACGGGAGCCGGACCTCATCCCCGACTTCAACTGCAGGTAGACTTCATCCGGACTCCTACGGGAGCCGGACCTCGTCCCCGACTTCAACTGCAGGTAGCCTTCATCCAGACTCCTACGGGAGCCGGACTTCATCCCCGACTTCAACTGCAGGTAGACTTCATCTGGACTTCTACGGGAGCCGGACTTCGTCCCCGATTTCAACTGCAGGTAGACTTCATCCGGACTCCTATGGGAGCCGGACCTCATCCCCGACTCCGACTACAGGAAGACTTCATCCGAACTCCTACGGGAGCCAGACTTCGTCCTCGACTTCAACTGCAGGTGGACTTCATCCGGACTCCTACGGGAGCCGGACTTCATCCCCGACTTCAACGGCAGGTAGATTTCATCCGGACTCCTACGGGAGCCGGACCTTATCCCCAACTCCGACTGTAGGAAGACTTCATCCGGACTCCTACGGGAGCCGGACCTCATCCCCGATTTTGGCTGCAGGAAGACTTCATCCGGACTCCTACGGGAGCCGGACTTCGTCCCTGACTTCAACTGCAGGTAGACTTCATCCGGACTCCTACGGGAGCCGGACCTCGTCCCTGACTTCAACTGCAGCTAGACTTCATCCGGACTCCTACGGGAGCCAGACTTCATCCCCGACTTCAACTGCAGCTAGATTTCTCCGGACTCCTATGGGAGCCGGACCTCGTCCCCGACTCCGGCTGCAGGAAGACTTCATCCGGACTCCTACGGGAGTTGGACTTCGTCCCTGACTCTGACTGCAGGTAGACTTCGTCCGGACTCTCACGGGAGCCAGACTTCTGCCCTGAACTCCTGTTACAGGTAGACCTCACCCCGAATTCCTACGGGGGTCGGACTCCGAGCTCCTACGGCAAGTGGTCATCGCCTGCCGCCTTAACGCCCCAGGGCACCCAATAGGATTTGCAACATCCGAGTTCCTCTCAAATGAACAGCTACCCCTCTCCACCAGGCACCTCAACCGAACCTCAGCCGACAGGCCTGGACTCCCTGGTAGGCCACAGTAACGGCCACGACTCTGCTCCACTTCCTGCGACGGATCCCGCGTGGCTCCATCACTCCCTGGCAGGCCACAATAACGGCCACTACTCTGCTCCGCTCCCTGCGGCGGATCCCGCGCGGCTCCTTCACTCCCTAGCAGGCCACAATAATGGCCACTACTCTGCTCCACTTTCTGCGACGGATACCACACAGCTCCTCCACCCTCTGGCAAGTCGCGACAACGGACACCGCTCCACTCCCCGCAACAGACTCCACGTTGCAGATCACGGTGACAGCCATGATTCCACTCCACTACTCTTCGTAACAAACTCCTCCTGGCCCCGAACGGCCCACTGTCAGACGGTTACAAACGTCGCTATCAATCTATTGCACCCTCCGCCTATAAAAAGGGGATCCCAGATACATTATTCTTTAAGCTCTCATCTTCTATCTCAAAACTCTGCTAGATTTTTCGTTCGAGCACTCCATTCTTGTTGAGGCAGAGAACTGACTTGAGCATCGGAGGGTCTTGTCGGAGCACCCCCACCTCCGGTTTAGACTTCCTTTGCAGGTCCCGACGGCGACCGCGGCTCCCTCAACTCCAGCTTCTCCAATGCCGGCAGATTTTTGCACCAACAATAATAAATAGGA
Organism: Elaeis guineensis; assembly: GCF_000442705.2. Classification (NCBI taxonomy): domain Eukaryota; kingdom Viridiplantae; phylum Streptophyta; class Magnoliopsida; order Arecales; family Arecaceae; genus Elaeis; species Elaeis guineensis. Next base: position 15,920,889 of record NC_026008.2, on the reverse strand, counting down.
TTTTCTCTCCTCTCTCTTTCGTGAAGAAAAAGAAAAAAAAAAAGAAAGAAAGAAAAGAAGAAAGAAAAAATAAAATAAATTAATTAATAAATAATGATATAAATAATAAAATATGAGAAAGAGAGTTTTTCTCTCTTCCCTCTCTCTCTTCAGCCTGAAATAGTATTTTCTCTCTCTAAAATTGAACTTTCTCTCTCTACTTTCTCTCTCCTAAGATTTTTTAGAATTTTGAGAAGAATGATGATGAATTTAAATGATCTTAGTGATGGATTTTTTTTATCTGCGATCGTCGGACGGTACACTGGCACCCACTTTGATCAAATTAGGTATCTTTAGATTTTAATTTCTATAATTTTATTAAATTATCTACATAATAATTTTAGCATGATTTGATCTGATTGATCGGATTTGTTGAATCATATCATCCGAGAAGTCCAAGATGAATTTTCTCTCTCTAAAATTTTCTTTCTCTAGAATTTTCTCTCTCTAAAGCTATTTCTCTCTCGATTGATTTCTCTCTCTTGATCGATTTATCAATGAAAAAATTCTTTTAATATTTTTGATCTGATGAAGAATCTTGATCCATGATTGTTGGGTAGTGTATTGGCACCCACCTTGATCAGACCATGAATCTTTAGATTTGATCATCCATAATTTCGATCTAGTCATGACTTGATTTGATCATGTTGATTTTACCAATCGAGATATTTGACCAATCGTAATGTTGGATTGTGTCACCTGATCAATTCGAATTGTACCTCATAAATTTTCTCTCCTCTAATGTCTCTCTCTACTTGATTTTATGAAATCGATGAAGAAACCTTGATCCTATCACTTCTAATCCGATTTGATCTGATGGTCAAACTTTGGATCGTTTAAGTCCTAATTAAATTTTGATTAGATAAAATTAGATGATCGGACCCAATCTAAACCGTTAAAATATGGTATTCGTATTCTTTCTAATTATTGAAATTGATTCTGTATAGGATTGTGGATATTTGATCATGGGATATCGCGATATGATCTATGAATAAAATTTTTGAAAAAAAAAATTATAGAATTATGTGGATTTATTGGAATGCATTCGAGGTAAGTAATATTTCACTTTTTCTAGATTTATCGATAAATTATAATATATTTTTCTGACATGATTTGTGAAATGATGCATGAATTGGATGAATGGTATTTTGTTATGAAAATATCTTATTTGAAATGTTATGATGAAGCATGATTGAACATATTGATTCCATGATACATTATATTGATTGATTTCGATACTACATGATTATATATTTTATTATCAAAATTAGAATATGAAACATGATTTATGAAGAATTCTGATATAAGAACAATATGAATTGACAACCTGACTGTGTAAAGGATCCCGCCAATGGAGGTATATACGTTGGCAATTGATTTGTCCTGAGGGTTTACGTCGCCAGAGAGACCAGCGGTTCCGAAGGACTTTGCTGCTAGATGATTTGCAGCTCACCGCAAGAAGATACGCGGTGTTATGATCCTGCCATAAAAAAAATATGGTCATAGCTCATGGTTGACTAAAAGAATTGAAGAACGAAAGAAATTGAAATCTTAAAAGAAACTTAAATTTTGAAAAAGAAATAAATTTGGCATGAACTATATTGCATAATTGAAAATTGATTTCGAATAAATGAACTCGATATGCTTATTTTTTATAAATGATTATTTACTTAAATGTCTGATGAAATCTGTTGAAAAGTGATCATTGGTTACTGGGCTGTCTAGCTTATTACTTCCTATTTTACTATTTTTACAAATATTGATGAATTAAGATGATACAAGATATGAATGGAAAAGTGATCAGAAGCAGAATCTCCATACTTTTATTTTAAATTGAAAGTCTTATTGAATTTGATGTAAGGTCTATGAATCATTGTTGAATTTATTGAGATATTAAAGAAGAAATTTAGATCATTATATTTTGGATTTGAATTATTGACTAATTATTCTGCTGTTATTTTAAGATAACATGATAAGATGCCTTGCATGCTTATGGGAAGAGTTTTTTATGAGTATGCGGCGGTTGCCATGACCCCCGATTCACAATCTCGGGTCGGAGGCGTGACAATTAATATGGTATCAGAGCATTAGTAGATGAACTAAGATGAGTATAGAAGGAGTGTTAGTGGATAGACACTAAGGACATTATGATGTAAATCTTCGATGATTGTAGTGGGAGAAATCTTTATGAACTTTTGGTTAAATATTGAGATTATATATGAAAGGATCACAAGAGATTATGACATATAGAATTTAAAATATGATGGATGATCTATTGATCATGATATGATTAGTTAGATTTTGATTGAAAGTTGTTGGGTATAAAATACCCCCCCCCCCAGCTGAAGTTCATGTCAGGAGTGGCCCTCCGGGGGTTCTACCGACGTTCGACATTTAGCGACATCTTCCCGAGCCTCTCCGGCGGCCGAACCTCCGCAACGTTACCAAGTTCAATCGACGAATAAACTCCCACCAATGTAGGCCGGATCCTCCACGATGGGCGGACTCCTACGGGAGACGGACCTCGTCCCTGACTTCAACTGCAGGTAGACTTCATCCGGACTCCTATGGGAGCCGAACTTCGTCCCCGACTTCAACTGCAGGTAGACTTCATCCGGACTCCTATAGGAGCCGGACTTCGTCCCCGACTTCAACTGCAGGTAGATTTCATCCGGACTCCTACGGAAGCCGGACCTCATCCCCGACTCCGGCTGCAGGAAGACTTCATCCGGACTCCTACGGGAGCCGGACCTCGTCCCCAACTTCGACTGCAGGAAGACTTCATCCGGACTCCTACAGGAGCTGGACTTCGTCCCCGACTTCAACTACAGGTAGACTTCATCCAGACTCCTACGGAAGCCAGACCTCATCCCCGACTTCAACTGCAGGTAGACTTCATTCGGACTCCTATGGGAGCCGGACTTCGTCCCCGACTTCAACTGCAGGTAGACTTCATCCAGACTCCTACGGGAGCCGGACTTCGTCACTGACTTCAACTGCAGGTAGACTTCATCCGGACTCCTACGGGAGCCGGACCTCATCCCCGACTCTGGCTGCAGGAAGACTTCATCCGGACTCCTACGGGAGCCAGACTTCGTCCCCGACTTCAACTGCAGGTAGACTTCATCCGGACTCCTATGGGAGCCGGACTTCGTCCCTGACTTCAACTGCAGGTAGATTTCATCCGGACTCCTACGGGAGCCGGACCTCATCCACGACTCCGGCTGCAGGAAGACTTCATCCGGACTCCTACAGGAGCCGGACCTCATCCTCGACTCCGACTGCAGGAAGACTTCATCCGGACTCCTGCGGGAGCCAGACTTCGTCCCCGACTTCAACTGCAGGTAGACTTCATCCGGACTCCTATGGGAGCCGGACTTCATCCCCGACTTCAACTGCAGGTAGACTTCATCTGGACTCCTACGGGAGCCGGACCTCATCCCCGACTTCAACTGCGGGTAGACTTCATCCGGACTCCTACGGGAGCCGGACTTCATCTCCGACTTCAACTGCAGGTAGACTTCATCCGGACTCCTATGGGAGCCAGACTTCATCTCTGACTTCAACTGCAGGTAGACTTCATCCAGACTCCTACGGGAGCCGGACTTCATCCCCGACTTCAACTGCTGGTAGATTTCATCCGGACTCCTACGGGAGCCGGACCTCGTCCCCGACTCTGGCTGTAGGAAGACTTCATCCGGACTCCTACGGGAGCCGGACTTTGTCCCCGACTCCGCTGCTGGTAGACTTCGTCCGGACTCTCACGGGAGTCGGACTTTTGCCCTGAACTCCTATTACAGGTAGACCTCACCCCGAATTCCTATGGGGGCCGGACTCCGAGCTCCTACGGCAAGTGGTCCTCGCCTGCCGCCTTAACGCCCCAGGGCACCCAACAGGATTTGCAGCATCTGAGTTCCTCTCAAATGGATAGCTACCCCTCTCTGCCAAGCACCTCAACCGAACCTCAGCCGACAGGCCTGGACTCCCTGGCAGGCCACAGTAACGGCCATGACTCTGCTCCACTTCTTGCGACGGATCTCGTGCGGCTCCATCACTCCCTGGCAGGCCACAATAATGGCCACTACTCTGCTCTGCTTCCTGCAGCAGATCCCGCGCGGCTCCTTCACTCCCTGGCAGGCCACAGTAATGGCCACTACTCTGCTCCACTTCCTACGACGGATACCACGAGGCTCCTCCACCCTCTGGCAAGTCGCGACAATGGATGCCGCTCCACTCCCCGCAACAGACTCCATGTGGCAGATCACGGTGACAGCTACGATTTCACTCCACTACTCTTCGTAACAAACTCCTCCTGGCCCCGAATGGCCCACTGTCAGACGGTTTCAAACGTCACTATCAATCTATTGCACCCTCCACCTATAAAAAGGAGACCCCAGATACGTTATTCTTTAAGCTCTCATCTTCTATCTCAAAATTCTGCTAGATTTTTCGTTCAAGCACTCCATTCTTGTTAAGGTAGGGAACTGACTTGAGCGTCGGAGGGTCTTGCCGGAGCACCCCCACCTCCGGTTTAGACTTCCTTTGCAAGTCCCGGTGGTGACCGCGGCTCCCTCAACTCCAGCTTCTCTGACGTCGACAGATTTTTGCACCAACAGGATTGGCGCTAGAGGAAGGGGCTTGAACCTTCGCAGTACCCTTGTTCTTAAAGGAGCGCTCAACGGGACCGCCTCTGATCATCTTTTCTGACGTCCTCTCCTCCTTCCCCCATTAGATCTTCGCCCGATGCCTCCCCGCAAAGCATCCACACGGCGATCCACAGCCTCCACGGCCAGTCTCAGGCTCTGGCCTCACCTCCAATTTCCCAGCCTCCTCCTCCTCCTCCGACAACAACGGTTGGCACGGAACAATTTGACTTGCTGGCCCAGCAGGTCAAAGGCCTCGCTGAAGTGGTGCAGGCCATGCAGCAGCAGCAACAGCCACAGACATCAGTGCGACTGGAGAGAATGTCGTCGGAACTCCAAAATCTGGTGGTAGGACGGGCCACTTGGGCCAGTCGCCCCGTCTTTCCTGGAAAGATGAATCTAAGGGTGGAGAGCCCTCAGTCAGATCATGATTCCACCCCTGGAAGATCTCTACCTCCATTCTGCCAGAAGACCCTCGAGACCCATAGTCGAGAAGATTTTCTGGACCGAAGGCTCCAGGAGATGAACTAGTGGATCGAAGAACTCCACCACGCTTTCCCCACTTATGGTGAAGACATTTGTACTGACCCCCCTTTTTTCAAATGATCATGCAGGAACTGATCCCGCCAAACTTCAAGCTCCCTCAATTTGAAAGCTACGATGGGACTTCGGACCCAGTTGATCACCTGGAGGCCTTCTGGACAATAATGCTGCTTCATGGCACGCCCGACGCCATCCTATGCCAAGCTTTCCCATCCACCTTGAAGGGAGCGACGAGAAACTGGTACTCGATGCTGAAGCCTGGTACCATCTTTTTCTTTGATCAGATGAGCCACTAGTTTGTGGCTCATTTTGTTAGCAGCCGGCATCCCTGGAAGGGTTCGGAGTCCCTCATCAACATCAAGCAGAGGGAGGGGGAGTCCATTCGGGCCTACATCAACCGTTTCAATGTCGCCGCATTGGAGGTCCGGAACTTGGACCAATCGGTAGCGATGGCCGCTCTGAAAGGTGGCCTTCAGAAGAACGATCTTTTATTCTCCCTGGAAAAGAAGTACCCCAGGGATTTTGCTGATCTGTTGGCTCGGGTCGAAGGGTACATCCGAGCAGAAGAAGCCTTCAAAATGAAGGATGAGGAGACTGCGAGAGAGCGGCAGGTGGGAGACCCGAGTAAGCCCACAGTCGAAAAAGGGCCGAGAGAAGCTCGGCCACATTCTCGAACTCCTCCCGGGCACAAGCGCACCCAGACTCCTCCCCGAGCATGCAGGCAGGGAAGCCCGGAGTGCCGAACTCGATGGAGCACTCCCCCAGGAAGATTCTGCAGCTATGTCCCCCTTATCGCATCGAAAACTCAGGTGCTGATGGAGGTCAGAGAGCAGCTCTCAAGGCCAGAAAGGATGCGCACGCACCCCGAAAAGTGCAATCCTAACAAGTTCTGCCTCTACCATCGTGACCATGGCCACGGCACGGAGGAATGCATTCAGCTCTGAGATGAGATCGAGGAGCTCATCCGATGAGGTCGGCTCGACAGGTTCATTCGGCGTCGACCTGAGGGTAGAGAAGATCGGCTAAGGGCCCTGCCACAACCTGAGCCGCCAAGGAGGGAAGAGCAGCCCGGAGATCAGCCTCCAATTGGGATCATCAACTCCGTCTCTGGAGACCCTTGACAGGAAGCAGATCTTCCACAGCCCTGGGATTGGAAAACTTGTAAATGTATTATGAACGACCCCATTTTAAATCAAGATTCCTTTCAGATCTGCACATCTTTTTCTTTTTGGCATGGACTTGTAACGACAGGGGACGACCCCTTCGGGCAACGAAAACAAACCCTAATGTGGGCAAAGTCGAAGGTCCGATTATTTGTAGATCGGATGGGGGGAGAGGCCATACAGCACCCATATGCGCCCCCACAGTCATGTTAGGGACAGGAGGAGAACCTCGCTCTAACATGAGCAAGGTCGAAGGCCTGGTTATTTATAGACCGGATGGGGGGAGAGGCCATGCAGCGCCCATATGCGCCCCCACAGTCATGTTAGAGACAGGAGGAGAACCTCGCCCTAACATGAGCAAAGTCGAAGGCCCGGTTACCCTTAGACCGGATGGGGGGAGAGGCCCTGCAACGCCTGTGTGTGCCCCCACAGTCCTGTTAGGGACAGGAGGAGAACCTCACCCTAACTTGAGCAAAGTCGAAGGTCCGGTTATCTGTAGACCGGATGGGGGGAGAGACCCTGCAACGTCCGTATGTGCCCCCACTACCCTGTTAGGGACAGGAGGAGAACCTCGCCCTAACTTGAGCAAGGTCGAAGGCCCGATTACACTTAAATTGGATGAGGGGAGAGGCCCCGCAACGCCCATATGTGCCCCCATAGCCCTATTAGAGATAAGAGGAGGACCTCGTCCTAACCTGAGCTAAAACCGATTACGTCAGAAATAGGGGAAGAACCTCGTCCTGACACCAATTAAGGTCTGGTCATTCAAGACCAGATAAGAAGAAGGGTACCTTCTCAGCGACCCCTTTGCACTCCCGTGACCCCACCAAGAGTAGAGAGAAACCCTCACTCAAAAAAAGAAAAAGGAAAAAGGGGAGGGGAGTTAAAAAGAAAAGCGACGAACTGCATCAGCGACGAATGGAAAATAAATTGCATCAAAGATGCAGGGAACCTCATCTCAGCAAGGATTGGGGTTCTTATCAAAATCTCCGGCCTTCAAGAAAGCTCTCAACACAGGCCAGAGATAAGACGACTTCCACAGGGTGACGAGAAGCTCGGATCTTCGAGCTCAAACTCTGAAAGGGAGCGTCAAACCCGAGCGGCTCCGGACAAATCTGCGGCCATGGACGAAAGGATGGGTCAATGCGACGGCAATCGGGTATCTCCGAACGGCATCGATTTTGAGCAGGGTAAAGGCCGAAAGAAGCTCGACAAATGATAATTCAACACATGAGTAAAAGAGGTAACAAAAAATTTCTTTTTCATGTCATTAATTAAGTATACATTACAGAACCCTTGAGGCTGAAGAAGAAAGATGACAAAAAAGCAAGCCGAAGCGGCAACAACCAAGAACCTCCAGACAACATCGGCATCAAAAAGAAAGAAAAAAAAAACAACAATGCCAGCAGACAAACAAGCGGCAAAAGAAGATACATAGAAGGATGAAAGACAAAAAGAGCCCTAGGGGGGCCCGGCTTCCTTCGACTTCGAACTTTCGGCTTCAACCCTCACCAGGGAGTGCCTTAAGCTTTTGACTTCTTCTTCCAATTCCTTCTCTCTCATTAGCATCTCCATATATCTCCGATGAAGTCGCTGGCTTTCGTTCTCTGTCTCTCGATGTCTTTTTCTCAGGACCTCAGATTCCGCCTCTGCGTCCTTGACTGCCTGCTGCTCATATACCAGCTGGATCTTCAATTACTGTAGTTCAGCCCTCCCCTCCCCAAGGGTGACAGATAGCTCTTCTATGGTTCTTCTCAGAGATTGAAGTTCGTCAGGATCCCGAATAAGAGCAAACTGAGCTCCTTCAGCTAGCTGCCTTTGAAGGCGGGCAACCTCGTCGGTCATCATCCTGAGCTTCCCCCTATAGTCATCCACCTGCTTGCACCAGCCGGCTCGATACGCGTCATAGCTCGCCTCGGCATTCTGGAGCTGTTGCTGAAGGTTGGAGAACTTCTTCGACCATTCCCGATCGTAGTCGGCCTGAGTCGGAAGCCGGGATGAGCTTCCTTCCAACTGGCTAGTCCTCTCCCGTGCGACCGACAGCTCCACTATGAGTTCACTCTGAGAGAGCTGATCTTGGCAGCTTGAGCCCAAGATCGATCACTGGTGCGCTTCTTGTGTTCCTCGAGCTCCTTCTCGAAGTTCGCTTTCCTCTGGCTGTACTCCATGATCTCCTTTACGTGGAGGTTCTGAAAGCGGGTGGCCTCCGCGGTGGCCTCAGAGTGGCTCTCCCTCAACCTGCGAAGTTCGTCATCCATCTCCTTTGACCTTTTTGTTAAATGATGAACTTTCTTCTTCAGGTGTTGGATTGTGGACTTCAGCAGAATTTCCTGCGGCAAGAGAAGCGCTTCGACAGGACACTGCCATCGGGAGACAAAAGCGTCAAGGCGCATCTCATTGCAGAAAAAAAAAAGGGAGAGAGGGGAGAAGAAGAATGGAGAAGCCCTCCATAAAGAGAAACCCAATTTTATTGATTGAATGTTTCTTAAAGACAAGAGAGAAAAGAAAAATTGCAATAAAAGAAAAATACAAAGTCAGAGGTCTCAGACCTCTGAAGTAGGAGTCGGGGAGCTCGATGTTCTTGGAAGGGGTGCTGCGGTGACAGTGGCAGTGGGAGAGGACCCGATTTCGTCTTCAGATGCCTCATCCAAGAAGCTGAGATCGAGCTCGAGAAATTTCTTGACCACCTTCTCCTAGCAGAGCTCGAACCCTTTGATGAATGCTTCTTGGCCGAATTTGACGTTCAGGTCCCTCATCTCTGCGGAGGCCTTGAACTCCTCCACTGCTAGGACCCTGGCCTCCGAGATCAGAACCAAAATCTGCTCCATCAAATTTGCGACCTCGGCCTCCACCTTCCTCACCGTCTCTTCCGAGGTCTGCTTTTCTTTCTCAAAGGCCTCTTGGAGGTTGACTACCTCAGCAACCTTCTCTTTGAAGCGGGCGACTTCAGCCCGGCGACTCTCCTCCGCCTGGACGACGTCCCTTCTCGCCCGGTTCGTTGTCTCGATGTTGGCAAGAAGCTGGTGCCCGATCTACAAGAGCAGCTAGAAAGTCAGAATAAAAGTTGAAGAATTAATTAAACGAAGGAGCAGGGAGAAGGGGGAAGGTGAACCTGTTTACCTCGAGAAAGGACCCTAGGGAGTCCCAAACCTGCTGTTCGGGATCGGCGCGATCAATCCTCTGGACGACCTCGGGCAGAATATAGCCGTCGATCAGTCGCTTTATCAAGTCTCTGTCATTAAAGGGATTCTCCCCCGGCTCTTCCTCGGAATCATGGGACTCTTCGATGGCGGCCCGGCAGCTACTCACCCTGCGGGCCACCGACTTCCTTCTCCTCCCCCTCTCAACCTCGGGTGCCTCCTCGAAGCGGACCCCCGAAACGGGAACCTCAGCGGGGGAACTCCTCGAAGAGGCCCGGGGAGCCAGAGGTTCGGCATCTGATGGAACGTCGACCGTGAAGGCCGCCTATGCAGGCATGGCCGAGCTCGTCTCCTCCGTTCTAGCCTTCTTTGCCGATCCGGAGGCCGCGGCGCCTTTTCTTTTGTGGGCCTTGAGACCCCTGACGAGCGTCCGTGCTGCTTCGGCATCCATTCTTAAAAAAAAAAAAAAAAGAGAGAGAGAAAAAAGAGATCAGTAATGGAGTGAAAAAGAAAGAAGTGACGTGTAAAAAAAAAAAGAAAGAAAAAGAAGAGAGAAGAAAAGCAGGAGAAAAGAAGAAGAAAGGAAAGATGGGATACTCGTGGGATCCAGAAGGCTCAGGCCGATGTTGAACAAAAACTGCTCCTTCAGAAGGTTGGGGAGGGAAGGAGTCGAATAGCTAAGAAGCCTCTGGGCGGCCTGAAGGTCGTCCTCCCCCAGGCTGGGGGCCCGACGGACAGAGTCCCTCAGGGAGCCCCAAGGGGACAGTCCCAGCTTCAGGGTCGGGCACTGGACGTAGAGGAACTTTCCCTTCCAATTATGGATTGAAGAGGGAGCACCCTTCAGTAACCCCTTCTTGCCGAACTGGAGGGAGAAGTACCACCAGTCCTTGGCCGAGGGGTGGCGCTTGAAAGTGTAAAAATACCTAAACAAAGAAAGGGATGGCTGGACTTCGACTACGTGGCAAAGGGAGAAGAACCCTATCAGAAACCTAAAGGAATTTGGCACGACTGAAGCCAAAGAAATGTCTAAAAAATAGAAAAGAACGATGACGAAGGGTGGAAGCGGAAGACGGAGCTTGGCACGAAAGGCCTCCTGGTATAGGCAGAAACGGCCAGGTGGGGGGTGCTAGCCCGATCGGCAGGACCAGGAAGCTCCAGATCGTACTCCGAAGGAACTCCATATTGAACTCTTATCAACAAAAGCTCATCCGGAGTCAGGGAACAAGGAATAGCGTCTGGCGCAAAGAACGGGCGAGGTCCAGCCCTGGATGAGGGTTCGTCTACAGTATGAGGGTTTTGGGGGGCTGAGGCGGATGAACTCCCAGAACCACTAGAGACGGAAGTGCCAGAAGATATTTCAAACACGAACCCTAAAAATCCCAGAGAAATTAGGCGAGATAAGAGGCGAAAGGTTCGCGGGGGACCAAATCAGGGGAACGCGGTGGAAGAAAAATGGAGGAGAAAGGGCACCTAGATGGCAAGAAGAGAGACGAAAGTTTCGGGACTAACCTAAGTCGCTCCAAAGGATGCAGAGATGCGAGGACAGGGATGACTCGAAGAACGCCTAGGGCCAAGATGGACGCCAAAGGGGGTCAGAGCTCTCAAAGAGAAGGCAGACACTGATGAAACTTTCAGGCGGAATGAGACTCCTGAAGGCGGAAAGGCGGGTTTAAATAGCCCCTGGGATCCGGTGCTATAATGATCACAGATCTCTCCAAGCCGACCCACGCTCGCCATGTGTCCCACTCACCACAGCAGGCGGCTAAAAGTGGCTGACAGCTGACAGAGCCATTACTGCACCGTACCTAGGCCAACGCACCAGCGGGAATTTCGAAAGGTCCCTTCAGATCGCCCCAATTTGAAAAGACTCCAGCACGCGCGCATTAAATGCCAGAATATCTGAGGGCGATCGTGCAGAGGATTCAAGGGGACAACTTCGATCGTGAAAATTTTTTTGTACTTCATTCGAAACTCGAACTCGGAAGTAGGGGGACTGGTGTTGGGTATAAAATACCCCCCCCAGCCGAAGTTTGTGTCAGGAGCGGCCCTCCGGGGGTTTTACCGACGTTTGACATTTAGCGACATCTTCCCGAGCCTCTCCGACGGCCGAACCTCCGCAACGTTCCCAAGTTCAGCCGACGAAAAAACTCTCACCAATGTAGGCCGGATCCTCCATGATGGGTGGACTCCTATGGAAACCAGACCTCATCCCCGACTTCAATTGCAGGTAGACTTCATCCGGACTCCTACGAGAGCCGGACTTTGTCTCCGACTTCAATTATAGGTAGACTTCATCCGGACTCCTATGGGAGCCGGACTTCATCCCCGACTTCAACTGCAGGTAGACTTCATCCGGACTCCTACGGGAGTCGGACCTCATCCCCGACTCCGGCTGCAGGAAGACTTCATCCGGACTCCTACAAGAGCCGGACCTCGTCCCCGACTCCGACTGCGGGAAGACTTCATCCGGACTCCTACGGGAGCCGGACTTCGTCCCCGACTTCAACTGCAGGTAGACTTCATCCGGACTCCTACGGGAGCCGAACCTCATCCCCGACTTCAACTGCAGGTAGACTTCATCCGGACTCCTACGGGAGCCGGATTTCATCCCCGACTTCAACTGCAGATAGACTTCATCCGGACTCCTACGAGAGCCAGACTTCGTCCCCGACTTCAACTGCAGGTAGACTTCATCCGGACTCCTACGGGAGCCGGACCTCATCCCCGACTCCGGCTGCAGGAAGACTTCATCTGGACTCCTACGGGAGCCGGACTTCATCCCCCACTTCAACTACAGGTAGACTTCATCCGGACTCCTATGGAAGCCGGACTTCATCCCCGACTTCAACTGCAGGTAGATTTCATCCGGACTCCTACGGGAGTCGGACCTCGTCCTCGACTCTGGCTGCAGGAAGACTTCATCCGGACTCCTACGGGAGTCGGACCTCGTCCCCGACTCCGGCTACAAGAAGACTTCATCCGGACTCCTACAGGAGCCGGACTTCATCCCCGACTTCAACTGTAGGTAGACTTCATCCGAACTCCTACAGGAGCCGGACTTCATCCCCGACTTCAACTGCAGGTAGACTTCATCCGGACTCCTACGGGAGCCGGACCTCATCCCCGACTTCAACTGCAGGTAGACTTCATCCGGACCCCTACGGGAGCCGGACTTCGTCCCCGACTTCAACTGCATGTAGACTTCATCCGGACTCCTACGGGAGCCAGACTTCATCCCTGACTTCAACTGCAGGTAGATTTCATCCGGACTCCTACGAGAGCCAGACCCCATCCCCGACTCCGACTGCAGGAAGACTTCATCCGGACTCCTATGGGAGCCGAACTTCGTCCCCTACTCCGACTGCGGGTAGACTTCGTCCGGACTCTCACAGAAGCTGGACTTCCACCCTGAACTCCTGTTACAGGTAGACCTCACCCCGAATTCCTACGGGGGTCGGACTCTGAGCTCCTACGGTAAGTGGTCCTCGCCTGCCGCCTTAACACCCGAGGGCACCCAACAAGATTTGCAGCATCCGAGTTCCTCTCAAATGGACAGCTACCCCTCTCCGCTAGGCACCTCAACCGAACCTCAGCCGACAGGCCTGGACTCCCTGGCAGGCCACAGTAACGGCCACAACTCTGCTCCACTTCCTACGATGGATCCCGTGCGGCTCCATCACTCCCTGACAGGCCACAATAATGGCCACTACTTTGCTCCGCTCCCTGCAGTGGATCCCGCGTGGCTCCTTCACTCCCTGGCAGGCCACAGTAATGGCCACTACTCTGCTCCACTTCCTACGACGGATACCGCGCGGGTCCTCCACCCTCTGGCAAGTCGCGACAACAGATGCCGCTCCACTCCCTGCAATAGACTCTACGTGGCAGATCACGGTGACAGCCATGATTCCACTCCACTACTCTTCGTAACAAACTCCTCCTGGCCCCGAACGACCCATTGTCAGATGGTTACAAACATTGCTATCGATCTATTGCACCCTCCGCCTATAAAAAGGGGACCCCAGATACGTTATTCTTTAAGCTCTCATCTTCTATCTCAAAACTCTGCTAGATTTTTCGTTCGAGCACTCCATTCTTGTTGAGGTAGAGAACTGACTTGAGCATCAGAAGGTCTTACTGGAGCACCCCCACCTCCGATTTAGATTTCCTTTGCAGGTCCCGACGGCCACCGTGGCTCCCTCAACTCCAGCTTCTCCGACGTCGGCAGATTTTTGCACCAACAAAAGTAATTACAAAAGAATTGACATAAAATTTTATTGTGCATTGTGGTTATTAATTTGATCATTGGTTATTCAAGTGAATCGTAAGCTCAAATTCGATGTAAGAATAATACTATGATATTACTTCTAGTTGAGAAGTTGACTATTATTGGCAAGATAAAGATTTGATAATAAAATATTGTTCCAGAATGGGCTAAGAAAGTTTTTTTTATGATGCTTGATTGGAATATTTATTGAAAGTGAACTTGGTATGTGGATTATATATAAAGTGGCATATTAGGATGAATGCATATTTGGAGATATTGCAAAGAAGCCTATTTCTTATTGATGAAATTGATTTTGAGATTGTAGGATATTCATCGTATTGGAAGCTTTAATCATCATTTTTAGATCTAAATAATAGATCTTATTATGTCTCTTGGAGACTACATGATGTGTATGAAATTTTAATTTAAAGATTTCATATCTAATTTGATCAAGAAATTTTCTGATATTATTGTTGAAGTTGTTAATGAAAAATTGATATATTTAGATTAAGATAAAAGATCTGATTTATATTTATTTAAAATTATCAAAATCAGGTGAATTTATAATTTAGAAATTTTGGATTTAAGAATTGATATGGAGTTCCTTTGCTTTTGTTAACGAGATCCCTAATTGAATCTACTATTAAATGGAGATTTGATTTTTGAGGCTTGTATGATTGTTGTGAAAAGATACATGATAGATATTAAAGATCTTGATTATAAAAATTTTAGAAAAAAAATAATGATTTGAAGTTCTTATATATTCAGATTATGTGCAAATTTGATGGAGCATCGAAGGATTTTCTCATTGATTTGACTTATAAAGATTTTGATTTGAAAATTATCGAATTGAATTGATATGGAAATTAAAATTTGATTCATATTGATTATAGTAAATCTATATGGTTTTAAATATGATATTGGACTCAAGAGTTAATCAAGATTATTGTACACCAGTAAAGGTATGAATGAGAATCGAAAGTTAATCTTTGACTTCAATTAAAATTTAAAATTTTAGATCTTTTCTATTGATAAGATAAAGAAATAATTTGAACAAAATTTTTTTTTAGTGAATCTAATTAATTTTGATTGTTAGAACAGAGTGCACAGCGGAAGCATGATAATCTGGATTACTTTGAGTAAGTCAGAAATGTTAATTTTTTGAGTCAAAGAATTATGATAGATGATATAGTTTGATACAAAAAATTTATTGATATTAGAAAGAATAATATTTTAAAAATTTTGAATTATTTAGATATCTTAATGTGATTTTTAAAAGTAGTGCTTCCACTTACTATGCTACAAAAATAATTAGCATCCTAATTCTAGGATGAGTGGACTTTCGATTTTTGATTTTAGATTTAGAATATTTAGAGATAAATTTTTTCTATCCTAAAATTAAATTTTATAATTCTCTATTTATTAGGAAGAATTTGAGATCGTTTATCGAATGATGATTTTGATCTTAAATTATTATACTCAAATATTTAGCTCCAGGGTATAATAAAATTTGAAGTTTGAACTCTTTTGATTATTATTATTTCTCTAACTAAATGAAAAAGATTGAGGTTATCTATTGATATTGATGATTGTTCTACAAAAGATGAATTGGAGTTATTTATAATTTAATTTGATAATGAATCGATTAATTAAGAATAGTTAATATTTAGATAAAGCAAATTGATATACTTAATATTTAGATAAAGCAAATTGATATACTTACTTAGAATAGAGACATTGATTTTGATTATAAAAAATATATATATATAGTTTTGATTTAGATCAATTTTTGAGTTATTGATTTTTATTATGGAATGACTTAATGATAAAATTTGCTTCAAAACTTAGAATATTTAAGAGTTTGAGGGTTTGAGTAAGAAAATTTTGATGACTAGAAATAGTGGTTTTGATTCTAATCAACATCGATGATATTGATCTTTTCTTTATGAAATGATTAAATGATGAAGTTACATTGAGAATTAAAATATCAAAAGTTCGAGAATGAGATTGAAATGATAAATCTTCAACTTTTAAAAATATGAATAAGAAAAAATATTTTTAAATTTTGATTGATTAGGATGTCATAGTATAATTTATGAAAGTATGTTTTCCTATCTTATGATGGATTGAAATTAAGAGTGATTAATATTTTAAAATAAATAAATAAATAAATAAATGATGATGATAAATAAAATTCTTATTTAAAAATTAAGATATTGATTTTCTTCTATTTACAAGAGATAGATTTGATTTTGATCTAGTCATGAGATATTGAACATTAATTTTTACAAGAAATGAGATCATAATTTCGAAATCTTGAAATATTGAAAATCTTTGAGATGTTGATCTTGATAAATAAGAAAATGAATGGATCAATATTTGATGTATTGACTTTTTTCTTATGAAATAATTTAAGAATAAATTTTATATCAAGAATTAGAATATTAAAATATTTATGGATGAGATTCAAGTAAGAAAATACGAAGACTCAAGCAAGAAAAATTTTGAGGACGAAATTTCTTTTAGAGGGAAAGAATGTGATGCCCAGCCCATGTAACAATCCCAGCCCACCAAAGCTCAAAAAAAAAAAAATAGGGGAGAAGACTCCCGAAGGGAGTCTTCTTCCTCCTCACGTCTTCGGGAGTCTTCTTCCTCCTCTCGTCGGCTCCCAATCGAAGTCGGAAAGAGCCACCCTCCGGCTCTATTTAAGGAGGAGAATCCTCTCTCCCTCTCATCGAAGATTCGAGACCCAGTCAGCGGCAATCGCTGGAAAACCACCACGGAGCCCCATCCTTGTGCCGTCCATTTTGCTCACCGAAAAAGCCTCACCGGCGTCGAAGGTGAGCCTCCTCCTCTTCCTCTCTTCTCCTCCTTTCTCTCCGTGCCCGTGTGCACGATCGTCGATGACTGGAGTCGCTGAATTTCTTTGAGAAAAAGATTCAGCCCCTTTTGAATGTTTGGATGCCGGTGGTCACCACCGGCCACCAGCTTAGCCCTCCTCTTGCCACTGGGTCACCCATCCTCTTGCCGACGGCCACCCCATGCCGGTTGCACCGCTGGCTGGCCAGCCAACAGGGGATTGTGAGATCTCCTGTTTCGGCCCAAAGGAAGCCCGGGAAGAAGAAAAGAAAGAGAAGAAGAAGAAGAAGGAAAAGAAAAAGGAAAAAGAAAAAGAAAAGAAAAAGGAAAAAGAAAAAAAAGAAAAAGAAGAAGAAAAATAAAATAATAATAATATAATAATAATAAATAAGATTTTCTCTCCTCTCTCTTCCGTGAAGAAAAAGAAAAAAAGAAGAAAGAAAAAATAAAATAAATTAATTAATAAATAATGATATAAATAATAAAATATGAGAAAGAGAGTTTCTCTCTCTTTCCTCTCTCCCTTCAACCTGAACTAGTATTTTCTCTCTCTAGAATTAGACTTTCTCTCTCTACTTTCTCTCTCTAAGTTATTTCTCTCTCCTAAGATTTTTTAAAATTTTTAAAAGAATGATGATGAATTTAAATGATCTTAGTGATGGGTTTTTTTGATCTGTGATCGTCGGACGGTACACCGGCACCCACTTTGATCAAATTAGGTATCTTTAGATTTTAATTTTTATAATTTTATTAAATTATCCACATGATAATTTCAACATGATTTGATCTGATCGATCAGATTTGTTGAATCATATCGTCCGAGGAGTCCAAGATAAATTTTCTCTCTCTAGAATTTTCTCTCTCTAAAGCCATTTCTCTCTCGATCAATTTCTCTCTCTTGATCGATTTATCAATGAAAAATTTTTTTTAATATTTTTGATCTAATGAAGAATCTTGATCCATGATTGTTGGGTAGTGTATTGGCACCCACCTTGATCAAACCATGAATCTTTAGATTTGATCATCCATGATCCCGATCTAGTCATGACTTGATTTGATCATGTTGATTTTACCAATCGAGATATTGGACCAATCGTAATGTTGGATTGTGTCATCTGATCAATTCGAATTGTACCTCATGAATTCTCTCTCCTCTAATTGTCTCTCTTTACTTGATTTTATGAAATCGATGAAGAAACCTCGATCCTATCACTTCGAATCTGATTTGATCTGATAGTCAAACTTTGGATCGTTTAGGTCCTAATTAGATTTTGATTAGATGAAATTAGATGATCGGACCCAATCTAAACTGTTGAAATATGATATTCATATTTTTTTTAATTATTGAAATTGATTCTGTATAGGATTGTGGATGTTTGATCATGGGATATCGCGATATGATCTACGAACAAAATTTTTGAAAGAAAATTTATAGAATTATGTGAATTTATTGGAATGCGTTCGAGATAAGTAATGTTTCATACTTTATAGATTTATCGGCAAATTATAATATATTTTTCTGACATGATTTGTGAAACGATGCATGAATTGGATGAATGATATTTTGTTATGAAAATATTTTATTTGAAATGTTATGATGAAGCATGATTGAACATATTGATTCCATGATGCATTATATTGATTGATTTCGATACTACATGATTATATATTTTATTATCGAAATTAGAATATGAAACATGATTTATGAAGAATTCTGATATAAGAACAATATGAATTGACAACCTGACTATGTAAAGGACCCCGCCAATGGGGGCATATACGTTGGCAATTGATTTGTCCTAAGGGTTTACGTCGCCAGAGAGACCAGCGACAAATCGCCAAAGAGACCAGCGGTTCCAAAGGACTTTGCTGTCAGATGATTCGCAGCTCACCGCAAGAAGATACGCGGTGTTATGACCCTGCCACAGAGAAAATATGGTCATAGCTCATGGTTGACGAAAAAAATTGAAGAACGAAAGAAATTGAAATCTCAAAAGAAACTTAAATTTTGAAAAAGAAATAAATTTGGCATGAACTATATTGCATAAACTCGGACCTAGGCCCGACCTATGTCAAACGGTTAGTTACAGATAAACTCAGACCTAGGTCTGACAAATGCACATTCATAGGATACCCCAAAGAGACCAAAGGATATTTTTTCTACCATGCTGATGAACAAAAGGTGTTCGTCAGTCTTAATTCAACCTTTTTAGAAAAGAAGTTCCTTGTTGAAGGAACCGTTGCCTCTAAGGTTGAACTTAATAAAGTTCAACAGGTAGAAGGATCGATACCAACAACTGAACTTGAGTCGGATTTGATTAGATCAGATCCGAAGCCCAATGTACCTGCACCATTAAGGCGATCCGGTAGAGTACCGCATCAGTCGGACAAATACTATGATTTCTTGATCCGAAATGGTGATCCCATCGAACTCGATGAGAATGATGAGGATCTGATCACCTATATGGATGTAATGCAGAGACCTGATTCCGAAAAATGGCTTGAAGCTATGAAATCCGAAATAGAGTCCATGAAGGTCAACAATGTATGGACATTGGTTGACCCACCTGAAAGGGTTAAACCCATTGGGTGTAAATGGATCTTCAAAAGGAAGAGAGGCACAGATGGAAAGGTGGAGACCTATAAAGCCCATCTGGTTGCCAAGGGGTATCGTCAACATTATGGTATTGACTATGACGAGACATTTTTTCCTATGGTAATGCTCAAATTCATTCAGATAATGCTTGCAATAGCTGCCCATCTGGATTATGAGATCTGACAGATGGATGTAAAGACAGCTTTTCTGAATGGAGAGCTGACCGAAGAGGTGTATATGATACAACCTGAGGGGTTTATATTCACAGATGAGTCCAAGGTGTGCAAGCTTCGGAGATCCATTTATGGATTGAAGCAAGCTTCTCGGAGTTGGAACATACATTTTGATAAGGTGATCAAAACGTATGGATTTGTTAAGAACAAAGAAGAGCCCTGCATCTATAAATGGGCAAATGGTCCAGTTATGGTATTCCTTGTCTTGTACGTGGATGATATTCTCTTAATCGGGAATGACATCCCCGCACTACAGGGAATAAAAGTTTGGTTGTCATCGCAGTTCTCCATGAAGGACTTGGGTGAAGCATCCTACATCCTAGGGATGAAGATCTATAGGGATAGATCTAAAAAGATGCTTGGATTATCCCAGTCCACGTACATAGACACTGTGCTGAAGAGGTTCAGTATGAAAAATTCTAAGAAGGGCTATCTACCGATAGATCATGAAATTTCTCTCTCTAAGAAGGATTGTCCGACAACTCCTGAAGAGAGAAAACGTATGAGTAGAGTCCCATATGCTTCGACCGTGGGATCTATCATGTATGTCATGACATGTACAAGGCCAGATGTGGCATACTCACTAGGAGTAGTGAGTAGATACCAATCTGATCTTGGAGAAAATCACTGGAAAGTGGTTAAAGCCATCCTTAAGTATTTGAGAAATACTAAGGACCAATGGTTGGTTTATGGCGAGTCAGATCTGAAACTTGTGGGGTTCACAGACTCCAGCTTTCAATCTGACCATGATGACAGTAGAAGCGTGTCGGGTTATATCTTTACTCTGAATGGTGGAGCCATCTGCTGGAAGAGTTCCAAGCAACATACTGTGGCAGACCTGTTTACGAGGCAGAGTACATCACAGCATCGGATGCCGCGAAGGAAGCTATGTGGCTGAGAAAATTCATCACCGAGCTCGGAGTAGCACCCTCCCTCGATGGTCCGGTCCTGCTCTACTGCGACAGCACTGATGCTATAGCTCAGACGAAGAAACCCAAAGCACACTAGCGGACGAAGCACATTTTGCACTGCTTCCACCTGATCCGGGAGATCGTGGATCGAGGTGACATCAACCTTCAGAAGATCGACGGAAAAGAGAACCTGGCCGACCCCTTCACTAAAGCCCTGGCGATAAAAGAGTTTGACAACCACAAGTCGAAGATGGATATTAGATATTGTGCCGAGTGGCTTTAGGACAAGTGGGAGTTGTTGGAAAATATGTCCCAACAGCCAGTCGTCAAGCTGTTGACGGTTGAGCAACCAAGTATTGTAATTGATTTGTTAATAAATAAAATATATTTTTGACATTTTCATCATAAGTTTTCATCTTCTAACGAACTCCGTTGTTATGATGAAGTCCTTAAGACTATTTAAGTTCGATAAAAAGAGGATTTATCGATTAGTCCTTAAAATTATTCACGACCAAATGATAGGCTGTTAATAAGGATGATAGCTTCTATCGAGCATAGGTCGCTGTAGGCCATATAGGTTGGTTGTCCTCTTAACCAAAGAGTGTGGAGACATTGGTATGGCATACAGATGAGATGTAAGGGTACATCATCATGAAACATGACCAACTCCAGAGCATTCTGCTATCGAGAATGTCTCTGATGGGATATAGGTATAAGTGTCTCTTAGACCTAAGATCGCCTCAGTGACTTGCAAGCAACTCACTGTGCTTTGGTACTGGACTAACTAAATTTCTAATTCAATGATGGAAGGCTTCTGGGTACAGTCAGGTACTTACGAAGTCAGAGTGTGATCGAGATGAGATTGACCACATCAAGAGTTGGAGAAGAATAAGTCACTGTATTTCAATTTAGCAAAACCTTGACCCTGGTAATCCATTAGATGCATTTGATATTTTGAAATACAATGTGGACAATCTGATTAGAGTTGACAGTTGAACTCTGAGGTGTCCTATGATCATTTTGGTCAAGGGGATGAATTATATGGAAACTATATCCGCATGGGTTCTAAGGATGTTGTTCTACACATCCGACCTATCCGACCGTCGGGTATCATTACTAGATGGTCACTTCGATTGATACAAAAATTTATTTTTATGCTACCGACTTAGATTTAGATCTATGAGGTCACACATATTAGAGTTCATGATCTGATCGGATGGTTGATCAACGATTAAGAATCGTTCTAGGGTTAAACTATCAATACGATTGACATTTAACCTAGTGCAAGTGTTGCAGGAGGATCGATTAGCAATTTGATTGCTAATTGGCTTAATTTGATTAAGTCAATGAGCTGAGATTAAGTCTAATTGAACATGATTTAATTAGATTTAGTTTGGGCTTGATTGGATCAAGTCCAATTGATTTATTGGATAAGCCAAGTGCAAGAAAAAACTAGTCCTAGTTCAATTAGGACTTGGGTCAACCTAATTTCTAATTTGATTAAAAAATTAAAATAGACTTAAATCTAATTTAATCTGATTAAATTAGGTTCTTAATTGGATTAAGACCTATTTTAATTAGATTGATCTAATTTTGGTTTGATTTGGTTTGAGAAACCAAATTAAAACAAGTCATAAGATAGAATCTTAATAAGACTAGAATTCTACCTTGCGCCACATAAGCCCCCCATGCCCTCTCTCTTATTCCATGCCAATTCCCTCTTATTTTGTGCGACAAAAATCCTCTCCCAGATCTTCACCATGTCTAAAAGGTTTCCTCTCTTCTTTCTTACATGGAAGATGGTTGTGAATCAAATCAAAGTAGGAATAAGTTTGGATTTCAAATTCTATGAGATAGAGTTTTAGAAATCCAAAACTCTTTTCTTTTTGCATCGATTTTACCTAAATTTTTTTTGAGATTTTTGTGGCTTTTATGGAACTTGATAGGCACCCTTTGCTGTTGGTCCATTCACAAAAAGGAGAGGATGCCCAAGAGTTAGGCGCCCCTTATCTTGCCATGTTTGGATAAACCCTGACTAGGTATTTGACCTAACCTAGACAAGGACTCTATCATATCTGTCTATATAAAATAAATTTATTCATGATATTTTCGTGAAAAATAGATCAAAGAGAGACCTTTGGGGTATCCAAAAATTAGAGTGAAAGAAGGTTGGGGCATGGAGATATAATAGACATAAGATAAGGTGTTCAGAGAGAGCAAAGAGAAGAAGAAGAGGGTCTTCTTCTAGGGTTGTTGTGTTCATCTCTTCCCTTCCTCCATCTTGAGTTTTTTAAGAGCATCTCAGATCTAAAACTCCTCCTATTTCTCATCTTTGGAAGAGTCAAAATCAAGAAGAAGGAGGCACCTGATCAACCATCGAAGAAGGATCAGTACAGTACTAGCATACTGTACTGATTTCCTGGAGTAGGACTTCTGATCAAAATTCGTGGGCTCGTGTGGATGACTCCTACAAGCCGGACGAGTGTGTGGCTTGCAACATCATCTTCAAGCTCGGATCAACAAGGTTAGAATGTCTAACTTGCAAGGTAATAGATCTGATCTATTGCTTATTACATACATTAGATGTAGCATAGAAACATGTTGATATGATCAACATATAGTTCATTCTCTATATGTTTTAATTTTTGATTTAATGCCATATAATAATCATGTAATAAGATCTTAGATCTAGAGATTCTCTAATTTTATAAAATAAATTTTGATTTATTTTAGTCTTCCACTACATGATCTTGAAAAAGTTTCAAGATCTAACCCTAAAATCCTAGATCTGATTCCTTCAGTTTTAACTCGTAGCCTGTTTGATTAGAGCAAGTAGGTCCTAGGGGTAATCTATATCTAGTGCCCTAAAGCCGTCTGATTTGAAAGTCATTGGCTAAAAACTCGCTACATGGGTCAAACAAAAAGCTTAAGGGGTTAAGACACTCAATAATGGTACAACGTTAAAAAAAAAAGAAAAAAATATTATCTTAATGATTTTAAAAAAAAATTAATAAATAAAGGATAAAAGTAACAATACACTTGTCTATATGAAGATTAATGATTTGGAGATAAAAGTAGGAATAATTTAGAAAAAGTTCAAAAAAAGTTATGTTTTTATCTTAACTCCCACATTGATTAGTATTAATACTCCAATGACATACCTCACTCATGTTCTATTGGGCATCAATAGCTTTTTAAAAATTATTTAATAAAATTTAAAATTTTAAGTTAAACGGTACTTATTTCTAAATTTTTTTTTACTCGAGGACGAGCAAAATTCAAGTTAGAGGGTGTGATAAGTAATATATTTTTATTTTTATTATAGATATTTTTGATAATTTATGGTGCTAACATCTTCTTAAAAATCTAATTTTATGAATAAATTAGATTTTCTTTTAAAAATAAATAATTTTAGAAAAAATATAAAATTAGAGTATATTTATGAAAAATATATGTTGATTTAATTGAGAATTTAAGAATCAAAATAATGAATACTTTTTAAAAAATTTAATACATATTTTTTTTATTTTTCAGGCAAAAATCGAAGCAAAAATCAAGCCAAAATATCTTAAAAATTTTAAAAATAGCCATCGATGCACGGTGGATCGGTCGCTCGATCCACAGAGTCAGAGTGTGGTCCACCAAAAATAATACGCGGTCCACGGGTGTGGCCCACAGTGGGTTGAGATGATTTTGTGTGATCCAACGATCCACAATCATTCTGACTTAGATCCAACAACTATTGTTCGTTGCCGGTTGATAAGAAGAAGCTTTTGCATGTTCCAACGGTCGAAACTCAATCCATCATGCAATCGAACGGCCAGCATCATTTTCGACTTTGATAAGGAGTTAAACTACACGATCCGACAGCCCAGAACAAATCCAAACCTAGATCGAATGGCTGTGGTTGAATCTGACTTTGATAAGGATTAAAATAATATTTTTTTATCAGATCTGAGTGGTCCGAAGCTGATCTGATGGTCAAAAATAATTATAAAAGATTTTATACAATTTTTAAGGGTTTAGGATTCTTTTTTCTACCAAAAAAATATGAAAAATTCACCTATAAATAGGAGATCCAAGAATAAGTCTAAAGAGCAGAAAAATTGAGTGGAAAGTTAGAAAAATATAGAGAAAAAAATATTAGAGCTTTAGAGATCTAAAGAGAAGAAGGAGAAAAGTCGGTTCGCTCTACGGAGTATGAAGGAAGAAGAAGAGGTCATTAACCATCTTTTCGATGAGACAGTACTGATCAACTTCAGATCTTTGTTACAGTTTTATTTTTTTATTTTATTATTCTTTTTAAATTTTTGTACTTGAATTTTAATTTCAATTAATACAAAAAAAATTTTTTGCACTTTAAATTCCTATCTTTTATTTTTATTGCAATTAGATGCTAGGATCTAATTAGTAGATCTTAATACCAATTTATTTTATGCACTTTAAATTCTTGTTATTTATTTTTATTATAAGTAGATGCTAGGATCTAAATAGTAGATTTTAGTGTCAAATTTATTTTTTTTTATACTTTTAATTTTTATTTTCTGACTTAAATTGCTTTCTTCAAAATTTTATTTTTTTTATAAAATTAAAGATTTCAAATCAAAATCCTACCTTCTCTGTGGATTCGATCTGACTTTCTACATATTTTTAATTTTTATTGAAGTCAAAATTAGATTGATAATCATGGTGTCCTAACGATAACATCGCGATTGTATCAACATCCATATCTTTGTATCAGTATCCCACACAAGTGGCTTATGAGGTCAGTCATCCTCTTCATCGAGCATACATAAGATGTGCTAGTCTATCTAAAAATATTGATCTCTGACTCAATACTCTTATGACTAAGAATATTTAATATTAAAATTTTAAGATTTTAGATCTCATAGATATTAGCTCTTTGTGGCCCTAAAATCATTGTCCTAATCTATGAGGTTCATCATAGTCTTAAAACATAATAAGATGTAGCTGCATTGATGAATCAAAATGCCTTATAATGTCATTATTTGAGTTGGAAGTGTTAGATGTTGGGATGCGCAGGGGTTTCATGCATGCATTTCAAAAATTTTACAGCGAAAGAATATTAGATTAAACTATTTAATCTATAAATATATGCATAAGATCTGATCTTAAAACTTCTACAGATAGATCTATGATATGAATTTATATGCATAAAAATCTGAATTTAAAGAACAAGCATGTGAACCAAAAATCAACATTTAATAATAGATCTAATCTACTACTATTAGCGTTCCGAACCCAATACCTGAGCATGGATAGTCAAACTCTATGATTTGAGAATGTGGATCTAGAAATATTTTTTGATCGCTCACAGCCGCACAAGCATTCGACCTCTACGGATGGTCCACACGAAGCCCTCGGATCGATCAGCCCTCCACAGGAGTACTAGCTCGTGCAGTCGGCTTCTGATGGCGGATCTGATTTGATCTCCTTCTTTGTTCGCCTTAGACCTTTTCGATATCGAAGATGGATCAAAGTAGGATGCTGGATGGTGAAGAAAAAATAGATAAAGATTCTCTTCTCTTTGGTTTTCCCTCACCCAGAAACCCTAGAATGATTCTAGGTCTCTCATTCAAGAGGAGATCGATCTCCTCCTTTGCACATGCCAAGATGGTATGAACCGACCCCAAACCTTATGCCCCAAGAAAGACATTTGGTCCCTTTTTTTCTTAGCAATCTCATGGTGAAAACCATAGAGTGATGGGCACACAAAAATCAAGCATTTTTATGGTTGCTGGCATCAATAGATTAGATAGGATAAGAGCCAAAGTTTGTTGCAATTCAAACAATTTTGAATTTAAATTTAACCCCAAATTTTTCTCACCCTTATATGACCTAAAGAGGGACCTACCAGAAGATTTTGGGCATAGAAAATATATGGGAGCTCTTCCTTTTTGTCGCACCAATCAGGGTCCTTCACAAGGTGCCGACGTGTGGGAGGATAAGGATAAAGTTTTAGGTTTAAATTCAAACCTTTTGAATCCAACTTAAAACAAACCTAATCCAATCTAAAGAGGGCGACAAAAAGGGTGTTAGCTTCTAGTATTCTCATGCACAAACTGGTTTTGTGCGATAGAAAAGGTGTGAGTCTTTCTGGGTGGCGTAAGGGAGAGAGTCCCATTCATTTGGGACTCTAGGGTTTAGCCAATTGGATTTCTATCAAACCCAATCAATTAGACCTAAATAAAATATGATGAATCTAATCTAATTAGGCTTCTATAATCTCAATTAAATCTGATCAAATCAGTACATTAATTGAGTCATAGACCCAATCAAATTAGGATCAATTCTCTTTTACCGATTAAGTCATCTCATAACCTAATCGGACATGACCTGATTGAATCTAATTCAATCAGACGATCTAAACTTTAATACTTAATCAAATTAAACTAATTAGTAATTTAATTACTAACTAATCTTTCATTAATAATAGAGTTTCAATCCAGTGGAACTCCTCACCAGAGTCCCAATCTAGTGAGATTTTTTAGATTAGCCATCTGATCGGAGAGGAACTTCTAATGTATGTGACCCCATAGGTTCGAACCTAAATTGATAGTACAGGAATAAATTTCTATACCAATCGGAGTAACCATCTGGCAATGGTACCCAATATCCAGATAGGCCGAATGTATGCAAAGCAACACTCAAGAAGCTACTTGGATATAGTTATTATATAATTCATCCTTTTGACCCTTGATGCTAGGATGACTTAGAGTTTAAACTATCAACTCTTAACAGTACATCCATTATGTGTTTCAACCTAATAAATCCTATGATTTCTCATAAAAACTGCCCTAGCCAAGGTTTATTAAATTGAAACACAAAGTATTCTCTCCAATCCCTTGGAGTGGTCAATTTCATTTTGACTCATGCACCGACTTCACAAATACTTGACTGTGCCCGAAAATTTTTCGATCCTGAATTAGAAATTCAGATAGTTTGGTACCAAAGCACAGTAAGTTACTTATAAGTCACCATGGTGATCTCAAGTCGGAGGGACACTTATACCTATATCCCTTCAGAGTGACTCTTGACAGCAGAGTGCTCCGAAATTGATCATGTTCAGTGAAATATACTCCTACATTTTACCTGCATGCCATATCAGTGTCTCCATGCTCCTTGATTAAGAGGACAATATGGCACACAACGATCTACACTTGATATGTCTATCATCCTAGTAATAGCATATCATTTAATCGCGAACTCATTTAAGAACTAAATGATAAATTCTCTTTTATCGATTTAAAATAGTCTTATGAACTTTCATCATAACACAAAAGTTCGATATAAAAGATGTACAAGCTTATAATGAAAATTATCAAATAAATATTTTATTAATTAATTCATATATAATTACAATAATTAGCACCACCGTCAATAGACTGATGATTGGCTTTGGGATATATTTTCCAACAGCTCCCACTTGTACTAAAGTCAATCGATACAGTATCATATATCCATCTTTATTTTGTGATCTTCGAACTCCTTTACCGTAAGAGTTTTAATGAATAGGTTGGTCAGGTTCTCTTTTTTGTCAATTTTTTGAAGGTCAATATCATCTCGATCCACAATCTCTCGAACAAAATGATAGCGATGCAGAATATGTTTCATTCGCTGATGTGCTTTTGGCTCCTTTGCCTGAGCTATGGCTTTAGTACTGTCGCAGTGAAGCAAAACTGGACCATCAATGGAGGATGCCACTCCTAGCTCGGTGATGAACTTTCTCAGCCATACAGCTTCCTTTGCAGCATCAGATTCTGTGATGTATTCTGCCTCGCACATTGAATCGGCTATGGTGTGCTGCTTGAAACTTTTCCAGCAGACAACTCCATCTTTTAGGGTAAAGATGTATCCCGACACATTCTTGCTATCGTCACGATCTGATTAAAAATTGAAATCAATATATCCCATGAGTTTCAAGTTAGATTCTCTATAAACGAGCCATTGGTTCTTAGTATTTCTCAAATACTTAAGGATGACTTTTGCAACCTTCCAATGGTTCTCACTCGAATCTGATTGGTAGTTGCTCACTACTCCTAGTGAGTATGCCATATTTGGTCTCATACATATCATGACGTATATTATAGAATCTACTATCAAGGCATATGAGATTCTACTCATATGCTCTCTCTCTTAAAGGGTTGTCGGACAATCCTCCTTCGAGAGAGAAATTTCATGACCTATTAGAAGATAGCCTTTCTTGGAATTATCCATGCTGAACTGTTTTAGCATGGTATCTATATATGTTCATTGAGAGAGTCCGAGCAATCTCTTAGATCTATCCTTATAGATCTTCATCTCTAGGATTTAGGCTGCTTCTCCCTGATCTTTCATGGAGAACTGTGATGATAGCCACACTTTTATTCCTTGTAATGCAGGGACATCATTCTCAATTAAGAGATATATCATCCACATATAAAATAAGAAATATAATCATTGAACTATTAGCCCACTTACATATATAGGGTTTCTCTCCGTTCTTAATGAAGCCATACATTCTGATCACCTTATCAAAATGTATGTTCCAACTCTTGGATGCTTGCTTCAATCCATAAATGGATCTCTGAAGCTTGCACACCTTGGACTCATCTGTGGATATGAATCTTTCAGGTTGTATCATATATACCTTTTCATTTAGTTCTCTATTTAAGAAAGATATCTTCACATCCATTTGTCAGACTTCACCATCCAGGTATGCCGCTATCGCAAGAATGATCCGAATGGACTTGAGCATTGCCATAGGAGTGATCATCTCGTCATAGTCAACATCATAATGCTGACGATACCTCTTGACAATCAGACAAGCTTTATAGATCTCCACCTTTTCGTCTACGCTCTTTTTCTTTTTGATGACCCACTTACACCCTGTGGATTTTATCCCTTCGAGTGGATCAACCAATGTCCACACATTATTGATCTTCATGGACTCTATTTTAGATTTTATGGCTTTTAGCTATTTTTCAGAGTCGGACCTCTACATTGCATCTATATAGGTGATTGGATCCTCGTTGTTCTCATCGAGCTCAATAGGATCTCCGTCTCGGATCAAGAAACCTAAGTATCTGTCCGGCTAATGCAGTACTCTACCAGATCACCTTAAGGATGTTTGTATTTTGGGATCTAGATTTAATCTTATCAAATCTGATTCAAATTCAGTCACTGGTGTCGATTCTTCTACCTGTCGAACTTTATCAGGCTTGACTTTAGAGATATTTATTCCTTCACTAAGGAACTTCTTTTCTAAAAAATATGCCTTACTACTGATAAATATCTTTTCTTTAGCTGGGAGGTAAAAGTAATATCCCCTTGTTTCCTTGAGATACCCTACAAAATTACACTTATCGAATCAAGGTCTGAGCTTATCGGTTTGTAATCGTTTGACATAAGTCGAACACCCCAGACCTTAAGGTAAGTGAGGTTCGGCCTATGCTCTGATCATATCTCATAAAGTGTTTCACTAACTGATTTGCTCGAAATATTATTGAGCACAAAATAGGCTATCTCAAGTGCAAATTCCCAAAAGAAGATCAGCAGACTTGCAAACCCCATCATGGACCGAACCATGTCTAATAAGATTCGATTCTTCCTTTCTAAAACACCATTATGCCGTGGTGTCCCTGGAGGAGTCCATTGTGAGAGAATCCCACTCTCTTCAAGATATATCAAAAATTTACTGAAAAAATATTCACTACCTTGATCAGATCAAAGAGTCTAAATATTTTTTCAAGTTTGTTTCTCTACTTCATTATGAAATTGTTTGAACATTTTAAATGATTCAGACTTATATTTCATCAAGCAGACATACCCATACCTAGATAGATCATCTTTGAATGTAATGAAATAGCTATATCTTCCTCTGACACTAATGTTCAAAGATCTACATACATCACTATGTATTAGACCTAGAACTTCACTAGCTCATTCACCTTTTCCAATAGAAGGTGACTTAATCACCTTTTCAACAAGACAAGACTCATAGATCGGCAATAATTCATAATCATTGATATTGATGATACCCTCTTATGCTAACCTATTCATCCTGCTCTTGTTAATATGATCGAGCCTGGAATGCTAAAGATAGGCATCTATGATATTATCTAACTTTGGATATTTATTTGGAGTGTACATTATACTCATAGACTATGACAAAACATAGATGTCATTTCTTAATTGTCCTCACATTATTGTAATATCATTCATAATGATATCACAATAATTATTCTTTATTAATAAACTATAATCATCTTTGGTCAAAAAGCCAACAGAGATTATATTCATCAAGAAAGATGGATAATAGTGACAATCACTCAAGATTACACTATTAAATTTGAAAACAAGCTCAATGACTCCTAAAGTCAGGATTGAAACTTGGCTTCTATCTCCCACATTCAGGAATCTCTCACCATTTTTAAATTTTTTACTAACTTGAAATCCTTGCAATGAATTGCATATGTGAACTGGACTTTCAATATCCAATATCTAGGTAGTAGTGTCACATATAGAGAAATTATAAGGTGCTATCATATAAGCACCTTGACCCACAACTAATTGCTCATTTCTCTTTAGCCTATTTGGGTCATAGTCTACTTGACTTGGTTCAGCCTTAAACTTTTTAGTTAGATTAGGCTCAAGACCAATGTTCAACTTCTGATACCAGCTATCGAAGTTGAATCCAATAAGCTCATCACTGTCAAATAGTGAGTGGAGTGACAAATTGCTCGTCATTTCTAAAAAAAAAAAAATACAGACTAATTAGTATATGAACTAATCAAGCCTAAAGGCATGGACTTTAGTCTAAAGGTTCTCCCATTATTTTATATGAATTGATAGCCTCTACTTTTAATTTGAAAAATTATCTTAATTCTTTAGTGGATACTAGAATCCACACAGACTGCATACAGGCCCGAGTATGGCTCGGCCAACCCATATGCATCTTTGAATAGGTTCTCAATCAATTATTTTTTCAAATAATTTCTAGTAATAATTTCATCTCAGATTTTATTTCAGTAGACGATGGGCCTCCACTGAAAGTCCTGATTAGGTCCAACCATTAACATGAACCTACTTAGTGATTCTAACTAATGAATAATTAGGCTCAAATATGGTTCAGCCAATCCAACCATTTATCAGATAGTATAACAGAGTCATCATATGATGAATAATAATTCTATCATTCAGAGAAATACCAGACGGATGGTGCCTGTAATGTCAATCAAAAATGATAGATCCATTATCATTCACCTTAATGGGAGACTAAGATCTAGTTATCACCATAACTAGCTCATTTTATGGACCTAATAATTTAGAAGATTTGGTTAACATAATTTAATAGAATTAAATGTACAGACCAGTTAATCTCAATCCTCCCACTGACTTCATCAAGTCAAATCAAGGTGGACTAGAAACAAGCCGATCCAACTGACAAGTCATCAATCCTCCCACTGACTTCATCAAATCATGTCGAGGATAAAGACAAGTCAAACTAGGAGCACCTAAATCAGTCGAACTGATTTTTTAGTAAGCATGAATCAATCCTAATCATCAAGTGATCTGATCAAAACTTGATTCACTATGTTGGTCAGGTAAGTGAGATCAGTGGAAGGGATATGCCATTAACTCATCATAGATTCAATCTATATGAGTAGCTCCCAATTAATGACCACTGGTCAAGACTGTCAAACTTACCTTAGACACTAACTGGTTAATTTGTTTCAATTAGATCTACTTATGGATTTAGGTTCGACCACTGAGCTCAAGATCAAAATCCATTTGGGTCTAATCAAAGACATGGACTCGATCAACTACAACTATTGTATTGACTCTAGAGAAATTTTGATTTAATCTAATTTTTCTTCTTAGTCCATTTAATGTTTGATTCTAACCCTAAGGTCTAACCTAATTAGGGAGACCTGATCAAGCTAACCCATAAACCCATCACTCAAGTTTTATGCGAATGACATTAGATCTTTAATTCATAATTCTAGATCTAATATGTTCAACTTAATTTTCAATTAAGTTTGAGGCTATAGGTAGGGGTTCCATATTTGAAAATAATTTTAAATTTTATAAAATATTTTTATAATTAATATTCATGCATAATTATTTAGATCTGAAACTTGAATTGGTTCACCCTTGGATTGAGCCGACTCATCACAATGGGTCGACTAAGTTTCGAGACTTAGTTGATTCATTGATGATGAATTATTAATCATATTTTTAATCTGTTCATTGAGTCAACTCAATAGAAATTGAGCTGACTAACTATGGTCCTGAGTCAACCCAAAAAAAATTGAGTCGACTCAACATGCAAACTATAAAATTATATTAATTTTATATCAAAATAATTCTATATAAATATCAATAAAATCAATCATAAATTATTTCAAAATTATTCTAAACATGTTTATAATTTTAGATTTTATTTGCAAAGATTAGATGCAACTACTTTTTATACAATGTATCATATACACAATCTTAGGATAGAAAAGTAAAGTTTTCTTTTCGCATTCATCTTCATGAGATTTAGTCACAATGGCACCCTTACACATCATAAGAGGATCCAATTGAATGGAAAAAAGAAAAATCTAATCTCTATTATCTCTTATGACCGGCCGGTCTGGTGACAAACCCGATCCGATTACTTCGCTACTCAGATCATCTAATCTAAATAATTTAAATCTAATCTAAATTATTTTAAATCTGATTATTATATTTTTATCATATTAAAATTAGATAATAATCATCATAAATAAAAATTACATACTTCAATTTGAAATTAGATTTTATAAGGATCAATACAAACTAATACAACCTTTGCACTGTAAAAGGTATACCTTACAGCAGGACAATCTTATATCAGTTTGTGTGATTAGATTTATAACTAATTTAGAATCTAAATATCATATATCAGATCTAATCTAAATTAAATTATAGATCTAATTGCATATAATATCATGTCATATTGAATCGTGGCTCTGATACCACTGTTGGGATGTGCAGGGATTTCATGCATGTATTTTAAAAATTTTATAATGAAAAAATATTAGATTAAACTATTTAATCTATAAATACTTATATAAGATCTGATCTTAAAATTTTTATAACTATATCTATGATATAAATTTATATACATAAAAATCTAAATTTAAAATAACAAGTATGTGAACCAAAAATCAGCATTCAACAATAGATCTAATCTACTACTATCAGGGTTCCAAATCCAATACCTGAGTATGGATAGTCAAACTCCATGATTGAGAATATAGATCTAAAAATCTTTTTTAGTTGCTCATAGTTGCATAAACATCCGGCCTCTATGGATGGTCCACACGAAGCCTTCGGACCGATCAGTCCTCTGTGGAAGTGCTAGCTCGTGCAATCAGCTTCTATTGGCAGATCTGATTTGATCTCCTTCTTCGATCATCTCGAACCTTTTTGATATTGAAGATAGATCAGAGGAAGATATTGGATGGTAGAAGAAAAATAGATGAAGACTCTCTTCTCTTTGATTTTTTCTCACCGAGAAACCCTAGAACGAATCTAGGTCTCTCACCCGAGAGGAGATCGATCTTCTCCTTTGCACATGCCAAGATGGTGTGAACCCACCCCAAACCTCACACCTCAAAAAAAATATTTAGTCCTTTTTTTCCTCAGCAATCTCATGGTGAAAACCTCAAAGTGATGGGTGCACAAAAATCAAGCATTTTTATGGTTGCCGGCATCAATAGGTTTAGATAGGATAAGAGCCAGAGTTTGTTACAATTCAAATCATTTTGAATTTTAATTTAACTTCAACCTTTTCTCATCCTTATCTGACCTAAACAGAGACCTACCAAAAGATTTTGGGCATGGAAAACATATGGGAGCTCTTCCTTTTTGTCGCACAAATCAGGGTCCTTCTCAAGGTGCCGATGTGTGGGAGGATAAGGATAAAGTTTTAGGTTTAAATTCAAACCTTTTGAATTCAACTTAAGACAAACCTAATCCAATCTAAAAAGGGTGACAAAAAGGGTGTTAGCTTCTAATTTTCTCATGCACAAATTGATTTTGTGCGATGAGAAAAGGCATAAGTCTTTCTAGGTGGCGCAAGGGGGAGAGTCCCATTCATTTGGGACTCTTGGATTTAGCCAATTGGGTTTCTATCAAATCCAATCCAATTAGATCTAAATAAAATATGATGAATCTAATATAATTAGGCTCTCATAATTTTAATTAAATTTGATCAAATCAGTGAATTAATTAAGTCATAGATCTGATCAAATCAGGATCAATTCTTCCTTACCGATTAGGTTATCTCATAACCTAATCGGATCTAACCTGATTGAATCTAATTCAATCAGACTTGATCCAAACTTTAATACTCAATCAAATTAAACTAATTAATGATCTAATTATTAACTAATCTTCTATTAATGATACAGTCTCAGTTCAGTGGGACTCTTCAGCAGAGTCTCCATCCAGTGGGACTCTTCACCATAGTCTTAGTCCAGTGGAACTCTTCAAATTAGCCATCTGATCAGAGAGGGACTTCTAATATGTGTAATCCCATAGGTTCGAACTTAAAATGATAGCATAGAAATAGATTTCTGTACCAATCAGAGTAACCATCTAGTAATGATACCCGATGTCCAGATAGACCGAATGTATGCAAAGCAACACTCAAGAACCTACTTAGATACAGTTACCGTATAATTCATTTCTTTGACCCTTAATGCTAGGATGACTTAGAGTTTAAACTATCAACTCTTAATAGTACATCCATTATATGTCTCAACCTAATAAATCCTGTGACTCCTCACAAGGACTGTCCTGGTCAAGGTCTTACTAAATTGAAACATAAAGCATTCTCTCCCATCTCTTGAAGTGGTCAATTCTATCTTGACTCATGCACTGACTTCATAAGTACTTGACTGTGCTTGAAAATCTTTCGATTTTAAATTAAAAATTTAATTAGTTTGGTACCAAAATACAGTGAGTTGCTTGCAAGTCACGATGGTGATCTCAGGTCGGAGAGATACTTATCCCTTCAAAGTCAACTCTTGATAGTAGAATACTCTCGAGTTGGTCATATTCAGTAAAATATACTTCTATATTTCACCTGCATGCCATATTAGCATCTCCATGCTCCTTGGTTAAGAGAATAACCAACTTATATGGTACACAACGACCTACACTTGATATATCTATCATCCTAGTAATAGCATATCATTTGATCACGAACTTATTTAAGAATTAAATGATAAATTCTCCTTTATCAAGTTAAAATAATCCTATGGACTTTCATCATAACACAGAAGTTCAATATAGAAGATGTACAAGCTTATGATAAAAATTATCAAATAAATATTTTATTAAATAATTCATATATAATTATAATAATTAGCACAACTATCAATAGGCTGATGATTGGTTTTAGGACATATTTTTCAATATTAAATGTATGCCTTAGAAGCCAAATAGGCTGACATATATAAACTTTCTAGAAAGATAATTTTATATTTAAAATATTAAAATAAATAAAATTAGATTATTTTTTTATTCATATTGTGTTATGTGTCCATGAATCATCCAAGAGATTAATAAGATGATGACACATATTCTTAAATATTAAAATTTTGAGGCATGTGTCATTGATGATTAATTTTTAAATTGCTCTTGATCAATAGATCATCACGGAGATGGTAATTGACCTGATAAGATTGATGCACAAATCACTTTCTTTAGGATAGATAAGTCTCAAGTTTATAGTGTGAGGATATTGAAGCAAGAGTGTATATGGTTGTTATAGAATAAGGGTACCGAGTGTGACCATTACGAAAAGTCACTTGGATGGTTATCGACTCGTCTGTGATTTGTTCGATGCTATAGTTGTGTGACTAACCTTTTGACCTGAGGTGCCTTGGCTATTCATAGTGAGATTGCTATAGTTTGACTGTACATACATTTGGTTCCTAACTATATGGGTTTTTGTAGTGCACATTGACTGTAGTAGATTCATTGTATGAATAGAGTGCGCACCAAGATGGAATCTATTATCCTTAGTAGATAAGAAAAATGATCCTATATGACTTATGACTGAGTTTAGAAGATCTTGACTAAGGTAGTATGAAAGTAGAAAAGAGTTTTCATATACTTCACATCAGGAACTCAAATCAAATAAATTTTACATATGACAGATGTTATGATTTGACAAGTAATCCATGACCTCCATCTTATCGGGACCTATGATAGGACTGTATCACATGCTAATTGTACCTAGAGATTTATCATATTTTATTCTGTTAGACTATCCCCATATACTGCTAGGTGTCACTGATGGATTATGGGGACCATGAGAATCATCAGAAAATTCTTATTAAAAGGAATTGAAAGTTTTCCAATCAATTGAAGGGAGTTTCAATATTGTTATGATGGAGATCTCAATATATCTAACTACTAGATAAAATAGAACCGATGGGGTCACATACATAAAGAGATTGAAACTAATCAGATGGTTGGATGATGATTATGAATCATTACATGATCCAAATTATCAATGTGATTGATAATTGGACTAGCTTATAATTGTTACAAATAGCAGAAACTTACTTGTTAATACTTAGCAAAGTTCGAGGAGGACTAATGTATAAATATTGCATGTCTTAATTTGATGGGATCAAATTAATTATGACTGAATTCAAGTTGAATCAAATAGAGATTTGGGTTCAATTGAATTTGGGTTAAGCCTTGGATCAATTGGAGCTTAGGTCACATGCATCCAAAAAGATTTGGGTGCATCAATTGTATGACAATTAAACCTAGCCTTCTTGTCTTTTTTGGACTAGACTTTGACTAGTCAAGGAAGGCCCACGTCCTAAGGATTTCCTTGCATGAAACCCTAGGCACCACAATAAGGAAGCAAATTAGGGAAGGTATGGGGCGACACCATTAGGGTTTTTGAAACTCTAGCCACCAAAGCCAAAGTAGAAAAACTTTTAGTTGAATTATATGGGGTAGCAACACTGAGAGTCTCTCTCCAATAACCCTAGCCGCCAGTCCTCTTTAGGAAAGGAGATCTTTTTCATGAAAGGTAGGGGGCACCTTAGGGTTTTGAACCTATAAAAGGTGGCCACACCCCAAGGGTAATTAAAAAAAATTCGAACGCCCCAAAGGTTCTCTCCCTAGCCCCAAGGCTACTGCCCAAGCTCTCTTTCCTTCTTTTTCTCCACACCCCAAGGGCTTCTCCCTCTTCTCTCTTGTCTCCTAAAATTTAGAATTTCAACAAAAAGGAATCTCAAGGAGGTTGTCGTCCTGTTGTAGTTCTCAAGGAGTGGAGAATCCTCTACCATCAAGCAAAGGTTCTACAAGAGAGCTAGCACCTCAGGGAACCAAGAAGTTACTAATTGTCTTCATTTCTATGTGGATACCCATGGAGGTCAGATACTTATGTGGCTACAAGGAAAGGATCCAATCCATGTTCTATAGTTGCGGAGTTCATATACCCACACAAAGGTATGAAAAAAAAATTGCTTTTCTTATTCTTCAATTCTTTTCTCTTCTGTACATTGAGATCTTGGAGATAGGTTTTCTCTTTCACATGAATGGTTGGGTAGTTAATTTTTATTTCCACTATGTTGATGGAATAGATTAGATCTCTTTCTCTCTTTCCAACTTTGTTTAATTAATATGATTAATTAAAAAAATATGAAGTCTCTTTAATTAATGTGGTTAATTAAAATACGTGTGAGAAACCTGATAAATTCTTTAAGAAGATTACATAGATAAGTCCGTTTGCATCACTCATGCGATTGACTTGTAGGGCACTAATCTTTCAGAGTTGAGAAGAAAAGAAAGAAAAAAAATCAGAAAAGCAAAAAAAAGGAAAGGAAGAAAAATAAGAGAAGAAAAATAAGAGAAAAAAGAAATTAGAAAAGCAGATTGTCCGCCTTTCTAAGAGATTGAAATATTCAAGAGTTAGATATCTAAATCAGAAGAGGCATGCTAATCTTTTGACAAAAGATTTTGGACGTGATCTTTGTCAAGTTTTGTAAGCTATCAGATTATGGTACACTTCATCCTTAAGAAGGAAAGATTGCTGAAATTTTGTGAAGCAGTTTTAATGTAGCAACAGATTGAAAAAGTCCATGATCGATCTTGTGTGGACTATCATTGGAGGACATCCGCATGGGTGTCTTGTAGAGATCATACTTGCATCTAATCATTATCTGCTTGAAGATATAATTTTTACTTTAATTATTATGTATATTATATTTAATTGAAATCAACAAGGTCTATTTAAGAATAGATTTCAATTTGCTTGCTTTTAAGAGTTAAAAGCATGTTTTTAAAAAAAATTAAAAATTATATTTTGCTACGTAATCAAAATTCAATAACTGTGTGTGCATCGAACTACTATAAAATCTCTTATGTTTGTGTGGTATACTTATTTTTACTTACTTTACATTCTTGTTTAACTTATATTTATTTATTTCTGATGCTATTCACTACATTCACTGCACATACACAACACTTCATATAGATTGTTTTGAAAAAATAGCATATGCTTGTCTGAAATTTTTAAAAATCCAATTCATCCTCTCCCACCTCTTGGGTTGTCTAACTAGGTCACAAGTGTCATCAAAGCTTGGTTCTCAATTAATTTTGATTTAAAAATCAACAACAACTTATTTGAGAGTTTCACTTATCGAGGGGCAATCCACTAGTAGGCCACCTCTTTTTAATGGGTCTAATTATATCTATTGAAAAGCATGCATGCACATCTTCATTCAAGTACTTGATTATAATTTATAGATTATCATAATTAATAGCCCTCACACACCTACTATCATTATCAATAGCATTGCTTCACGAAGTTGTAAAGTGATTGGGGTGAAGTTGATGAAAGATTAGTGCAATTGAATGCCAAGGCAATGAATGTTTTGCATTATTCATTGGATGCAGAAAAGTTTAATTATATATCTACTAGCAACTCAGCAAAAGAGATATAGAATAGACTCAAAGTAATGTATGAAGGCACAAATCAAGTCAAAGAATTCAAAATAAACAAGCTTATGCACAAATATGAGTTATTTAGAATGGAATCGCATGACTCTATTGCTGATATGTTTATTTATCTTACTGATATTATTAATGG
Organism: Elaeis guineensis; assembly: GCF_000442705.2. Classification (NCBI taxonomy): domain Eukaryota; kingdom Viridiplantae; phylum Streptophyta; class Magnoliopsida; order Arecales; family Arecaceae; genus Elaeis; species Elaeis guineensis. The sequence continues at coordinate 15,881,342 of NC_026008.2, read as the reverse complement.
CATCAAAAGTCTTGAAAAATCATATCCTAATAATGATTTTATAAGAAAAATTCTTAGATCATTGCCAAGGTCATGGGAAGCCAAGGAGATCACCATCCAAGAAGCAAAAGATCTTAATGTCCTCCCATATAAAAAGCTACTTGGATCATTGATGACTCATCAGCTTGCAATGAAATGACACCACAATGGGAAAGTCAAAAAGAAGAGAACTATAGCCCTCAAATCTGCGATGGAAGAATAGAAGGATGAAGATTTATTTGAAGAAGAAGATGGTAATGAGGACACGACATTAATTATCAAAAAATTCAAAAAGTTTTTGAGGAGAAAAAGATAAAGCTTCAAGAAAAGATCAATGGTTAAGGGAGAATCAAGCAAAGACAAACAAAGAAAGAGAGAAGTAGCCTATTTGTTATGAATGTAAGAAAATCAGATATTTAAAAGTTGATTGTCCAAGTCTAAAGAAAACCTTCAGGAAGATAAAGAAGAAAGCTATAGTTGCAACATGGAGTGATAGTGAAGAATCAAGTTTTGATGAAGAAAATCAGAATATGATAAACTTGTGTCTCATGACATAAGAGAATGAGGTACAATTTAAACATATTTTTGATTTTATATTTGATGAGCTTCAAGATGTATTTCATGAATTGCTTGATGAATTTAAAAAAATTAGTTTGAAAAATAAGGATTTAAAATTAAAAAGATCAATCATTGTTAAAAGAGAAAGAGGAGATTTCACTAAACAATAAGGCTTTAATAGAAGAAAGTGACTCATTGAAAAAGGAATAGATTTTGATGTAACTTATGAATCTATAACTAGATTAGAAGTAATAAGATTATTACTTGCATTTGCTTGCTACATAAATCAAATGGATATAAAAAATATATTTTTAAATGATCATATTTTTAAAGTAGTTTTTATAAAAGAACCATCTGATTTTAAAAATCATACTATTTCAAACCATATTTTCAAACTCAACAAAGCTTTATATGGTTTGAACAAGCACCAAGAGCATGGTATGATAGATTAAATAAATTTATGCTTAACAATGATTTTATTAGAGATAGTGTAGATACTACTTTATTCTTAAAAAAATTAATTTGTTAATTATTCAAATATATATAGATGATATTATTTTTGGTGCTACTAATAAAATTCTTTATTAAGAATTTGCTAAACTGATGCTAGAAGAATTCGAAATGAGCATGATAGGAGAGCTGAATTTTTTTTTTGGTCTTCAAATCAAACAAATAAGGAAGGAATTTTCATCAACCAAGCCAAGTATATCATGAAGATACTCAAAAAGTTTGGGATGAAGAGTGTGAAAGCAATTGGTATACCCATGAGATTGTCATATAAACTTGATAAGGATTAAAATGGTACGAATATTAATCAAAAATTTTATAGAGGTATAATTGGATCTTTACTTTACCTCACTGTAAGTAGGCCAGATATCATATTTAATATATGCATATATGCTAGATTTCAATTTAATCTTGAAGGACCTTACAAGCTTTTTGATGCTGATTATGGTGGATATAAAATTAATAAAAAGAGCATAAGTGGAATATGTCAATTTCTAGAGTTAAACTTAATTCTTGATTTAGTAAAAAGTAAAATTTGATAGCATTGTCCATGGTCGAGGTCAAGTATATTGCAGCAGAAAGTTACTGTGCTAAAATTCTTTGAATTAAGCAACAACTCAAAGATTATAGTATTGAACAAAATAAAATTTTCATAAGATATGATAACACAAATACTATAAACTTAACTAAAAATCTAATTCGGTACTCTAAAACTAAGCATATTGATATTAGATATCATATTATTTGAGATCATATGCAAAACAATGATATTGTGCTTAACTTTGTTTGTACTGATAATTAATTAGCTGATATTTTTACCAAATCTTTACATGAAAATAGATTTTGTATGATTAGAGGAGAATTAGTAGTTTGTGATCCTTTTTCAATCTTATGGTATCATTTGCATGCTTACTCATAACTATCTCTATTGTATCTGTAATGTAATAATCATGTGGTATCACTCATATTATTGATGTTTATGGGATCATTATTTGACTTTTTTTCTTTGATAACAAAGAGAAAGAGTAAATTAAGCATTCATGTATATATATTCATGTATTCATTTATGGGGAGTGTAAATTGAGCATTCATGTATATATTCAGTATTCATTCATGGTATTAGATTTAATGCATGGTATGGTATTAGATTTAATGCATGGTATGGTATTAGATTTAATGCATGGTATCAGATCAAATTATTTGAGCACTCATATGTATGGTATTAGACTGATATTCTTATAAAGTGATATACATTAAGTGGTATTAGATTTATGTTCAATAGTATCAAACTTACATTCATGTAAAGAAAACTGAGATTGAGAAGAAAGATTGAGTAATGAATTAAGGGGGAGTTAAATTGAAATATTCTTACATTAAGGGGGATTTTAACATACTCCTTAAAACTTATCTTATATAAAAGGAAGAGATAAAATTTATTTAAATGTTTGAATATTTATGAAATATCTTTCTCTTGAATGTCAAATGTGACCATTGTTTTATATTTATGATACTCTTATGATATGTTGAAATTCAAAGTGTTACATTGTATTTTTTTTAGCTTTTACTTGTTTATCTTTATGTTCAATATTTTGTCATCATCATAAAAGAGGAGATTATTGACCTATGAAATGATTTTGATGATTACATAACATTGAAGTATAAAATGGGACTAATATCTTTGAAAGTTGGTTAAGAATGTTTTTGTAGGAGACTAACCCTTGTGATAAGCTATGAAGTCATTTAGAAATACTTGGAAAGCTTTAGAGTCAAGAAAAATCTTGGTTTGAATGTAAATCAAGTGAGAAAGAATGAATGGAGAAGTTGAAGTTGACTTGTCGCTTGAAGGAGTCAACTCTGGCATGTTTTGAATTTGGCACACAACACTAGCATGCCTTCGAGTCGACTCATCTGTAATTCAAGTTAGCTCTCTTAGAGAAGATAGAGAACCTGATTTCTAGACATAGGGTTCGAGCCGACTGATGCAGAGTTCAAGTCAACTTCTATTCATCTCGAGCTGACTCCTATATTTCTGATAGCAATAACAAACTGTACAAAACTTATGGCAAAAACATCCAAAATTAGTTATAATGCCCAGATTCCATTCCCAACATTCCAAAATGACTAGTTTTCAAATTCAAATTATTTTAAATGATCAAGAGAGCATTTCAAATGAAAAGAAGAATCTAATTGAATACTAAGAATAGCATGTTCAAAAGAGAGAAGCCTATTTTCAGCTGAAAGTCTATTCAAGTGTATTTTCCACCTCCATAATTGAAAGTTCTTGAATTTTTGAAAGGCAAATCATCAAAAGAGGAGAGAGCATTCACGTGCCAAGCATCTAAGTGATCCTCAAGCAATATTCAAAATATTTTATTTGCTCATTAAGGAGCTATTTGTTTGTATAATTTTTGTTTTGCTGGAATCTACTATAGCAAGTTTCAAGGAAACATGCCAATTCCTAGAGTTGAACTTAATCTCATGGTTTAGCAAAAAACAAAATTCGATAGTATTGTCTATGACCGAGGTTGAGTATGTTACAATTAGAAGTTACTAGGCTCAAATGCTTTGGACTAAGCAACAACTCAAAGATCATGATATTGAACAAAATAAAATTTTCATAAGATGTGATAATATAAATGCTATAAGTTTAATTAAAAATCTAATTCAGCACTCAAAAACTAAGAATATTGATATAAGATATTATTTTATAAGAGATCATGTGCAAAATAATGATATTATGTTTGATTTTGTGTGTACTGATAAATAACTAGTGGATATCTTTACCAAATCGTTAAGTGAGGACAGATTAAATATGATTAGAGGAGAATTAAAAATTTATGTTCCTTTTCAGATAGTGAGCCCAAATCCAAAAACTTCTTGTTATTTCAATTATTTCTAAGTTAATTCTTCCAATTTTTATTAGTTTCTTTCGTTGCTTATGACTATCTATATTGTAATGAATTACAAATTATTATCATTGATGTTTTTGTGCTTACACTATTTAAATCTTTTTATTGATGACAAAAAAGGGGAGAGAAAATAAAGTTGAGCATTTAAAGAAAAAAATAAGAGGCAATGAATTAAGGGGGAATAACTAGAAGTTTCCAAGAAGTTTCCAACATTAAGGGGGAGATTAAATGTTTTCCAAACTTCTTATAAATAAAAGGGAGAGAAAATTGTTAATGGTATGTTAAAGAGGGAGAAAATTTATTTAAATTCTTGAATAATTATGAAATGTCTTATTCTTAAATTTCAAATCATTGAATTTCTTATCTTTATGATATTCTGATGATACATTTAAATTTAAAGTGATATATTATATTTTCTTAAGCAATTTTTGTTTATCTTTATGCTCAATATTTTATCATCATCAAAAAGAGAGAGATTATTGATCCAAAAAATGATTTTGATGATTACATAATATTAAAGTATAAAAAAGAACTAATGACTTTGAAGCTTTGTTGAGAATATTTTTGGAGGAAGCTAACTTTTGTGGTAAGCTTTGAAGTCATTTGAAATCACTAAAAAAAATTTTGAGCTAAGAAAAATCAAGTTTGGAGGTGAATCAAATAAGAAAAACAAAATTGAGAAAGTTGAGTCAACTCCAACAAACCTCGAGTCAACTCTGGCATGCAAGATAGCACCAGTATTGACCTCAAGTCGACTCCGACATAATTCGAGTCGACTCTCTCAAAAAAGATGGAGAGGTAGTTTTCTAGACACAGCACTCGAGTTGACTTTCGAAGACCTGGAGTCAACTTTAGACCTATTCAAGTTAACTTCTGAGTTTCTGGCAATCATAATAAACTATGCAGAAGAAATTGTAGAAACCTCCAAAGTTTGTTAGAATGGCTAGATTTTGTCCCCAATGAGCAAAAATGGCTAGTTTTCAATTCAAATTACTTTAAAAATTCAGGGGATCATTTGAAAATAAAGGAGAATCTAATTAAATACCAAAAATAGCTGATTCTAAGGAAAGAAGCCTATTTTCGACATAAAGAGCATTCAAGATTGTTCCTCAGCTCCATATCTGAAAGTACTTGATTTTTGTGAAGGCAATCAACAAGAGAAGTATGTGCAATCTTGTGCAAAGCATCCAAGCAAGCAACAATGATTTCCATCAGCTCATCAAGGAGCTTTTTATGTTATAAAATGTCTATTTTCTGAAATTTGTTATAACAAGTTTCAAGGATTTGAAACTTGGAGAATAGGTGAAACCTGTGAAATAGATTGTGAACCTAGGGAAAGGCTTGTAAAAGTTATGGTTGATGATCCCAAAAAATCAACTAAATTTAATTGTGAGTCTGGCTAAAATAATCATACTGTAATCAAGAGATTATAATGAAAATTTTCAAATGGAGATTGGAGAGTGGACATAGGTGCTTGGTTTGCATCGAACTGCTATAAAATCCTTTGTGTTTGTGGTGTGCTTATTTTAGTTACTTTACATTCTTATTTTGCATATGCATTGATTTAAATTTTACTGCTGCATCTTGCATTTGCTCTACATTTACAGCATCTAACTTAGTTTCAAAAAGCTGCACATATTTGTTTAAATTTTTATGAAAACCCAATTCACCTCTCTCTCTGAGGTTGTCTAGCTGGGCAACATCAATTTTAGATAAGAATATCAAGTTTTTGTAAAAAAATATCGAGTACTCATAATTTAATCAATCTATCATAAGATTACAAACAAACTATAATATACCCTTAGTAGATGAACATTCGAGTATAAGATCTAAGATTGATAAACAATCTCACATTTTTTTTGATAGATAAAGAAATATAAGCTTCAATTCTAGGAGAAAAAAATCTTACTACATATATTTTAACTCCAAGATCAAAAATTGATGGTTCACTAACCAAGACTTGGGGTGCTAGAAAAAATTTCTTAACATGATAGATAAGAGACCTACTTATGCAAACCACATAACTGTTAGATGTGTGCCCTAGATGCCAGATTGGCTGACACATTCCTGTACAAATCTAAGGACAAATTTGTAATTTTAACTATAAATCAATAAATGGGTTATTCTTCTATCATATTGTGTACATTGTGTCTGTGATACATCCTTTGAGTTAGTAAAAATGTTAATTCATATTTTCAAGAGTTGAAAATTTAAGGCATGAATTTACATAACTAACTCATAAACAGCTCCTGACCATAGGATCATCACGAGGATGGTGATCGATCCGGAAGGTTGGTGTACGATCGCTTCCTTAGGGTAGATGTATCTTGAGTCTACGGTGTGGAGACACCAGAGCGAGAGTATAGGTATTCGTTAAGAACGAGAGTATTGAGCGTGACCATATCGAGCAGTCATAAGAAAGTCTACCTTCTCGTCGATGACTAGCTCGATGCTACAGTTGTGTGTCTAGTTCTTTGACCTAAGGTGTATCGATAGCTCACCTTAAGTGTGTTACAGTTTGACTACACTATAACTCGATCTCCTAGCCATTCGGAATCCTGAGGTGTATGTTGGCTGTAGCATATTCATTGTAGAAACTAGGTCGCATCAAGATGGGATCTATCAACCTCGATAGATGAGAGGAGTAGTCCTATGATGATCGAAAGATCGAGTCCTTAAGTCCATGACCATGGCAGAGTGAAATAATGAAAAAAGAGTTTTTCATTGGGATTTCACATCAGACTCGGATCGATCGATTGATTCATATGATTGATGTTGGGTTTGACGAGTTCACCTTAACCCTAATTCAGTCGGGACTCATGATAGAGGAACTCAATCACACAAGTAGCTGCACCGAGAGATTCGTCTTCAGTTCTGATGGGTTGTCACCACATACTACTAGGTGTCACTGATGGATTTTGGAAGAAATTAGAAAGATATTGATGATTGATCATTCTAATTGTCTGAATCAAAAGAGTTCTGATCCATCAAAAAGAGTTTCGATGATGTCGATGATGAGATCACGACATCTCTCATTACCATACAGAATTGAATCTAACTGGGTCACACAAATAGTGGTTAGAGCCTGGATTATAGGCTAACCCAATTAGTTCTTGTTGGGTATAAAATACCCCCCCAGCCGAAGTTCGTACCAGGAGTGACCCTCTCGGGACTCTGCCAACATCCAACCTTGGGCGACATCTTTCCGAACCTTTTCGATGGTCGAGCTTCCATAATATTTTCAAGTTCTGCCGATGGATAAACTCCCACAGCTTCTTCCACAAGTGTCGATCGGGTTCTCCCGACGGACGAACTCCTGCCGCATCTCCCGAGCTTCTCCAGTGATAAGCTTCTTCGGTTGTCCATCAGGCTGCTCCAAGTGCTCTCTGGATTCTACCATCGGTCGATCTCCTACAAGGGTCAACCATTCTCAGGATCCATTCTGGATCTTTTTCGATAGGATTCGATCGACTCCAATCCGAATTTCTTCCAGAACTACGTCAGTTCGCCAGTGGCCGAACTTTTCCAACAGCAGATCTCCATGACGGACGGGCTCCATCCAAGTTTCTACGACGGTCGACCGCCTTCTGGGTTTCATCCGGGCTCCTATGAGAGTCGGACTTCTTCCCCGAACTCCTACTGCAGGTAGACTTCGTTCGAGCTCCTACGGGAGCCGGACTTCAGCCCTGAGCTCCCATTGCAGGTAGATCTCATTCGAATTCTTACAAGGGCCGGACTCCGAGCCCCTACCACAAGCGATCTACACTGAGATTCCACCACAAGCGATCTACACCGAGCTTCTGCTACAAGCGATCTACTCCGAGCTACTACTACAAGCGATCTACTTCAAATTTCTACTACGAGCGGTCTGCATCGGATTTCTACTGTAAGCCTCCACCCGAGCTTCTCTTGTGAACGAATTCCTTCCGGACTTCTATTGCAGGCAGGCTTCGATCGAGCTTCCTCAACAAATGATCCCCATCTGGACTTCTACGGGAACCAGACTCCGACCGAACTTCTGTAGCGAACAGGTTCCGGACGAACTCCTACGACACACGAACTCCAGCAGCCGGACCCCTCCAGCGGATGAACCTCTCCAGTGCCATCCGACATCCACTGCCGGTCGACCTTCTGTCGAATTCTGTATGAAACCGAACTTCATCTACGAAAAGCCTCTGACCGAGCTCCTACAGCAAATGACCCTCGCCTGCAGTACTAACGCCCAAGGCACCCAATGATGGAGGGCTCGCCAGCAACATCCGAGCTCCTCTCAGATGGAGAGCTACCCCTCTCTACCGGACATCTCAACCAAGCTTCGGCCGACAAGCCTGGACTCCCTGGCAGGCCACAGTAATGGCCATGACTCTGCTCCACTTCCTGTGATGGATTTCGTGCGGCTCCACCACTCTCTGGCAAGTCGCGACAACAGACACTACTCCACTCCCCGCGACAAGCTCCACATGGCTCTGAACAGCCCCTGACGCCACTACTCTCCACAACAAATTTCTTATGGCCTTGAACGACCCACTACCAGGCAGTTACAAATGTCGCTATCAGTCTGTTGCATCCTCCGCCTATAAAAGGGGGACCCCAGATACGTTATTCTCTAAACTCTAATCTCTATCTCAATACTCTGCTAAAATTTTTGTTCGAGCACTCCATTCTTGTTGAGGCAGAGAACTGACTTGAGCGTTGGAGGATCTTGTCGGAGCACCCCCAACTCCAGTTTAGACTTTCTTTGCAGGTCCCGACGGCGACCGTGACTCCCTCGACTCCAGCTTCTCTGACGTCGATGGATTTTTGCACCAACAGGATTGGCGCTAGAGGAAAGGCCCTATGTCTTCGCAGTACCCTTGTTCTTAAAGGAGCGCTCAACGAGACCACCTCCGGTCATCTTCTCCGACATCTCCTCCGGTTGCCTGCCTGATCTCCACCTGATGCCTCTCAGAAGGGCATCCACCAGGCGATCAACGGCCTCCACGGCCAGATCTCAGCGAGCTCTGCAAGCCCCTGCCTCATCTCTGGTTTTTCGGGCTCCTCCGACGACGACGACGACAGTCGGCATGGAGCAGTTTGACCTGCTGGTTCAACAGGTCAGAGACCTCACCGAAGCAGTGCAGGCCATGCAGCGGTAGCCGCAGCAGCCGCAGGCATCGGTGCGGCTGGAAAGAGCTGTTGGAAAATGTGTCCCAAAAAGCCAATCGTCAAGCTGTTGACGGTTGAGCAACCAAGTATTGTAATTGATTTGTTAATAAATAAAATATATTTAGCATTTTCATCATAAGCTTTCATCTTCTAATGAACTCTGTTGTTATGATGAAGTCCTTAGGACTATTTAAGTTCGATAAAGAGAGGATTTATCGATTAGTCCTTAAAACTGTTCACGACCAAATGATAGGCTGTTAATAAGGACGACAGCTTCTATCGAGCATAGGTCGCTGTAGGCCATATGGGTTGGTTGTCCTCTTAACCAAAGAGTGTGGAGACTCTGGTATGGCATACAGGTGAGATGTAAGGGTACATCATCATTGAACGTGACCAACTCCAGAGCATTCTGCTGTCGAGAATGTCTCTGATGGGATATAGGTATAAGTGTCCCTTAGACTTGAGATCACCTCAGTGACTTGCAAGCAACTCACTGTGCTTTGGTACTGGACTAACTGAATTTCTAATTCAGGGATGGAAGGCTTCTGGGCACAGTCAAGTACTTGCGAAGTCAGAGTGTGATCGAGATGGGATTGACCACTCCAAGAGTTGGAGAAGAATGAGTCGCTGTATTTCAATTTAGCAAAACCTTGGCCAGGGTAATCCATCAGATGGATTTGATATTTTGAAATACAATGTGGACAACCTGATCAGAGTTGACAGTTAAACTCTGGGGTGTCCTATGATCATTTTGGTCAAGGGGATGAATTATATGAAAACTATATCCGCATGGGTTCTAAGGATGTTGTTCTACACATTCGACCTATCCGGACGTCGGGTACCATTGCTAGATGGTCACTTCGATTGGTATAGGAATTTGTTTCTATGCTACCGGCTTAGGTTCGGACCTATGAGGTCACACACATTAGAGTTCATGATCCGATCGGATGGTTGATCAACGATTAAGAATCATTATAGAGTTAAATAATCAATACGATTGACATTTAACCCAGTGCAAGTGTTGCAGGAGGATCGATTAGCAATTTGATTGCTAATTGGCTTAATTTGATTAAGCCAATGGGATGAGATTAAGTCTAATTAAATATGATTTAATTAGATTTAGTTTGGGCTTGATTGGATCAAGTCCAATTGGTTTATTGGATAAGCCAAGTGCAAGGAAAAACTAGTCCTAGTTCAACTAGGACTTGGGTCAATCTAATTTCTAATTTGATTAGAAAATTAAATCAGATTTAAATCTAATTTAATCTGATTAAATTAGGTTTTTAATTAGGTTAAGACCTATTTTAATTGGGTTGATCTAATTTTGATTTGATTTGGTTTGGGAAACCAAATTAAAACAAGTTATGAGACAGAATCCTAGTAGGACTAGGATTCCACCTTGCGCCACATAAACCTTCTCCACGCCCTCTCTCTTATTCAACGCCAATCTCCACTTATTTTGTGCGACAAAAGCCCTCTCCCAAATCTCTCCCACGTTCACAAAAGGTCTCCTCTCTTCTTTCTTACATGGAAGGTGATTTGGATTAAATCTAAAAGGAATAAGTTTGGATTTCGAATTCTATGAGATAGAGTTTTAGAAATCCAAAACTCTTTCAATTTTGCACCGAATTTATCCAAATTTTTTTTGAAATTTTCGTGGCTTTTAGGGTTTACATTGTACACTATTTTCTGGTGATCTATGCATGAAAATATGGAGGAGGTGCTCAAGAGTTGGGCGTCCCTTAACTTGCCATGTTTGGATAAGCCTTGACTAGGTGTTTGACCTAGACAAGGACTCTATCATATCTCTCTATATAAGATGAGTTTCTTTGTGAAATTTTAAGGAGAGATAGATATTTGAGAGGCCTTTCTTCTATCCAAAAATCAGAGAGAAATACCTTTGGGTCGTAGAGATATAAAAGATGCAAGTTTGGGTGTCTAGAGAGAAAAACGTGAAGAAGAAGAGGGTCTTCTTCTTGGTTTTTGTTTTCATATCTTTCCTCCCTCCATCTTGAGTTTTCTGAGAGTGTCTCAGATCTGAAACTCCTCCTTCTACTTTTCATCTTTGGAAGAGTCCAAATCAAGAAGAAGGAGGCACCTGATCAACCATCAAAGAAGGATCAGCGCAGTACTAGCATACTGTGCGGATTTCCTGAAGCAGGACTTCTGATCGAGATTCGTGGGCTCGTGTGGACGACTCCTAGAGGCCGGACGCATGTGCGGCTTGCAACATCATCCTTAAGCCCAGATCAGCGAGGTTAGAGCATCTAACATTGCAAGGTAATAGATCTGATCTATTATTTAATACATACATTAGATGTAGCTAGTATAGAAACATGTTGATATGATCAACATGTAGTTCATACTATATTTATATATATTTTAATTTTTGATTTAATGCTATGTAATAATCATGTAATAGGATCTTAGATCTAGGAATTTTCTAATCTTATAAAATAAATTTTGATTTATTTTAGTCTTCCGCTGTATGATCTTGAAAAAGTTTCAAGATCTAACCATGAAACCCTAGATCTGGTTCCCTTCAATTGGTATCAGAGCCTAGGTTCTTTATTACATGATTATTTATACATGCTTAGATTATTTTTTAGATTAGATCTAATTTATAATCTGATTATTAAATCTGAAATTAAAATTTTAGATCAATCACAAACTGCAAGGTTGTCCTGCTGTAAGGTTTACCCCTTACAGTGCAAAGGTTGTCCTAGTTTGTGTAGATCTATCTTTAATCATAAATTTGTTAGATATGATCTAGATTAAATTTATGATTTATTAGATTTAAAAAATATTTAAATCTGAAATAAAATCTCTTTGTTAATAATTTTTATGCAAAGAAATTATTTAAAGTTGAAATTGTTTCAATTACATGAACCTGTTTAGATTAGATCTAAAGTAGTTTCATGTTTATTTCACTTGCATCTTGATTATGAATCAAACATGCAATATGATTGGTAGAATCATATTGTAAAATTATTTTACAAATATGAAAATAATTTTTTGAAAAGCCGAACCCAACCCTCAGCCCAAAACTTAATTAAGAATTAAGAAGTTGTTTGATTAGGTTCTAGGATTGTGAATTGAAGAACCTAAGACACAAATCATAACACATTGGGTTAATGGGTTAGTGGAAATTAGGTCCATTAATTGGGTTAGACCTATGGTTAGATTAAAGATGGACTTAATTAGAGAATTGACTAAATCTAATCAATTGTTGTCTTAGATTAGGTCAAAGATTCTCTAGATCAATTACAATAGTTGTAGTTGGTCAAGTCCATGTCTTTAACGAGAACCAAATGGACTTGATTCTTGGCTAAGCGGTCTAGCACGAACTGTTAGGTTGATCTAATCGAAACTAATTAAACCAGTTGGTGTCTAAGGTAAACCAGACCGATGGTTTTTAATTGGGAGCCCGCTTACCTGGCCATTCATGATGGTGTCTAAGGCAAGCTTTGGCAGACCCTCCCACTGATCGAACTTACCTGGCCTCTTGGTGAAATTATGTTTTGATCGGATCACTTGACTATTCGAGCTGACCCATGTCAGCTAGGTAAATCAGTGTGACTGATTTAGGTGCTCCTAGACCAGCCCTTTTAATGGTCTCCCTTAAGCTGACTTGGTGAAGTCAATGGGAGGATCATGATAAGCTGGTTCATCTGACCTCATCCTCTATATTATTTAATCCTCTAAAATTATTAGGTCCTTAAAATGATAAAGTTATGGAGATAACTGAGTCATAGCCTCCCATTAAGGTGTTTGATAATGAGTCCATGAACTCAATAATCATTGCAGACCCAAAGGCCTGGTGCTTGTTGACTAATGAAATTATCACTCATCATATGATGACTTGGAAGTGTCTCTCTAATGGTGGTTAGGTGAGCCAACCAAAGTTGGGCTTAATCATTCGTTGGTTAGATACACCAAGTATGATCATGTTAATGGTTGGATCTAACCGGATCCTTACAGTGGAGGCCAAAGCCTACTGATTAGGTTTCTGGGGCAAAATTAAAATTACTAGAAATTGTTTAGAGAAACAATTGGTTATGAACCTACCCTTAGATGTACATGGGTTGGCCAACCAAAGTTGGGCTTGTGTGCAGTCTAAGTGGATTCTAGTACCCGCTAAGGAATTAGGGTAATTCCTCGAATTGAAGGTAGAGGCTACCAATTCGAATAAAATAGTGGAAGAAACCTTTTGATTAAAGTTCAAATCTTTAGGTTTAATGAATCAATTACTAATTAGGTTATGGTTCTCCTTTGTGCAAATATGGCCACTTCCCTATCGCTCCGATCATTGTTGGACAATGATATATTGGTGGGACCCAACTTCGGTAGCTGGTACCGAAAGTTGAAGATAGTCCTGGAGCATGAACGGATCCTATATGTGATAATGGATCCTGCACCTGAGGAGCCAGCTGTCAATGCACATGGAACAGTCAGAGATACTTACCAGAAGTGGCTCAATAACCGGACCACGATGCACTGTATCATGCTGGCTGCTATGAGCGACGAGTTCAGTCGCAGATTCGAGACGGCTCAGCCAAAGGACATGCTTCAAGTGTTGGAGGATGCCTTTGGCACACCCGATGACGTGGAGAGGTACAAGACTAGTTGTGCCATCTTCAACGCCAAAATGCGGGATGGTGTCTCTGTCACTGATCATGTATTGTACATGATCGAGCTGATGGAACGATTGAGCAAGCTCGGCTTTCCCTTGCATGAGCAGCTTGGGAAAGATGCAATACTGAACTCGCTGCCCAAGTCTTATCTCCCATTCCTCACTCATTATAGAATGACAAAGCCTGAAGTAAACTACCATGGATTACTGGGGTTACTTCAGAACTTTGAGAAAGATCACCAACTCCATAATGAGTCGGTGAACTTAGTGGGAGGTTCATCTTCTGGTTCTCGACCCTTTAAGAAAGGGAAGAAGAACAAGAAGAAGAAAGTAAAGAAGGTGCAAGTTCAGGCTAGGACAACTGTGCAGTGTCAGACCAAAAAGATCAAACCCGATAAGAGTCAAGCTGAATGCTTCTTTTGCAAGAAGCGGGGGCACTGAAAGAGGAACTGTCCCCAGTACATTGCCTCCCTAGACCCGAACAGGCAGAGAAAGCAGCAAGTTGTTGCTGGGCAAGGTATTTATATGATAACTCCTTGCAATTTCTCTATTTGTGATATAACTGACTGGGTATTGGATACCGGTAGCCCTTACCATATTTGCAATTCGTTGCAGGGGTTGCAGGTCAGTAGGAGATTCGAGCAAGGCGAGAGGTTCCTGAACGTTGGAGATGGAAGACCAGTTCCAGTTCTAGCATTAGGAATCTTGAAACTTGTATTTGAATCCCATATCGTTGTTCTTAATGATTGTCATTTCTGTCCCAGTTTCTTTTTAAATATCATTTCTGTAGGCCTTCTGGCCAAAAATAATTATGAAATTTCAATAAAGAAACAAATTTGTAATATCATTGAGAATGGTGTTACTATTTTTTATGGACATTTGAACAATGGTGTGTATATGTTATCACAACCTGTTAATGTAGTCTATTCAACTGGCAAGCACCCTAGATTAGATAGTGTGTCAGATATCTACTTATGGCACTGTAGGCTAGGTCATATAAACAAGAACAGAATAAACAGGTTGACTCAAGAGGGAATCCTCGAAGTAAGTGATTGTGAATCACTTCCAACCTGTGAGTCCTGTCTTCTTGGTAAAATGACCAAGTCACCTTTTACTGAAAAAGATGAGAGAGCTACTGAGCTCTTGGGCCTAGTACATACTGATGTATGCGGACCCATGAGCACCAGTGCAAGAGGTGGATATTTCTACTTCATAACTTTCACGGATGATCTATCCCGAAATGGATATGTCTATCTGATGAAACATAAGTCGGATTCATTTGAAATGTTCAAACGATTCTGAAGTGAAGTAGAAAAACAAACTAGGAAGAGTATTAAAACTCTTCGATCTGATCGAGGAGGAGAATACCTTTCTAGTGAATTTCTCACATATCTAGGAGAGAATGAGATTCTCTCCCAATGGACTCCTCCAAGAACACCACAGCATAATGGTGTGTCTGAAAGGAGGAATCGGACTCTGTTAGACATGGTCCGATCCATGATGGGTTTTGCTAGCTTGCCG
The DNA here is from genome assembly GCF_000442705.2 of Elaeis guineensis. Taxonomy (NCBI): domain Eukaryota; kingdom Viridiplantae; phylum Streptophyta; class Magnoliopsida; order Arecales; family Arecaceae; genus Elaeis; species Elaeis guineensis. The sequence goes on along the minus strand of NC_026008.2, from coordinate 15,866,051 downwards.
ATATCCTTCTGGGGATATGCACTCGAATCGGCTTGTTATCTATTAAATAGGGTTCCAAGTAAGTCTGTAATTAAGACTCCATATGAGATATGGACGGGACGTAAGCCAGCACTTTCACACCTTAGGGTCTGGGGGTGCCCGGCCTATGTCAAACGATTAGTCACAGACAAACTTGGACCTAGATCTGACAAATGCTCATTCATAGGGTACCCCAAAGAGACAAAAGGATATTTTTTCTACCATGCTGATGAACAAAAGATGTTCGTCAGCCTTAAGGCAATCTTTTTAGAAAAGGAGTTCCTTGGTAAAGGAACCGTTGCCTCTAAGGTTGAACTTGATGAAGTTCAACAGGTAGAAGGACCGACACCAATAGCTGAACCTGAGTCGGATATGATTAGATCAGATCCAGAGCCCAATATACCTGTACCATTAAGGCGATCCGGTAGAGTACCGCGTCAGCCGGACAGATACTACGGTTTCTTGGTCTGGGACGGTGATCCCATCGAACTTGATGAGAATAATGAGGATCCGATCACCTATATGGATGCTATGCAGAGACCTGATTTCGAGAAATGGCTTGAAGCCATGAAATCCGAAATGGAGTCCATGAAGGTCAACGATGTATGGACATTGGTTGACCCACCTAAAGGGGTTAAACCCATTGGGTGTAAATGGGTCTTCAAAAGGAAGAGGGGCGCAGACGGAAAGGTGGAGACTTATAAAGCCCGTCTGGTTGCCAAGGGATATCGTCAACGTTATGGTATTGACTATGACGAGATGTTTTCTCCTGTGGCAATGCTCAAATCTATTCGGATATTGCTTGCAATAGCTGCCCATCTGGATTATGAGATCTGGCAGATGGATGTAAAGACAGCTTTCCTGAATGGAGAGCTGACTGAAGAGGTGTATATGATACAACCTGAGGGGTTTACATCCACAGATGAGTCCAAGGTGTGCAAGCTTCAGAGATCCATTTATGGATTGAAGCAAGCTTCTCGGAGTTGGAACATGCATTTTGATAAGGTGATCAAAACGTATGGCTTCATTAAGAATGGAGAAGAGCCCTGCATCTATAAATGGGCAAATGGTCCAGTTGTGGTATTCCTTGTCTTGTACGTGGATGATATTCTCTTAATCGAGAATGACATCCCCGCACTACAGGGAATAAAAGTTTGGTTGTCATCACAGTTCACCATGAAGGACTTGGGTGAAGCATCCTACATCCTAGGGATGAAGATCTATAGGGATAGATCTAAAAGGATGCTTGGGTTATCCCAGTCCATGTACATAGATATTGTGCTGAAGAGGTTCAGCATGGAGAATTCCAAGAAGGGCTATCTACCGATAGGCCAAGAAATTTCTCTCTCTAAGAAGGATTGTCCGACAACTCCTGAAGAGAGAGAGCGTATGAGTAGAGTCCCATATGCTTCAGCCGTGGGATCTATCATGTACGCCATGACATGTACAAGACCAGATGTGGCATACTCACTAGGAGTAGTGAGTAGATACCAATCTGATCCTGGAGAAAACCACTGAAAAGTGGTTAAAGCCATCCTTAAGTATTTGAGAAATACTAAGGACCAATGGTTGATTTATGGCGAGTCAGATCTGAAACTTGTGGGGTTCACAGACTCTAGCTTCCAATCTGACCATGATGACAGCAGGAGTGTGTCGGGTTATATCTTTACTCTGAATGGTGGAGCCATCTGCTGGAAGAGTTCCAAGCAGCATACTGTGGCAAACTCTGTTTGTGAAGCGGAGTATATCGCAGCATCAGATGCCGCGAAGGAGGCTGTGTGGCTAAGGAAATTCATCAACGAGCTCGGAGTAGCACCCTCCCTCGATGGTCCAGTCCTGCTCTACTGCGACAGCACTGGTGCCATAGCTCAGGTGAAGGAATCCAAAGTACACCAGCGGACGAAGCACATCTTGCACCGCTTCCACCTGGTCCGAGAGATCGTGGATCGAGGTGATGTCGATCTTCAGAAGATCGACAGAAAGGAGAACCTAGCCGACCCCTTCACTAAAGCCCTGGCAATAAAGGAGTTCGACAACCACAAGTCGAAGATGGGTATTAGATACTGTGCCGAGTGGCTTTAGGACAAGTGGGAGTGGTTGGAAAATGTGTCCCAAAAAGCCAATCGTCAAGCTGTTGACGGTTGAGCAACCAAGTATTGTAATTGATTTGTTAATAAATAAAATATATTTGGCATTTTCATCATAAGCTTTCATCTTCTAATGAACTCTGTTGTTATGATGAAGTCCTTAGGACTATTTAAGTTTGATAAAGAGAAGATTTATCGATTAGTCCTTAAAACTGTTCACGACCAAATGATAGGCTGTTAATAAGGACGACAGCTTCTATCAAGCATAGGTCGCTGTAGGCCATATGGGTTGGTTGTCCTCTTAACCAAAGAGTGTGGAGACACTGGTATGGCATACAGGTGAGATGTAAGGGTACATCGTCATTGAACGTGACCAACTCCAGAGCATTCTGCTGTCGAGAATGTCTCTGATGGGATATAGGTATAAGTGTCCCTTAGACTTGAGATCACCTCAGTGACTTGCAAGCAACTCACTGTGCTTTGGTACTGGACTAACTGAATTTCTAATTCAGGGACGGAAGGCTTCTGGGCACAGTCAAGTACTTGCGAAGTCAGAGTGTGATCGAGATGGGATTGACCACTCCAAGAGTTGGAGAATAATGAGTCGCTGTATTTCAATTTAGCAAAACCTTGGCCAGGGTAATCCATCAGATGGATTTGATATTTTGAAATACAATGTGGACAACCTGATCAGAGTTGACAGTTAAACTCTGGGGTGTCCTATGATCATTTTGGTCAAGGGGATGAATTATATTAAAACTATATCCGCATGGGTTCTAAGGATGTTGTTCTACACATTCGACCTATCCGGACGTCGGGTACCATTGCTAGATGGTCACTTCGATTGATATAAAAATTTGTTTCTATGCTACCGGCTTAGGTTCGGACCTATGAGGTCACACACATTAGAGTTCATGATCCTATCGGATGGTTGATCAACGATTAAGAATCATTATAGGGTTAAATAATCAATACGATTGACATTTAACCCAGTGCAAGTGTTGCAGGAGGATCGATTAGCAATTTGATTGCTAATTGGCTTAATTTGATTAAGCCAATGGGATGAGATTAAGTCTAATTAAATATGATTTAATTAAATTTGGTTTGGGCTTGATTGGATCAAGTCCAATTGGTTTATTGGATAAGCCAAGTGCAAGGAAAAACTAGTCCTAGTTCAACTAGGACTTGGGTCAATCTAATTTCTAATTTGATTAAAAATTAAATCAAATTTAAATCTAATTTAATCTGATTAAATTAGGTTCTTAATTAGGTTAAGACCTATTTTAATTGGGTTGATCTAATTTTGATTTGATTTGCTTTGGGAAACCAAATTAAAACAAGTTATGAGACAGAATCCTAGTAGGACTAGGATTCCACCTTGCGCCACATAAACCTTCTCCACGCCCTCTCTCTTATTCAACGCCAATCTCCACTTATTTTGTGCGACAAAAGCCCTCTCCTAGATCTCTCCCACGTTCACAAAAGGTCTCCTCTCTTCTTTCTTACATGGAAGGTGATTTGGATCAAATCTAAAAGGAATAAGTTTGGATTTCGAATTCTATGAGATAGAGTTTTAGAAATCCAAAACTCTTTCAATTTTGCACCAAATTTATCCAAATTTTTTTTGGAATTTTCGTGGCTTTTAGGGTTTACATTGTACACCCTTTTCTGGTAATCCATTCACGAAAATATGGAGGAGGTGCTCAAGAGTTGGGCGTCCCTTAACTTGCCATGTTTGGATAAGCATTGACTAGGTGTTTGACCTAGACAAGGACTCTATCATATCTCTCTATATAAGATGAGTTTCTTTATGAAATTTTAAGGAGAGATAGATATTTGAGAGGCCTTTCTGCCATCCAAAAATTAGAGAGAAATACCTTTGGGTCATAGAGATATAAAAGATGCAAGTTTGGATGTCTAGAGAGAAAAACGTGAAGAAGAAGAGGGTCTTCTTCTTGGGTTTTTGTTTTCATATCTTTCCTCCCTCCATCTTGAGTTTTCTGAGAGTGTCTCAGATCTGAAACTCCTCCTTCTACTTTTCATCTTTGGAAGAGTCCAAATCAAGAAGAAGGAGGCACCTGATCAACCATCAAAGAAGGATCAGCGCAGTACTAGCATACTGTGCTGATTTCCTGAAGCAGGACTTCTGATCGAGATTCGTGGGCTCGTGTGGACGACTCCTAGAGGCCGGATGCATGTGCGGCTTGCAACATCATCCTTAAGCCCGGATCAGCGAGGTTAGAGCATCTAACATTGCAAGGTAATAGATCTGATCTATTATTTAATACATACATTAGATGTAGCTAGTATAGAAACATGTTGATATGATCAACATGTAGTTCATACTATATTTATATATATTTTAATTTTTGATTTAATGCTATGTAATAATCATGTAATAGGATCTTAGATCTAAGGATTTTCTGATCTTAGAAAATAAATTTTGATTTATTTTAGTCTTCCGCTGTATGATCTTGAAAAAGTTTCAAGATCTAACCCTGAAACCCTAGATCTGGTTCCCTTCAATTGGTATCAGAGCCTAGGTTCTTTATTACATAATTATTTATATATGCTTAGATTATTTTTTAGATTAGATCTAATTTATAATCTGATTATTAAATCTGAAATTAAAATTTTAGATCAATCACAAACTGCAAGGTTGTCCTGCTATAAGGTTTATCCCTTACAGTGCAAAGGTTGTCCTAGTTTGTGTAGATCTATCTTTAATCATAAATTTATTAGATATGATCTAGATTAAATTTATGATTTATTAGATTTAAAAGATGTTTAAATTTGAAATAAAATCTCTTTGTTAATAATTTTTATGCAAAGAAATTATTTAAAGTTGAAATTGTTTCAATTACATGAACCTGTTTAGATTAGATCTAAAGTAGTTTCATGTTTATTTCACTTGCATCTTGATTATGAATCAAACATGCAATATGATTGGTAGAATCATATTATAAAATTGTTTTACAATATGAAAATGATTTTTTGAAAAGCCGAACCCAACCCTCAGCCCAAAACTTAATTAAGAATTAAGAAGTTGTTTGATTAGGTTCTAGGATTGTGAATTGAAGAACCTAAGACACAAATCATAACACATTGGGTTAATGGGTTAGTGGAAATTAGGTCCATTAATTGGGTTAGACCTATGGTTAGATTAAAGATGGACTTAATTAGAGAATTGACTAAATCTAATCAATTGTTGTCTTAGATTAGGTCAAGGATTCTCTAGATCAATTACAATAGTTGTAGTTGGTCAAGTCCATGTCTTTAACGAGAACCAAATGGACTTGATTCTTGGCTAAGCGGTCTAGCACGAACTGTTAGGTTGATCTAATCGAAACTAATTAAACCAGTTGGTGTCTAAGGTAAACCAGATCGGTGGTTTTTAATTGGGAGCCCGCTTACCTGGCCATTCATGATGGTGTCTAAGGCAAGCTTTGGCAGACCCTCCCACTGATCGAACTTACCTGGCCTCTTGGTGAAATTATGTTTTGATCGGATCACTTGACTATTCGAGCTGACCCATGTCAGCTAGGTAAATCAGTGTGACTGATTTAGGTGCTCCTAGACCAGCCCTTTTAATGGTCTCCCTTAAGCTGACTTGGTGAAGTCAGTGGGAGGATCATGATAAGCTGGTTCATCTGACCTCATCCTCTATATTATTTAATCCTCTAAAATTATTAGGTCCTTAAAATGATAAAGTTATGGAGATAACTGAGTCATAGCCTCCCATTAAGGTGTTTGATAATGAGTCCATGAACTCAATAATCATTGCAGACCAAAGGCCTGGTGCTTGTTGATTAATGAATTATCACTCATCATATGATGACTTGGAAGTGTCTCTCTAATGGTGGTTAGGTGAGCCAACCAAAGTTGGGCTTAATCATTCGTTGGTTAGATACACCAAGTATGATCATGTTAATGGTTGGACCTAACCGGATCCTTACAGTGGAGGCCAAAGCCTACTGATTAGGTTTCTGGGGCAAAATTAAAATTACTAGAAATTGTTTAGAGAAACAATTGGTTATGAACCTACCCTTAGATGTACATGGGTTGGCCAACCAAAGTTGGGCTTGTGTGCAGTCTAAGTGGATTCTAGTACCGCTAAGGAATTAGGGTAATTCCTCGAATTGAAGGTAGAGGCTACCAATTCGAATAAAATAGTGGGAGAAACCTTTTGATTAAAGTCCAAATCTTAGGTTTAATGAATCAATTACTAATTAGGTTATGGTTCTCCTTTGTGCAAATATGGCCACTTCCCTATCGCTCCGATCATTGTTGGACAATGATATATTGGTGGGACCCAACTTCGGTAGCTGGTACCGAAAGTTGAAGATAGTCCTGGAGCATGAACGGATCCTATATGTGATAATGGATCCTGCACCTGAGGAGCCAGCTGTCAATGCATATGGAACAGTCAGAGACACTTACCAGAAGTGGCTCAGTGATCGGACCACGGTGCGCTGTATCATG